>NC_142043.1:55893040-56202540 GCF_982192425.1 Myodes glareolus | reverse complement strand
TTACTGCATTAAATGGGATAAAATGTCGCAAATCATTTCATAAACCATAAAAGGATATTTATAAATGCCCAGGATTGTTATTGATTAAGTTATGAGACCAAATCATGCTCTGCACTGCAATCAAATGTCACACCTCCTGAAGCGAGGGAGATTTTAATAAATGCATGCTGATTAACTGGCTTTGAAAATGGACTATTTCTATGACTCGAATCTCAGATATTGTGGAGGATTGAATGAGAAATACTTCATGTAGGCTCATGTATTTTAAAACTTGGTCCCCTGTGGGTGGTACTGCTGGGAAGGTTATGGAGCAGATAGGAGATGGCTCTTCACTGGAAGAAGTATATCGCTGTGGTGAGCTTTGAGGGTCTATAGCCTGGCACCACCATTTCCTGTTCTCTCTCTCTCTCTCTCTCTCTCTCTCTCTCTCTCTCTCTCTCTCTCTATCCTTCCTGTGTGCTGATGAAATGCCACCATGCCATGACTTCCCCTCCATAATGGACTCCATCGCTCTGGCACAATAAGCAAAATACACTTTTTCCTTAAGTTGCTTTTGGTCATCTTTTACCACAGCAACATAAACGTCACTGATTCGGACATGAAAGAGGTATCCATGCACTTAGCACCATAGAGTCTTCTAAAGTAAGCATGACTTTCTCTACCCAGCCTTTACAGACATGTTCTATCATTAGAGAGCCTAGACCAAGAGCACAGACAACAGACCAAAAAGCAACGATTCTAAGTGCCTGTAGTTCAGAGAGTAGAGATCAAGGTAGACTGGGCAATCCGTGGAATTCA
This sequence comes from Myodes glareolus, assembly GCF_982192425.1. Lineage (NCBI taxonomy): Eukaryota > Metazoa > Chordata > Mammalia > Rodentia > Cricetidae > Myodes > Myodes glareolus. The sequence continues at coordinate 56,201,742 of NC_142043.1, read as the reverse complement.
GTAAGAAAGATGACTGGGGTTGTGTCTGGATAAAGTTCGCGAGTGAAAGGAATTATGGGAGAACGGGTGGCATCACCATGGTAGCATGGGAAAGGGAAAACTATGAGATGGCAACTAGATTGGAGGCCTGGGGCCAACACTGAACTAGTGACCATGTGAGCAGAGCAGAACCGGATTCTACCAGACAGTCTAGTTCAAACGCAGAGACGATGAACATTATGATGAGAAAAGTCCTGGCACTGAACGTTCCCCAGTGCCGTGAGTCACCCGACTCTGTCTGTAGCTCGAACATTGCTGGCCCAACACAGTAGGTTCAGGTGTCTCCAGTCAGCAATGTCAATGATCCACTGGGTCGAGATTTCTTGCATTTGTTTTCGTTCTGCAGATGGCTTTGATGGTCGCATTCAGTTCTGTATAATTTGAGATTAAGATGAGGATATTCTCTCCTGTGTGCTGCAGAGCTCATTTATAAAGATGCCTCCAGGAGACAGTGACGGTGTGTGGCATCCATCTTTGTCTTGCTTCATGGAATCTTCCTCCCTGACTGGACATCTTGCTATGGTATAGTGAGTATCCTTGCAGTTCGGGCGAGCTCTTTTTGGATCCAGTCACCGTTCTCTGTTTAAACACTGTCATTGAAATGTTCCGATGTGAAGTGCTAAGAACTTATTGCAACTTAGGATGGCCAGTGTTTCAAAACAATGCTGAGAATCATTCTCCTAGCTAAATTGGTTTTTTAATCACATGCCGAAAATACACACTCCTGTTAAACTAATTCCTGCATCCACTTATTTTGTAGAATGTACAATCTCTGAATAAAAGCTATCCCTTTGAAAATATCTCAAAATGCAATAGCAGGTTTTACATATAGGGAGGAAAGGAGCAAGGGAGGTTAAGAAATGTAGGCCGGGAAAAACCCCGCGTTAACAGGGACTCAGTCACGAACCTCCTGCCTTTTCTCATAGATGGCTGTGTGATAAATTTGCTTGGAGAGGCTCTATACTTTCGAGGTTTAACTAAGAGAAATTCTGGGAAGGGTGTAGAATAGATTTCCATTTTTAACTTATTCTAGGTAGCCCTTTCCTTTGCTATAATAAAACATTTGAAGCTGGATACTGAAAAAAGAGTTTACTTGGCTCACAGTTTGTAGGTCTAAAAGTTCAAGGTCAAGTGGGTTTGGTGTTTGATAAAGGTCTCCTGGAAGACATTATAGAGAAGAATGCAAGACTTAATGTCAAATCAATTAGGTTCAGACATTTTTAATGACTCCCTTTCATGAGATCTAACTCAGGGACCCTGCAGGAACCACCTAATCCTACCAAAGACAACAGGTCCACTGGCCTAAGGCCCTGAATGTAGATGGCTCTTAAATGTCCCATTCTCTCACATTGCACAATGAGGACAAGCCTTGGGGGGAAACCATCTGAATAAGAGCAAAAGGCAAACAGCAGACTCAAAGTCTACAGACCTTTGAACAAGAGTAAGGAAAGCCCTTCATGTTTGAACACTGATTAAACAGGAAAAGAACCCATTTCAAAGAAAAGTCACACATAGGCATGAATTGCCTTGCTTTCTGATCTCAATTCCACACAGTTCCTGAACCCCTAAAATGAACAGTCTGTAAGATCTGACTTGCAAGCCACTAGACTTCTTTACTGTTCCAATGGCTTAGTTTCTGTCTGGATGCTAGAAGTCTTTCGTCCTCTTTGCTGTTTTGTGTTTTCTTCATCTCTCTCGTCCTCCAGTTCTGACCCTACTTCCAGGCAAGACATTAGCACTGCCATCCACCACTGGATCTGCTAGAGACATACATTTTCACGATTGGACTTTTCCTCCAAGCTCTGAAGCCAGTTCAGAAAGAAAAAAAAAATACTACCCCAACTAAGATGGCAGCCTATAGAAGCAGAACTGAGGAAGGCTGGGTGTTAAGGGTTTCATATACGTATATAGGTCACACATTTTATTATGACAAATGGGAGGCTAAGAGATCTTGGTCTCAAAGAGATGAGAGCTCAGCTTCTCAGCCCCTAGTTTAAATTCTTTCTGCTTGGTCTTCTCTCCCACAAGCTAAACGCGTCTCTCTTTTCACCTCACTCAGTTGCTTCAACCTTCATATGGAGTTATCACTGGCAGGATTCTGCTAGAGCCTTTATTTCAATACATTTGTCTTACCAAACACCACATTTACTAAATCAATTTTCAATGCGATAGTTTCTGAACACGTCTTCATGCCATCCACAACTGAAGCAGTTAGCAAACAAAATACAAGGAGACAAACACGTCTATGCCCATGTATACCCTCATCCATGCCCATGTAACCCATATCTGTGCCCATGTAACCCACACCTGTGCCCATGAAACCCATACTTATGTGGATGTACATACATATCTTTGCCCTTGTACACCCTCATTCATGCCCATATATTCCCACACCCATGTACACCCACACCCGCACCCATGTGTACCCACACCTGTGCATATGTGTACACACATCTATGCCCATGTGCACTCACATCCTAGCCCAGGCACACCACAGCTCCTCACAGATAGCTTGCAATGTGCTTGTTGGTTGCAGCACATTCAACCCTATATTACCTAATACTCAAAATTCTCATATTCCAATTTTTTTCAAGCAACCAAAAGAAAAATGTACACCTCCAGACCATCCTTCCTACCAAAACTACAGTTTGGGTTGTTGACCTGTGTCTTTCAGTGTCCTCTAAAACCCCTCTCAGGCCAATGTCAGCCCTCACTCCGGATGGCTAAATGCACAGACGTTTAAGACGTGGTGCTGGTGACAAATGGCCTTTCATCAGCTCCAGTCTTCTGGAAGAGCCCTTACGTGATTGCCTTTCTTGTCCACCAGCAGACTTCTTTTTCATTTTGACTTTTAGTCCTGTTAATCTTAAATCACAGTGGTCCAGGTCAACTCTGTCAACACTTCAGTGAATTCCAAATTACAGCCAGCAGCCAGATGGAAAGGGGTATTAACTGGAATGGACTGCCCTAAGGGTTCACGGATGGAAAGGACCAAAGCTCCATTCTAGGCTCAGGCCCAAACAGACTCCTTGTTGTAAATAGTGTGTGTGTGTGTGTGTGTGTGTGTGAGAGAGAGAGAGAGAGGGGGGGGGAGACAGAGACACAGAGAGGGGGAAAGACACAGAGAGACAGAGAGAGGTGGTCTATATCTGTACGTGTACATGCAGGCATACATGCATATCTGTGTATGGACATTAAATAGGCCAGAGGAAAATATCAGGGGTCTCTCTCTATCATTTTCTGCTGTCTTCCCTTGATCAGGGTCTCTTGCTGAACCTGGAGCTAGGCTGGCAGGTCCATACCAGACATCCTCCTGTCTTCACCACCACAGTTTTAGGATTAGAGACAACACTGTGAGCAAGTCCAGCATCTCGCCTGGGTTCTGGTGTCTAAACACAGATCCTCATGCTTGTGCAATGTACTCTTATCCATTGGACCGTCTTTCTAACACCCTTGATTGACACTTTACCAGATTGCTTAGCTCGACTGAAGACCACTTTGGTGTGGGAAGTAAAAAGTCTAAACACCCATGACGCTGTATTTATAAGTTTGTTTTCTAATACTTTAATACTAAGGTGATTTTTTTTATAGATTTTACACTTTCTCTCGATTTAGTTATTTTTCAAACTATTTATATTGGTATTTCTATAATTACCGAAGCAATTGCTTTTCCTTGTTAAGCATGCTCTCTGCAGCGCATAAATAAATCACCACCCTGCCACCAGAGATACCAATTAGGAATATTTTGCATGTTGCATGTACACACAAAAAACTTGAGTTACGCTGTAACGATGCTTCTTCGCTTGAGTGTGTTTACATATCAGTGCCGTCACTGTATTCTAGCTCGCGAACACGCCCGGTATTACTGAGTCCTGGCCATGTGGAGGTAGCTACTTATCTGAAACGTTTGTAACTAGTACCACAGTAGGCAGCCTTGCTTGCATGTCTTGCATTTGTCTGTTTCCTTAGGGTTAGTGTCTGCAGGTTGCATTTCTGGGTCAACAGGAACGCCCTTTTTACGGATTTGGATCAGGCTGCTGACTCATAGTAATAGTCACTATGACATGTGTGCACAGGGGAAGGAGTCACCAGGGACTGAGATAGGAAACCCAGAGAAAGACTGTGGTCCCTCAGAACACTCATCCCTTCTGAGGGCGCAGCCAGGTTACCTAAGGACATTGCACCGGTTCCTATCTATTGAGGGTCCCAGTCACAACAGTGCTACACTGTGCACCGATTTCCCCACATAGAAAGCTGGAGCTGGGGAATCACATTCAAGCCATAACACTAATAGAGCACATGCATACACACATGTGCCCCTCTCCAAACACACACACACACTCTCTCTCTCTCTCTCTCTCTCTCTCTCTCTCTCTCTCTCTCTCACACACACACACACACACACACACACACACACACTCGTGTGCATCATCTTTGTAGAAGACTGATAGTTTTTCCCTATACTACATGAATTGTTAATAAATAAAACCAATGAGGCAGGTTCTATAAAAAAATGTTTTCAGTGTATTTAAATTTCTTAGCCTTAATTTCAAATTCTGGTTTAAGGTCACACACACACACACACACACACACACACACACACACACACCATTGGTGGTTTGCATTTGGGACTGAATAACTAAAGTAACAGGAATGTAGATACAAATTTAGGTCATTTAGGCTAAATGTGAAATGTCTTGCTTTGTAACGTCCCTGGAAAATGAAGTCCTGGGGTTTTCCCTAGTCTCCCTCTTACCTTACCTACCACAGAACCTGTCCCTTCCTTTTCTAAGCAAGGGACTTTCCAAGCTGCTATGAAGATCTAGACATCATACTCAAAGCTAAAGTTTGGATGTGCACATAAAATTTTTATGTGCACAAGCCAAGATAGGTGGGATACATCAGCCATAAAAAGCTGTTTCCATGAACGATGGAAAAGCCAGAGTGGAAATGACTGGATATTGGATTATGACAATTAAGGATTAAAAACTGAAGAAATCAGCATTTTGATTTAGAAGTCCAATTGGCCAACAAATGCCAGAAAATATAATTTTCCTATCAGAAGACTTACATTCCAACAGGCAAAGGCTTTATTACAGACAAAACCAAACTTGAGTGCAGGCCATTCCTGCCTCACTGGGCACATTAAGAGCTTCCCACATGTATGGACACCAGTCTTTTCTTGGGTTTAAAGGGCTTTCCTGACACTTTTTGCCTGACCTTGCAAGGGCTCCAATTCATCTAAGGGGAAAGTAGTTTCATCTACCTGCGCCGAGTGATGTTACCACTCCTTGTGGGGCATGTATTCAGCAGGGTCCTTGATGCGCATGGGAGGTCCTAGTGTCTTTGCTTATGTAAGTAGAGATGGGTCTCAGCATTCCAGAATCAGAACTACTCCATGAACAGTGACAGGTGTCCTTTCCTTCCTTTTCCTATTAGTGTCTTCAGGGTTTATTGAAAAAAAGAAATGTTCATTCACAAGGATACAATGAAAGTAACAACTGCAAAACAAGCAGTCGGGTTGGAGAGATAGCTCAGTGGTTAAGAAACCTGGCTATTCTTCCAGGGGTCCCGGATTCAATTCCCAGCACCCACATGGCAGCTCACAGCTTTCCATAACTCCAGGTCCAGGGGATCTGGCACCCTTACACAGACACATACAGGCAAAATATCAATGCCCATAAACCAAGCCAATTCAACAAAAACAACAGAGACACCCTAAACAGTAACCCCCACTGATGTCAGAGATTCCCTATTATTTCTTTGGGCCCAAAGCAGGTAAGATACAAGGACCGTAATCTAAAAAATTCATTTCCTACCAGTGCACATTTGAATTGATAGGAGCTTTATATAAATTCCCTCCCACACACTGCAATTATTTCCAAATTCTTTCTCCACGAAATGAATCATGCTGTTGGAATTTACAGTCATTTCAAGCTCTGGTTTTACTGGTAGAAATTTCCTGTTCCATGTCATTATTAGAAATAGTTTGACTCTTGAATTGACAGCCACGTAGATGTTAGACTCAGTCATATTGTCTTGTCAGAAGCCAATAGGCAGTGAGCACGTCAGTCATGTAAGCACCTTCACTCTCTACAGGACACTGTCCCAAGTGTTTATCTTGACCTTCAAAACCCTTCTTGGATACCAATAGGGTCAGAAAATGCAAAATGCCTGGGACACATTCTGGAAAGTTTGGGGTAGTCTGCTCAAGTTCCCTCCGATATTCTAGTTTCTCCTTACCCTGGCTGGGGACTGATGACATGTGGAGTCAGTGATTCTGAGTCCTGAAAGTCTGGCTGGGACTTCCAGAAAGCATGGGCAATACCAGAGGTTAATAATTAGATGACACCTGTGTCTCCACGCAGCCAACAATAGGATAGTGGCCAGCAGATTTCTAGTAAAGTGGAAGGGGCAGAGGAAGGGAGTGAATCCAATTGCGTGTGGAATATGTGACATCGTGGGGAACAAGGCTGCAGAGAGTGCACCCGTGTTAATTCTCTGTGACCTTGGGATGGTGCTGCTATCATTCTCAGATAAGGGAGTGAATGCTTTGGGGTTGAGGAATGTGGCCATCGAGCTAAGGAGTAGGCTTAGCTGGAGTTGAAACCCAGGAAGCCTGTCTCCGCTCTATCGCCTCTCTTGCTTTGTCTGTCACAAACCAAGCAGAGTAACCCTCCACGCCAGGAGCTCCGTACCCAGGGGTTCAACAAATCATGGATCAAAACTAATGGGACAAAGAGCAGCTGGGTTACTAAGACGGTAAACATGTTTTTCATGCCATCGTTCACTAACCAATGCAATGTAACAATTACACAGTGTGTATTTTGTGTCAGTGAGGGTGTGTGTATGTGTGTGTGTAGCTTAAACTCAGGTTGTATGCTTTCCTACAACAAGTCCTTGACCATTTGCAAATCTGAACATCCACAGAGTTCCTAGAAACCATCTCCAAGGATTCTGAGGGGCTGCCCTACTTGCCCTTTTTAAAAGAAAATAATCTTTTTTTTATTATTTTATAGGTATGAGTGTTTTTCCTGCATGCATGTGCATGCCTGGTGCCTCCAGAGGCCAGAAGTGACTGTTGGATTCCTTGCAAGTGGAATGAGCTGCCTTATGGGTGCTGGGAACCAAACCTGGGTCCTCCTCAAGAGCAGCAACTGCTCTTAACCACTGAACAATCTCTCTTACTCCGTATATACCCCTTTTGTGGACTGTTACCCAGGACCAACCCACCATGTCCTTCAAGTGACGTTTGTGTAGCATGAGGGGCTGGCTTGTTGGGGTTTCTGTCCCGCCCAGTACCGCACAGACGGCAAGTTCCAAAGAAAATCAAACACAGGACTCCATAATGTTATAAACTGATTGGCCCATTAGGTCAGGCTTCTTATTAGTCCTTGTAACTTATATTCATCCATTATCGTTATCTATGTTAGCCACACGGCTCAGTACGTTTCTCAGTGTGACAGCTCACATGTTGCTTCTTCAGTGATCTGGGCAGGAATGGTGGAGGAAGCTTCTGCTTCCAGAATACTCCCAGTCTCTTTGCTCCACCCTTACTTCCTGTCTGGCTTTCCCGCCTATACTGCCTGCCTGACCAATCAGCGTTTTATTAAAATACATGATTGACAGAATACAGACAATTCTCCCACACCACGTTTGTGAGGCTGGAGGGATTTAGCATTTTAGAAAGAAAAGGGGGACACATGAACCCCTTGATGGCAATTGAATCTGAAGGGAGCTTCGGGATGGGTAGCCAGGTAAAGCCTGAAGTTTGCAGAGAGTCCTGAACCCACCATTGGTTGGGCTGAAGAGACACAGTCAGACTCGTCAACATTCTCCAGTGTGACTGGCACAGCAAGGCTCCCAAATGCCAACCAGGTGATTAGGGTGATGACGCCAGGACTCTTTCCTTTTCTTTCTTTGCTCAAAAATACAAAATGAAATTACCTTGCCATTTCCGCTTTTTTTGTACCCCCTTTTTTGTGTCCTCTTGCCAGCAGACTCTTTCTATCTATTCCTTCCCCGCTGTTACCAAGATGAATAAAGCCACAAATTCCAAGGCTGCCTGTTGACCTTTGGGACTTAGACGTCTCCCACAGCAGAAGGGAAGCTGCTCTGAAATGAATGTGGATCCATGAAGCACCTCAGGCATGCAGAGGAAAACAAATGACTGAGCTCTTTCCAATTCACAGCACCCAGCAGGCAGAAAAGCAGCAATTTGAGATTTCAAAGTATCTGGGAGTCTCACAAGGTAAGGCTGGCGATTGGCAGTCAAAGGTACCAGTTCCGCATTAGTTCTGTGGGGCCAGAGTCCCTGATCCCCAGGGCTTCAAAACAAAAGGCAAAGGCAACCTTATCATAATTAGGCTGCAATGGTATTGCTTTAATGGTTTGGGAGATTTTTCTTGTTTTGCTTTGACAAAGAGACCCACTGTTCACACACATCCATGAGACGTTCTAGAGAAATGAGTATCTCTAGCTAAAAGAAATAGAAGCATCTTCCGTGGCAAAATATCATTGGCTTGGGAGGAAGGCGGTTCCTGTTTGACAAGCCACTCAAGCGATTTGCCTTCCTTTTAAAAAATAACTGCCTTTTTATTATGTCGATTGCATTTTATTTACTGTATGTATGTGTGTGTGTGTATGTGTGTGTGCACATGCTCGCATGCACTAGTTTATGTGGGCAAGCATGTGACATGTCCTGCGTATGGAAACCAGAAGACAACTTGCAAGAGCCAGTTCTCAATCCTTCCCGGGCGAGGCGACAGGAGTCTGTGCTCCCTGAGCCGTCTCGTTGGCTGCTACCTTTTCCTTCTTGGGATCCTCAGCGATGTCACCATTGTACTTGAGTTAGCACAGAAGACTCAGGGGTCATTTTCCTTGGTCTGTATGTCATGACTTGTCCCTGCTACCCTTAAATCCATGTGATGTCCTCTCTAAGGCTGAGGAGTCTGCAGCTCTCGCCTGCCTAATTTCCCCCCTCCCTTACTGTACCGCAGCCACACTGATTCTATGTATACCTAGCATAGATCTCTCTGGGGCTGTGGGCTTTTCCATTTTGTTTGCCCAGAATTATTCCCTCGGCTTGCAACATTCAGTTCTTGAGCAGACTCCCTAGACTGGTTATCTTTAAAAGCAACTTTTATCTTCAACTCCTTTAGTTTATTTTTCCTCTAAGGTCCCATTTGCATTGGATGTTGTATTGGTTTCCATGGCAGCCGGTCTCTTTCCACTGCAGTGTAAACTATGTGAGACTACATTTCCTCTGTACCACTTGCCGTTCTACCTCTAGTGACGGGACTATTGCTCTGTACATGAAAGGCACATGACGATTACTGATTGAACAGGTCTTGTTTTCTCTCTCTTTAATGGAAGAAAGAAAGAGGCCTATGTGGTGTTTATAAAAATTATGGATAATATATTAAAAAGAGTCCCCAAATCCCCTTGGCATTGTAGTATAACCTGCTGTGCCTCATCTTTTACCAGATACTGTACTCTGGTAGATCTCCAGCTGTCACTGGATGTTGTTCTTTGTCTAACATTGCATGCTGTTATTTATGAATACTTGGAAGGACAGACCAGAAACCTAATACAGGGACTCTCAGGTATGAATATGTATGCACTCATCTCTCTAACTCCTCAGGATAATATTTGTGCACCTTCTTTAGGGCTTCCCTGTCGGATTACACTCCATTCAATCAGAGTGGCAGTTATCTAGATAGCCCAGCCATTCTTGTATGCCGTGTGTGTGTGTGTGTGTGTGTGCGCGCGCACGCGCGCGTGCGCACACACGCATGTGCACGTGCATGCGTGCTCACATGTTTTCCAATAAAATAACGCATTGACTCCCTGCTTCCAGTGGGGGTCAATGGTACAGCATGTGTTCTATATACTTGAGGTCTAAGGTTCAATTGCCAATCATGCTGAAAGACCAAAAATTAAAGTAATAAATTAAATAAATAATATATGTTTCACATACCTGTTGCGGTGGTTTGAATGAGAATGGCCCCCACAGGCTTATCTGTTTGAATACTTGGTCCCAAGTTGGTGGAATGGTTTGAGAATGATTAGAAAGTGTGGCCATGGTGGAGAAGGTGTGTCGCTGTGGATGGGATTTGAGGTTTCAAAAGTCTGTGCAAGGCCCCATTTGCTCCCCCTGCTTCTGACATGATGATCAGGATGTAAGCTCTTAGCTACTGCTCCAGCACCGTACCTGCTGGCCTTCTGCCACGCTTCCTACCATGACGATCATGGACTTATTATCTGAAGCTGTAAGCAAGCCCCCAATTAAATGCTTTCTTTTATAAGTTATCTTGGTCATGGTGCCTCTTCACAGTGATAGAAAAGTAATATCAGACTTGGAAATATATATATGTTTAATGCATAGCAGGTATTGGAAGAGAAATTCAGTAAAAATAAGAAAGAAAAAAAGAAGAAAGGAAAAAGATTCTGTGACAAAAGAACAAGTGGTATCATTGAGAAGAAAAAATTTCAATCAATCCAGCAAATACTGGGATGTATCACTGTGTACTAGACCAGGCCAAAGATACCAAAAATTAGAATGTTTGAAGAATGATTAAATTCCTATATCATTAAACCAAATAATTAGAAGAACAGCAATTTCTACAACATTCATAACATGATTGGATCCAAATCTGTGAATCTGTGGTAGAGATGAGGAAATACAGACTAAAGGCATAACTAACTCAACAAATTGTAGCAGAGAATTTTCCAGATCCACAGAAGGAAATGGACAACCATGAGCAGGAAGAATTTGGAACTCCATGTGTACATTAGCAGACAGGAATCTCTCCATGCTGGGCTTGAGAGATGGCTCAGCAGTTAAGAGCACTGGTTTCTCTTCCAGGGGTCCTGAGTTTGATTCCCAGCAACCATATGGTGGCTCAAAACTATCTATAGAGGGGTCTGATGCCCTCTTCTGGCATAAAGGCACACATGCAGGTAGAGCCCTCATATACATTAAATAAATAAATCTTAACAAGAATCTCTCCAAACAATACTGGGGTCAAGATGCCAGTGGTGTGGTACAAAGAACTGTGGAAGTTGTAAGAAAAAGAATTCCAAGTTGGTTACAAAGACAAAGCTTGTCACCATGACAGCAGCAGCCTTATCAGAGGCACAAAACAACAGGAGTGAGCAGATGCATTTGAGGCCTTGGGGAAAAAATAACTACCGAGAAAGATGACTATATCCAGCAAGGTTATCCTTTAAGATCAAAGGAGAAATGGAGACCTTACATTCTCTGCATAAACTAAAGGAATTCACAGTCCTGTGCCAGCACTGCAAATGAGACTTACAGGTATAATATCCCCAGTAGAAGAACGCTATATACAAACACAAGAGTCAGGAAAGAACAGATCTCACTAGAGAAATAGACACACATGAGAATTAAGAAAGAGTCAAACACTACTAATTCAGCAATAAACCTAAATAAGACGAAGAAAGGAGAAAGTAGTATTATTATATTCACTGATAATCCAAATGAGAACTGCCATAGCACTTAAGTTAAAAGACATGGACTATTGAACGGACTGTAAAATAACCATCGATTTGTGCTGTCTGCAAGAAACTCACACCACTGGGAAAACCACAAGCAGACCGAAGTGAAAAGACAAAAAAAAAAAAGGCAGTCCAATCAGAATCTGAAACCAAGTACACCTGACAAAGCGGACTTCAGGCCAAAATTAGTCACAAGGGATAAGAAAAGCCATGTTAATAAGCAGAACAACCCACCAAGAAAATATAATGACTGCAAATAGACATATATTGAATGCAAGCGTACCCAGTTTCATAAATCAAACACTACAGGACACAAAGGGGAAGAGTTCCATAGAGGGGGTGACTTTCATATCCTGCCTTAACCAATAGGCTGCTCATTCAAACAAACGAAAAACCAACGCATGAACTTCAGCATTACGACTGCCTCAAAACACTATGATAGCAACGATTCATAAATGATAGCTACGATTAATAAATGATAGCTACGATTCATAAAATGAGTAAGACAAAAATTTAAAATGTCTTTATAGTAAATAAGGCACTTGAGCAAAATATATAAGGCACTTCATAATTAAGCAGATAAATTCATACAAAATAGATCAAAGGTGTATTTTCAGAAGTTTTCACAAATGGCTACTTTCTGCCTCCTAGTATCACTGCCAGCATTTCTAAGCTGGCCTTTTCAAAATTTTTGAATTGCATTTTATTATGTTGGCTAGGTGTGAGGCTATTACTAGGAAGTAGATAGCCAACCAATCATTTTAAGGCTGGTGATTTCAGAAGATCCAAATATTTGGCCCGCCAGAGGATGTGTGTAAGTTTAAGACCAGGGTCAAGAGAGATGTCTCAGTGGTTAAGAGTAAATGCCAGCCAAGCACAAACATCTGAATCCCAGTCCCCAGAATGCACATACAAAGCCAGGCATCACCATGTGCATGCCTGCACCCCCAGAAGACCACCGGCCTACATGCACAGCCCGTGAGAGGCCTCTCTCTAAATATTAAGGTGGTGAATGACAGAGAAAGACACCTAGTGTCCTCCTGTGGCCTGAGCATACATGTATTCCCACATATACACACATACCACCCCCAAACATACATATGCATCCCTATACCCATGCATAAACACATACACACACACAGATACTTGCAAGAGCAAAACACCCAACAGAACGAGATGTCACCATGATACAGGTGCTGGAACCACCTCGCAGAGAATTCTAAACAACCGTGATTGCTACGGTAAGGACTCAACAGGAAAGACAGCAAGCTGAAAACCATGAGACGATTCTAAGCAACGGATGAGGACAAGAGGACCCACCACGGAAGTAACAGAAACGAAAGTAGTCCATTCAGGAACACACTGTCCAGGGCTTCCAAGGACTAGGGGATGGTGGTTAGGGGTTCTCCTCACAAAGGAGAAAGGAAAAATGATGCTTCAAGAAGTAGCAACTTTTTCTAAATTTAATCAGAGCCAAAAGCTTAGAGGATTCCAAGTACGTGTTCAAAGATCGGCACACACCCGGCACTGTCTTATGTAGGACTTTGTTGCTGAGATAAACATCGTGACCAAGAACAACTTGGGGGGGGGGCTGCTTTCAATTTACAATCCAGGAAACAGTCCATCACCGAAGGAAGTCAGGGCAGGAATGAAGGTGGGAACATCAATCGTTATTCCAGAAAATTCTCCCATGGACCTGCCCCCAGGCCAGTCTGTAGAGGCAACCCCTAAACTGAGATCCTCTCTTCCCCATACAGCTAAGTTTCTGTCAATTTGACAAAACCAACCAACGAACACACTGTCATCAATTAGATGAAAACAAAACACATGTTGAAATTTTGGTTACATCCAGCCATACCTCTCTGTAGCAAAACAGCAGAATCTGCAAGTCAGTCAACAAATCAAAAAAAAAAAAAAAAAAAACCCTGGAAGGTACCTCAAATCCTTATTTTGAAGCTTTTATTTTGTTTAATATGTTGTGTGTGTCTCTGTGTCGGTACACACTGTGCCCATGAGTATCTACAGAGCACAGAAGAGGAACTCAGGTCCTCTAGAACTGCAGTTGCAGGCGGTTGTGAGTAGCCACGTAGGTGCTGAAAACCAATCGAGGATGCTCAGCAAAGGCAGCGAGCACTCTTAACTACGGAACCATCTCTCCAGCCCGCACCTTGTTTTCCTTCTGTCTTAGGATTTTACTATTGCTGTGATGAAACACCATAACCACAAGCGACTTGGGGAGGAGAGGGTTTATTTCATTCACAGTTTCATAGAACAGTTTGTCATCAAAAGCAGCAAGATCAGGAACCTGGAGGCAGGAGATGATGCAGAAGCCACAGAGGAGAGCCGCTTACTGTTGCCCATTGTGGCTTTCTCAGCCTGCATGCTCAGAGAACCCCAGACCACCAGCCCAGAGATAACACCACCCTCAACAGGCTGGGCCTTCCCCCCTTCAATCACTAATTAAGTAAATGCCCTACAGGCTTGCCTACAGTCTGATCTTGCAATCTTAAGAAGGCATTCTCTCAAAGGAACCTCCCTCCCCTCTGATGATGACTATCGTTTGTATCAAGTTGACATTAAACTAGCCAGCACCAGTGACCTCTTGCTGACTTGACGCACAAACATTTCGCTTTTCAGTAAGAACTGTTTCTTTCTCATTTATCCTCCAAATGGCACATTGACATTAATATCACGATACAAAACATAAATAACTTGAGACGTCCCACAGTCTTTCCAAATTCAAACAAATTGAAAGTCTAGTCTCTTTAAAATATCCAGTCTCAAAAAAATCCAAAGTTTCCTTTAAAATTTCAAAATCTCTCAACTGTGGGCTGCTGTAAAAACCATAATTAAGTTAAATACTTCCTTACTTTAGGAGGCAAGAAGCAGGACAGAGACACAATCTGAACAAAACTCCAATAGTATAAGTAACTCAAGGCCCAATGTCTGGGATTCATTCACTCCGAAAGACTTGGGTCACTTCTCGGCTCTGCCCTCTGCAGCATACACAGCCTGCAGAGGCCCTGGCAGGCTCCACTTCACCGCTGTGGCTGTTCTTGGTGGCCATTGCATGATCCTGGCATCTCCAAAACGCGTGGGTCTCTGATGCAAGTGGGTTGCACTTTTACCAGTAGCCTCTCCTGGGCTCTCTTCATGCAAAGCTCAGCTTCTTCCCCTTAAACTTTCTCTCCTGGGGCTTCAACTGCTACCGAAGCCGCACTTTCGCCAGTGGACCATCCTGGCCCCTCACAGTGCCAAGCCTCAGTGACTTTTCATGCCTTCCAAACCAGTAACACCTGGGTGACTCTTACACCTGAGCAAGTTTGGCTGCCGGCACAAGGTACAACCGTGGCCACGCTTGGATCACCGTTTGCATGTGCTGGCTGGGAAAACACTTCCCAGAAGATTTCGCCTCAGTGATGCCGGTCTCTGCTGAATCATGGCTGATTCTTCAGTCCCAGCTGACCAGCATCCATTGTCCCAGCAGAACAAAGGTTTCGCTTTAACGGTTCTGATGGCTTCTTAATCGCTGCTGGTTCTCAGCGCCAGCTGACCAGAACCACGGATTCACACAGGTAAACCGACTCTGACAATCATGGGAGCCAGGCCTCTATTGGTCCCCACCTCTCTCAACAGTCTCATCTTCCAAGCTCCTACAGAACAGTCCACTGAATTCTCAACACTCAATGGCTTTTCTAGCCTAAAGTTTCAAAGTCCTTCCACAGTCTCCTCCAAAACAGCCTGGTCAGGGCTGTAGAGCAATGATTTTTCATAAATTATTAGCAAAAATGTGTTGCACACAAGAAGCCCCGGCAGTTGGTGTTACCCGGTGTGGAGACTTTGGCTTACCCTTCCATGCTGTCCTGTTGCACAGGCAATGGAACGATGCCATGGGTTTAGAACTGACAACACATGGCATTTTCATCATGGAAAAAGAGGAAGCTCAAAAACGAGCATTAACTAGTAAAAAGCTATGTATGTTTTTTACTTATAAAAATGTCCTAAATCAACAACATAAGATATAAAATTCAGATTATATTTCTAGGAATTATCACTAATTTCTAGATTAGATGTAGGATGAGTTATTTTCTTTTGTTTCATTTTGTTCATGACCAGGTCTCATTATGTAACTCTATATAATCTAAGATTCTTTATGTGGCCCGGGTGGCCTCAAACTCACGGGGATCCTTGTGCCTCGTGGTCTTAAGTGCTTACTGTTTCCCAAGGATGGCTGTATTTTGGAATCATATAAGTGTATTAAAATATTGATATTTATTTTAATCACATGTATGTGTGTTTCTGTGTGTAGGTATGTGTGCATGAGAGCAGGTACCCATGGAGTTCAGAAGGGGATGTTGGATCCCCTGGGCCTGGAGTTACAAGAAACCGTGAGCTCCCTGAGGTAGGGTTTAGGAACTGCTTGAGTCTGTTAGCCACCAAACCATCTCTCCAGTGCCCACATAAGCATTTTTAGCTCCCAGCTCTTTAGACTATTCCAACAATACTGAATTCAGGCTGGAAACCAAGTTTAGATTGGTTTGCTAAATCTTTCTGTGTGACGCAGACACACACAGTCACAACCACGTCATCTTCCCTCATCTGGGGAAACCAACTCTCTTCTTTAACATCACAGCTGTCTATGGCTAACTCTCCTTCCTCTGGCTGGAATTCCTGGTTGTCGGGAAGTACCCTCAGTGTGCTGGGGTGGGGGTGGGGTGCAAGAATGGGCAGTGGGAGTGGAGTGGAGGAAAGGGGAGTGGGGGAGTAGGTTGGGGGGGGTGGAGGAAAGGGGGTGGGGGGTGGTGTGGAGAGTAGGCATGAGATTCCATTTCCAGCTATACTTTCTATGCTAGGCTTTCTCGCTATCAGTTGATTGGATGTGGCTTGAACTTCAGGCAGGCAGTTTCTTGGAAGGCTAAATATAGAATGTAAAGTATCCTATGTTTAATTGAAAAGATCATTAAATGGAACTTCATTTGAATATGTCTCCCTGCCTTCTAAGTTAATGAGGTCAAGTTGGCCTTCGAGCACCTCTCTGGAAGATGGTGGGCAGGCTTGTCTCCAATAAGGAAGCTCTTTAGGTCAACCTACTGACGGTGGTAGGGCAATTCTTCCAGCACTGAGATTTCTAATTTGTTCAGCTAGTTGGTTCTTAAGGAATTATTTTTTTAATTCCTTTAAGCAGTGATAACTGTATGTTGGTAGGCATACAAATCACCCATAACTGTAAAGAAAAAAATTACTTATTTTCAGCCTCCTGTCCTCAGAAGACTGTAGACAATTGAGTCTTTATGTGTGTGTGTGTATATAAGATATTGCAATATATAGCAATACACACACACACACACATATGCACTTTTTCAAAGAGCTTGTTTCACTATAGGAAAAGATGACCTTGAACCTGCAATAACCTTTCTGCCTGGGCCTCAGGAATGTCATGACATCACTCAGGTCAAAAACATATATTAAAATAAGTATCTTTCCTTTACCCTAATTCAAGTACAGCATTAGACTGTCCTTTAAAAACTTAGGTAAGAAGAGCATGTCTTTGGATCTTATGTGTGTTGCGGTGCCCCGTAGCTGATAATTAGTAAGGACATTGAACTTCAAAGTAGATGTTCTGACAGAAACTAGAGCTTACTGAAAATGTTAAGAGGAAAAATTATCTAGCTTTGAAACGAGGCTTCTTTTCATTGCCTGTCTTGAAATGACAACTTTTAATGAAACGACTCGCTAGAGAATCATCCGGGGACGAGCGTGATAGCAGTCATTAATATTCCGGCCACAGATGCAGTTCACTTTGTAAACACCAGGCTCTGTGAGTCACCAAGTGCCTGGTGTAATTGCTTTCTGCAGCGAGGCTGTGCCGTGGACCCCCCCGGGTGCCCTCCCCTCAAGCACCGAAGAGAAACTTCAGTGTCTACAGATGTAGGGATGTTTCCGTTCCCTTCTTCCTTCTGCCCTATTTCATCAGACCTGCTCGGTTCTACCCAGGATCAAAGAGGAAAAGATCAGGGAGGTTTTGTTGTCCTTGTTTTGCTTTTCACTTAAGGTCCTGGGTGAATCAGAAAACATTCTGAGCTATTTGGTGTTCTTGGAGAAAAGAGGGGATGTGCGACAGCTGTCACCTCTTTGTCCCTGTTGCCTTTTGCTTTTCCATCAGACCCCAGCCTTTGCTTTGAGGGGAGACTGGTTCCATTGACCACTGGGGCCACCAAGTATATTCTCTTTTTCTTCTTTTATTTCACTTGCTGCTTAGCTTTTGCTAAACACAAGATGGAGTAGCATTGTGGTCCTGGATAACGGAATAAAAATGAAGATGCTTTGTGAAGCTGCCTTGTGCCTTTGTAGCAGGGCAAGCAGACCCGGTCATGTATGAGCCTGTTGGCTGCTATGGTCATGGGATTGATTCTAGAAGACCCTGTTGTAGGTATGGGAGCCTGGGCAGGCTACTCAATTGTTATTTCCCAGACTTCCCTGCTCCTCGCATGTGTTAAGCTGTATTGCTCATTAGAGACTTGCTGATAACACTTGCAACAAGCCAGAGGGAAGCAGGCCTTGCTGCTGCTTAATTCTGGGAACTTGATTAAGATGAATTTAAGATTATACCCATCCTAGAGAAAAATGAAATAGCTCATTATGAAGAGAATGGACTGCTTGCCATTACTCTGATAGGGAGCAATTTAATGAGCAAATTTATGTGCTGTTAAAGCCAACAGCTTCTTGGTATTTGCATTTTGTGTGGTGGTTTCAAAAGCAAAGAAAAATTAACCCATGATAAGAAGCAAGTACAGTTTAAGATAGACAGCTTAAAAAAGAAAAAAATAGAATTATTAACATTTTGATGCATGTATCTACAGGCCTTTCTCTCTCTCTCTCTCTCTCTCATGTGTGTGTGTGTGTGTGTGTGTGTGTGTGTGTGTATGTGTGTGTGTATGTATGTGATAGAGAGTGACCATTTTGGTGGCATATTCTATATAGTTCTCTGAATATTGCCTCCTTTTCATTCCAAGGAAAACTCTTCACACATATAAATTGAATTTTTTTTTGCAGAATGCAACTTTAATGCACTGTACTTGAACTGGTCTTTTGTAATTGGGCGTTGCTTATTTATAATACCCTAATAATCGTGATCCACCACTGAAGGTTTAATATATTTGTGGAAAATTCTGCATTTCCACAGTTAAATGAAAGCCCTAACTTACTTCTACCCAAGAGTTAGCTGCCGGGCAAGAGTACAAGTCAAGGCAATGTTTGTCTGGGAAAGGCTTTCTGGTTAGAATAGGGATGACCAATTCTTTCCAAAACTTCTTTCACATCTGAGGCTAGGGGAGGAGAGTCTGAGTCCCAGTGTTTCCGTTAGGGAGTGGAGAAGGAACGCAGGGATAGGGGTGGCCCACAGCTCCAAATCTGGTACACTGTGCTGACACATGGGAACAGGTCTCAGCTGGGTATAGGACTCTATTATCAATCGTTTCTCCTAGCCATGGTTGAACCATGTCACACGGGAGAGGACCCACGAGAATCACATGGGACTCTGAAGTGATTGTAGTTTAACATAAAAATACTTTGGAGAAAGAAATGAGGGTGTCAACCTTTGGCCAGGTCTGACATCTTCCAATTGCTAAGTTTGGTTGGACAAAGTAGAAGTAAACTTTGGGTAGAGGGGAGAATAGCATTTTACAGTGAATGTATACTGTGACTAAATGAACAACACATGATTCTGATTCGCCTACTCGCTGACCCAACTATGTGCCTGTCAGTTCAAGCCAACTGAAGATTCAGTCCCACAAGACAGTGGTCACTGGAGAAGCAGGTACCAAGGAGGTGCTGAGGCCACTCATGTTTCTTCCCAGCTTGGCTGCAAGGCTGGGGGTTTCCTCGGCATCCACCCTACCATGATAACAGATTTACTGGACAGTGAGAGTCAAGAAATGCTATGAAAATCAACCAGGTGCAAAAGGCACATCAAGACACAGTGTATCCAAACCCATGAAAGCAACACAAAGGGGAAAGTATTTAAAATGCCCATATAAAAGGTGCTCTCCTTCGAAACAAGATTGACAGTTGACCTTTCAAGATAAAAGCCGAATTCTGGAATTCAAAAGGATGATTAACATCTTTAAGGTGATAAAGGAGATGACTACAGGAACACAGGAAGAAGAGATGGCCCAGTAGGCCAAGCACTTGATAAACAAGAGTGCAGGCAAAGTTGAGTGGGACAGTATCTGCACTGTAGCCCCGGTGCCGTGGTGACAGAGACAGGTGGCTCATCTAAGGCCATTAACCATCCATCCAGGCTAGCCAAACTGGTGAGCTCCAGGTTCAGTCCAGAGACTTGATCTCCAAAGATAGGGTGGAGAACAATTGAAAGACACCTAACACTTACGTCTGGCCTCCACATGTTTGTACACACATGTACACATACACACACCTGTGAACATGCACATGCACACACACAGTCACCACACCACACCAGAAACAGCCAGAGATTTATTTATACTTCCATATTTAGTGGCAATACCCCCGTGAAGCCACATAATGGTTGGATTAGACAAACAAAAACGGGAGAGCTCCCTTGCCAAAGCTCTCTGCCAAAAGCAAGCCTAAATAATGCTTTGTGAAGAAAAGGGCACCTCCGGTAAATGATCTCAGATGGGAACAAAATAATGCAGAGAAGAGAAAATCACTGCCAGTGGGAGTCGCGTGGGAATCCCACTAAGTGTTGCTTAGCGAGAAGAAAAATGACAAGCGCTTGTGTTGTTGAAAAGCATGGAGGAAGTGAAGAAACCTGAGAGAATGAGAGGGAAGGTGGCACTGTGTGACTGCACTGTCCTAGAAGCAGTGACAGAGCAGGCGCATCTCAGCACATCCAAGGTAAATACACAATCCCTATTCCTGGAAAAAGCATGAAAGCAACTTAGAGTACGTGGCCAGCATGGGCTGTGACTCAGCTGGAGGACTGGCGCTTGCCTAGCAGCCAGAGTGCTGAGCCTGGGCTTGAGTCCCCAGCGCAACATTAAATGGATGTGATGCCTGTAATCCCAGCATGGGAGACAGACAGAGGATGGTCAGGAGTTCATGGTCATCCCAGTGATACCGCAGTTCAGAGGTCAGCCTGGAGTATATGAGATCTCGTCTCAGAAAGAAGATAAAACTAAGCCGAAGGAAACTGATTCAGAATAATTAAAAGAAGGCAAAAACACATGGAGATAACCATCAGCGGTTATATCTAACCCGAAATATTTTGTCACGGGCACTAAGCAAACATGAATCCAATAGTCCAATTAAAATGATTAATTATTACTGTGTATACAGAAAAAAAAATCAGAATCTTGTGATAAGCGCTTTGCAGAATATAAATATTACAAAACCCAGACAGCCAGAAAAAGTTATGGAAAAAGGTACATATGCAACTACAATCCAAAGATAAGTGATCTAACTATTCTAAAATAAAAGTGATTTTGAAGGTCAGTAAGCCTACCACAGATAAAGAGGTATTTCATAACAAGGTAACATACTATAAAAAGGACACACTAATATACATACACAGAAAAGAAAAAAAAACAAAGCATCACTTGATTTCTACCAATTGCTTCTGAGTGATAAAGAGAACAAAGTTTAAAAATGAACCCAAATATAGAGAATTTGAGAAACATACTAAGAAAATCAGAGGGATTGCCTTACATAGACCCACCCATCACTAAACAAAAGCATTCTTTTCAAGCAAACAGGCTACTCGCCAAATGCAATGGATTATTGTGTCCATTTGATGCAATCTAGAATTACCATGGCAACGGACCTCTGGGAAATGAACCCCCATCTGTGACAAAGTTCCTGGACTGGAATAGCAGAGGTAGGAAGAACCCCCTTAAATATGGGCGGCACCATTTCATGGGCTGTGTCCTGAGCTTGGTGAAAAGGAAAGGGGAGGTGGGGAAGCAGGGTCAAGGTCCTGAATTAAACAGGATGGAAAAGCAGGCTGAGCATGAGGATTCACCTGCGTGGCTCCCCACGGAAGATGCTACGTGACTGTTCCTGCTGCCCTGACTTCCAGCCAGGAAGGACTGTCTCCTTTCAAACCGTGAGCTGGAACACGCCCTTCCTCCCCTGAGCTGCTTTAGTCAGGCATTTTATCACAGTGAAGAGGTAAACTGACACTCAGACTTCCCATGTGCTGGGCTGTGACGAACTTCCCTCTGTCCCGCCTGTCAGCTCCCAAATAACAACACAGAGACTTATTATTAATTATAAAAGCTCAACCTTAGCTTTGCCTTATTCCTAACTAGCTCTCTTATAACTTAAATGAACCCGTTTCTATTAGGTACATCTTTATACCATGTACAAATATCCCACAACATTGAGCTATAATGTTTTAACAGATTTCAAAGAGGTTAAATGTTTATTTCCCTGATAAAAGTGAAATTAAGCTTGAAATAAAACATAACAATATAGCTGAGCAATAATCAAGTTTAGGGAGTTAGGAAATAAGTTTCAAATTAAGGAAATTAGGAAGTAAATGTCAAATTTCCTGTGATTGGAAGAAAAAAATTTACAGTATAAATAGGCAAATACTTAAGACAGAATAACAATAGCATACAATATATGAAGATTTGTGTATAGAACCTAACAAAAGAAAAAGGGAAAAGGAAATATGTTTTCTAATGGTTATCTTAGAAAAAAAATCAAGGTGAAAAGAGAAACATACAAACCAGTTTTAAGGAGAAGGCTACAGAAGGAGAGGAGTTTCTACCAAATATATGATACAAAAATTCAACACAGCAATTTTTGAAAATTAACATAATCCCCTACCAATATCAGGAAAACAAATTATCAATATTAATAATAAAAGGGGTGCCAATACAGACACTACAGACATTCAAACATGAAAGAATACTATGACAATTTGGGGAGGTAACTCTCAGAACACGGATCAAATACATGTTTCTTAAAATCTCTTGAATCAAAAAAAATAGAAAACCTGGACATTCCTATAACAGAAATAAAAGAACCTTGTGAAATCCAATATTTTCAATGGCAAACCCGCCAAACCCTGAGGCTCAACATCGTTTGTATCTCAACCCTTCTACTAAGTCCTAGTTCTTGGTCAAATTCTACCAAGTCCCAGTACCTCGTCACGGGCTAAGACTGGAAAGAAGAGTTTGACAAGCTTCTTCCCTCCGCCACGTGAATGGGTGACAAACCTGTAAATGTGATCTCAGGATGTCCTGTGTGGTATGGCTACAGAGGCATGGGGACAGGGTCGTGCTGCATGGAGTTGATTTGTTCTGGTGGAAACCGGGTATCTTTGTAGGGCACCTACATTTCATGTACCGCACCTCAGGTGGTAAGTGGGAGAATCTTTGCGGGAGAGAAAAAAGACTAGAACTGGGTGGTTGGGGAGGAGGAAGTACCATCAAAAGGCTCGATTTGTATGTGCATAGCATGTTAACTAAGGTCAGGGGAGGCAGCCTGTTGTCTGATCTTGTACTCTTTTGGGCTTTTTATGAGGGGTCCCCCACCCAGGTCCCAAATAAATCACACACAGAGGCTTATTCTTAGCTATGAATGCCCGGTCTTAGCTTGGCTTGTTTCTTGCCAGCTTTTTTTAAATTATCCCAACTACTTTCGGCCTTTGGGTTTTTATCTTTCTCTATTTCTGTTTACCTTTCTTTACTTCTTTTTCTGTGACTTGCTGTCTAGCTGGGTGGCTGGCCCTGATGTCCTCCTCTGCTTGTTCTCTTGTTGCTCCTTGTTCTCTTTCCTCCCAGAGTTCTCCTTCTATTTATTCTCTGTGCCTACCAGCCCCGCCTATCCTTGCTCCTGCCTCGCTATTGGCTGTTCATCTCTTTATTAGGGCCATCAGGTGTTTTAGACAGGCACAGTAACACAGCTTCACAGGGTTACACAAATGCAGCGTAAACAAAAGTCACACACCTGAAAAATAATCTTCCCCAACAGCAGCCTGGTATAGCAGGTGGAGACACACGTAAAGGATCAGCCAGAACCGCCTCTCTTATCCCTTCCCGTGGACCAGCAGTGGCACCTGGACTCCACACCTGTCTCACTTCTGTCAGACCTAGTTCCTGCCATGGCTCTACGTATTTGGATGCATTTTTTTGTTGTTTGTTTTGTTTTCTTTTTTATGTTGTGTCTGCCTGTCTCAGGCTCTTTTGCTGTTGTTGGGAGAGAACACTCTCTGGCAAAAGGAATCTAAGGAAGAAAACATTTATTCAGGTTCACAGTTCAGGATATACTCCATTGTGATGGGCAAGTCACACTGGCAGGAGCTTGAAGCAACTGTCATATTGCATCTGCGTGCCCAGAAGCCAAAAGTGACAGATGCAAGCTGCTCAATCCACTGTCTCCATTTTACACAGAAAAGGACTTCCCACTTCCCCACCTTTCTAACTCCTGACCTCCCCACCTCCCTACCCCCACCCAAAATGGCCTCACCCACATTTAAGATGGTTCTGTCTACTTCAATCAATGTAACCAAGTTAATTCCCTGCCAGCACATCCAGAGGTCCCTCCCCTAGGTGATTCTGGGTTCTGTCACACTGACAATGAACACCAAATTCCCTACCAGCCAGAACACAGAGCACAGACAATCTCAAACCAGAATTGGTTTGAAAGATTTGCTGAAGGATTTTAGTTGGTCGTTTTGAAAATCCTAGCTCTTATTAAAGAAATCTACTCAGAACACTGGAGAAATCACCGAGGGAAGAAAATACTGGTTATTTGTGTCCCTGAGGTTGAATTGAAGGAAGATGAGCGGCTGGAGAGATGGCTCAGCAGTGAAGAGCATTAACCGCTCTTCCAGAAGATCTGTTTGGTTCCCAGCACCCTCACTGGGAGGCTCACAGCTACTGGTAACTCCATTTTCCAGGGTCTCCAACACCCTCTTTTGGTCTCTGCAGATACTTCAACACATATGGTACAGGCACACACACACACACACACACACACACACACACACACACACACACGATGTGGGACTCCTTTCTGTATGCTGTGAAAATGTCTTATTACCTTTGCTTAATAAAGACGCTGCGGTGGCCTATGGCAGGACAGAGTACAGCAATGCAGGGAATCTAAGCAGAGATAGAGAAGGAAAGAAGGTGGAGTCAGGTAGATGCCGTGTAGCTGCTGAAGGAGAAAAATACCAGAATTTTACCGGTAGGCCACAGCCTCACGGTAATACACAGATTAATAGAAATGGGTTAGTTTAAGATGTAAGAGCTAGTTAGGAATATGCGTAAGCTATTGGCCAAACAGTGTTGTAATTAATATAGCTTCTGTGTGATTATTTGAGTCTGGGCAGCCGGGAAGCAGAAAAGCAGTCTCCGTTTACACACACACACACACACACACACACAGAGAGAGAGAGAGAGAGAGAGAGAGAGAGAGAGAGAATAAAAGTAAAAAAAAATGAGACAAACTAGCTAATCAATACGGTCAGAGAGCCAGCCATGCTGGAAGAAGGCAATAGCTTGTCACTTCACCAATCTCATTGACACCTTTCTACCAAAAGTCTGGATAGGTTCAATAGCTATTCAACAGGGCCCAGGTTCAAATAAATAGTTTTAAAGTTGTCCCAGAAGTAAGGTGAGGATGGCCAAAGACCTTGGATGCTCCTTAGTGCTTCCCCTGGTCAGCTGTTCTCAGCCAGCCTTCTCTTGTATTTCTGTCTAGGGTTCGTACGGAAGACAAGTCCTCTTGTCCAGTGTCAAGGCTGAGTCTCTTGAGCAGCTGCTTGGTTTCTAACCAGTGTCTCTTCAAATTCCTTCTGCTTAAAATGTTCTTTCTCTCCAAAAGGAAAGCGAGCCAGTCGGAAATGTCAGAAGTGTGGGGTAAATCTGCTGTGAAAACGTGCTGGGCCTCTTTGCAGCCGGTTGGCACGAAGCCCCGGGTTGAAGAAGCTGGTCCACGACCTGCAAGCGTTTTGTTGACCTGAGGAAATCCTGGTCCAGAAAGCCCATTTGCTTTTCCGTAGGAAGGAGCTCTGTGGTGAGGAATTTCAGGCTGTCACTGTTGAAAATTCCATTTTTTACTGAGCAGGCAAACGTTCATCCAAAACCTATTATATTTCAGGTCTGATGTGATTTGTGGGGATGTTTAGAGAAATGGTTTTTAGCCTGAATATCAAGATCTTACAAGGTTAATTCTTACCTTTGAATCTTAGGACAAGGTTCTAAGAAAATCTTAGGACAAGAAAAACATAACACATAAAATTTTATAACAAAGAAATCTGCTTGATTTTGCTCTGCTTAGTCCAATATGTCCTTAAAACTTTTTTTTCTGACAACAGAATCTCTTATTCTGGAATATTAACTGTATCACATGGGGCAGCAGAAAGAATCTGTCCGCTGGGACCACCCACATTCCTTGACTAGCAGAACCTCTCACCTGTCCTCAAAGCCAGCATCTTGGCATCTCAGTAATCCACTTCTACTGCACATGTCTTTGTCTGACCAAAGGTGGGAAAGATTCTCTACTCCTAAGGATATGTGCATTTAGCTTGGGCTTACCTGGATAATTCATGATAACCTAAATCGTTTGAAGTCTGCACCCTTGGTGACATTTGGAAAGTCCTGTTGTCAAGCAGATGCTCCGAGCCAGTGTAGATTGGCTTCAGGGAGTCATTCTCTTGCCTATCTTGGTCTATGATGGCTCGGATGAAGCGAAGGACTCACACCCTACAATTCTTGGAAGCAAGGTTCTGCCTTCTCTAGATGCATTGATTCCTAGGCCAGCACTTTGCTACTCATGGGCTGTAGGTATTCGCTGTCTCTGTAGCTCCTGGTCAAGCCACTGATTGAGGACTGGTTGCTTTCAGCACTTCTGGTGTCGCCATTGCCCATAGGCTATTTAAACCTTTTCCACAGTGATTTAAAAAAAAGCAGTCTTCCTCTGAAGGTATGTGTTAACATAAAGGGGTAGACTTCCTAGAGACCCCACCATCTTGTTTCTGCCAGCTTTCACCTTCCTTTACTAAACACTTGATTTTAAGTTAAGTGCACTCAAAGGTACGTGCCATCATTCCAAACCACATTCTAAATCTTATCCTTTATACTCACAGGTAAGAGTAGCTACCACCCCCTCATCAAAGAATCTCCTCTGTCCAAAATATAGAGACCATCGCAGAAAGCCGTAACAGGACACAATGCAGAGGCTGACAGATTGTGGGGTACCCGGCCGCAGTGGATATATCTACATCACAGCCCCTGCACCTAAGGCTCTGGGAACATTGCCCAAAAAAAAGGCAGAAAGATGTTAAGCACCAGGAACTATGCCTACACCATGAGACACCCTCTCTTGGGAATGCATCAGCAGCATTAGGACAATGACAACATCAGGAGACATGTTAACTCAGAAGGAGGGAAGTTTGATGGGATCATAGCCCTAGACAGGGAACTACCGGCAACTAATGAGTTCTGGGAGAAGGAGGATGAGCCTCTCCAGGATGACACCCCCTTGGTTATCCAGCCCAAAGTGGTCATCTCCGAAACCTTGTATATGAACAACAAAAATGGACTCATCAGACTGGGTTTATACATTTCTCTGTTTAGATGTAACAATAATAATCTAAGAAAAGGGGCCTATCAATTTGAGAGGAGGGCAGGGAAGGAGCTGGAGGGAGGAAAAGGAAGGAGAAAAGTGATATAATTCGATTAAAAGCAAAGTTTATTTTTTAAAAAGTCACCCCATAGTCCACATCTCTTCCCTCCAGCTGCCCTAACTATATAACGGACATAGGTGAAATGGTCCCAACTCACTTCGTTAGTCACATTGTTCTGTGTTTTATGGATAAATCACTGAGACTCAGCATTTCCCAGGACTTCTCTGTCCTCTTCTAAAGATATTCCTGCGTTTCAGCCAACCTCCCGAGCAACCTCTCCCATTAAAATAAGTGTTTCTTAAAATGAAATATAACCCGCAGTTTGAGAATAAATATTCGATCTCCATAATTTCATGAATAAGGAAATTGAAGCCTTCCTGAGGTATGCATGACTTATGCAACATTGCTAGCTACTTAGCCCCGAATCCAGGATTTGATGGATTGAGTTTCAAATTTAATTTTATCTCAATATTTTCAATTACTCCTTTGTTAAAAATGGAAAAAGCCAAACAACTTTGAATGTCAGTCTCTTGGGTGTTTTATCTTTTTTTCCTTTTCAGCTTAGTCCTGAATTACTATTTTTTTTTTGCCAGGCAAGCGCCACTTGAGGACTGAGTCTTGATGCACGGTCTCTGTGCCCCCACACTACTCTTTTTGGCAACCAAGAACAGCCTCTTTTTGTTTTCCTTACAAGACTCACTCTCCTCCCACTTCCTCTCCACCTGTAGCTCTCTTTCCCGGCACAGCAGCTACCACCCACCGGCCACCAGCTTTCTACTGCGTGGAATCCTCATTAAGGGCACACGGGAGCAGGCACATGGCCATGGTATTCCTTGGGCCTCCACGTCACCCCTAAGATGATTCACTGAATTTTCTCTCCCTCACACTATCTTTTCTTCTCTTCCTACACTCTGTCCACACCACAGTTTTCTGTCTGCACAGGCAGGGAGTTAGAGACCCATAAAGACGGCTAAATCAAGCATTTATTTCTGTGGCATCTTTTTACCCACAGAGACTGAAGATTTGCAACAGGTTGAGATCTGACATCTTCATTACATGGCTGATGGGAAGTGGAGGTGGGGCAGGAGAAGAATATGACACCCTGGAGAAAGAGGTATATTATTGGTTATTATGAACTAGCAGCCAGACTACAGACTAGACATGACCAACTGTTTCTCTTTATCATTTAGGTACTGAGGAAAACATACTTTGAGAACGTCAGTGGGCACACTTGACTTATCAATAAATTAATTCAGCTCTCTAGCAAGCACACACTGAACAGAATGGTCTCAGGTCACATATGAGAATAGCTTAACATGTAGACAGGTTCTGCTGCTTCAGAACACACAATACCTGAGTCAACAACTTTGGTAGTAGCCGTGTTCTCAGGGTGGAGCCTGCTCGTCACCCTTCCTCAGCATCTCCTTTGTGAAGCTGGACAGGCAAGTATGACATTCAGTGTTATTTCAGATTTAAGTGATGAGAAATGTCTTAGCACATTTCAGTGCTGATGGAAAAGATCCCATGGCAAGTGGGATATCTGAGGGAGAGGAGAGAGGATAATTTCTAAAGCAAGAACATTTCCTTGTGTAGTACAGCAAGGGGGTGGCGTGGGAGGGAATCTTGGAAAGAAGAGCACTCTTTTCCACACGCAAGGAGGCAAGGTGGGGAAAGGATTTCATGTGTGTAATTTTGTGAACGGGGTGTGAGGAAGTAGTCGGTTCCCTCAGAGGGCTCTATCTTCTCTGTGAAGAAGCCATACATGTTGATTGTGGACACGCAGTAGCGACTCTCGGGTTTTTTGGTTTCCACAAGGATGCTCAACAACCTTGGCTGGGTGGTTGTATTATCTGAGAGAAGCCATGGTATAATGAAACGGAATTAGAACAGGGCGTAGAGGAGACTGACAACTTACTGAAGCAGTCAGATGGGAACAGGAAATAGAACAAGGAAGGAAGCTCCCAGAAGGAGCTCTGATATCGTGAGTCAGCGGGATATGGGGACTTAAGAGGTTCATTCAGAGAATCCCAAGAGCTGCAGTAGCGATATCTGAATGAGTCACCCAGGAGGATAAAAGTTGTGAGGTGTCTTGATTTTGATGTAGAACATGTGTTCTGAGTGATAAGAAGTTCCCGAAGGGCAATGAAACACATGACCGACAGTTGGCATGGCTGAGTCATTAGAGAGGAAGAGTTCCGGGGTATTGGTGGCTAGGATATAGAGAATTAATACAGATGGTGAAGTTACCCAAGGAATGCAGACCAAGACTTGGTAGACAGTGGTAACCAAGGGGAGTCAAGAGATAGAATCAGAAGCCTGAAGCTCAGCGGAGCTGAGGCCTTTACAGGACCGTCAGAAACCGAGGTGTTGAAAGGCAAACATTGCTTCTGCTTTCAAACTCAGGGGCGGTACCTTCAAGAGAGCCATCTATTTTCAAAATGGAGACAGTCATACCTACTCTCTACAGTAATTGTGACTCAGTGAGCTAGTGTGAATGAACAAGCCTGCCATGCATTAAAAAAAAGACTGTATATTTGAAAACAATATAATCTACCATGCAGTACCGCTAAGTGAGTTTTGTGTATCACCTCTTTGTTCCCCCACTGTGGGCCATGAGCTGAAGCCAGGGTCTTGTGTACATACACTAAGTAAGCACTCTACCACAGATAAATGCCAGTTCTGAATTAGCAAATCTGACAAGGCGGGTTCTGTTACTTTCCATCTGTATTTGTAGATGAAGAAATTGAGAGGTAGAAGGTCAATACCTCCCACGGGTCACGGGTCCTCCAGCTTGGAAGTGGCAGCTGTGAGCACACCGAAGGTAGAGCCCTCGTAGTTCAGCCTCGCTGTGCGGGTGGGAAATGGGTTTGTAGGACTTGGTTTTGAAACTGTTCTAGATAAGCACTGTGAATGGATAAATGGATTTTTTTTAAAAAAAATATCATTTGAACTGAGTCTAAATGAAGACAGGATTTAAGTCAAGCAATTTGGGGTACACACGAAGATCCGTACATGTGTAGCATTCATGCTATTTCCGGCGCGATCCCTTCACCACCGGCTACGTCATCTCACTTGTAGGAATGGAAATGGAGAAGACCTGTCAATAACTCTGTGGAGCCTGGGGTCTCAAGTCAAGTCTCTGGGGCTAGTTTGAGCTGTTCGATGCCAACGGATGGCTACAAGATACCATTGTAAGCCAGGGCGTGACAAAAATGGATCTGGAGTCAATGCATCTTACGGTGGAAGTAAGTGGAAATGGAAAACAAATATGCTGGAAAATGCGGAAAGATGGAAAAGCTTGTGGGGCAGGCCAGGTACCATAGCACCTGACTCTACTTGATGGGGATCAGAAAACAGAGTAGGGGGCAGGGGAGTGGAGAGGCTGAGTGTTTATGTCCTTCTTGCCGCAGCATGGGTTTCTGCATTTAGCCCAATCTCTAATCTATTGAAGGCATCCGGTGCTAATTTATAGCCCAGAATTTCCAAGAACTCTGAGCTCTTCTTCCCTAGTAGGGAAAGAAGAACAGCAGTGATGGCCAAGTCTTAAAGACCTCCCTCCTTAACGATTCATTTAGACCTCTGAACTCTCCTTTAAATCGACACTGAAGTTCAGAGTTGAGTTTGCTCTGTCTGTCTGGGAGCTCAACGGTGGACACTGCTGTCCTTCACAGCCACAGGCACTGAGTTAAGGTGGGAAGAGCCACAGGGATCAGGCTCAAACCAGGAGCTCCCTGGGGCTAGAGCTGGGAGAGGTGATCTTCTTGAGGCGGGATTAACTGAATGAGGATTCACCGCTTCTGCATCTGTTTGCTTTCTCTCAAGAAAGAACTTGCATTTATTCCAACTTTAAAGGGCCCTAGCGCATTTTTTCCTTACCAGGTTTCTGGGACAAGATGGCCTCAGGGATAAGCAACGGGGAAAGTTGCTTCTTTTCCAAGTGGCAGCCCCAACGACTGTCCTACATGTCCTCAGAAGTTCGTCAGTGGCAGTCACAGCTCTTGTTTCAGAGAAGGGTTTCTGGAGGATTCCCTGGGCAGCTCCATCTCCTTCCCTTTATTTTTGAAACACTTAGCTTCATGAATTACAAGCCAAGATTCGTCCCAGCAGGTATTGAGCTGTTTGGTTTGATTTGACTCTGCAATGATCCCAGGAATGTTAACTGGCATTTTCCATGCAACCCACACAACACCAAGATGACTATGGCTAAAGCCAGTCCCAAGAGGCAGCTAAAAAATAAGACCGGTGCCTATTGGAAAACTTAACGTTCCCACAGTTGACTCTGCCAGGTTTACTTTTCGAAGCCTTCCTGGAATGCTTTCCCCAGGCCTGGCTATTCTGATCAGTGTGCTGGCTCCTGGCTCTTTCAAATACGGTTTGTCAGTTTTTCCATGTGAGATTGTAGCCTTTTTGGAGCACACATGCCTGTTATGTTTGCCGATGGCATGCGATCTTCTGTCCCACACAACGTTGCCAAAATTTTCGGTGTGAATTCCAAGTCCCATCTTCCTGAAGGATCTTGAACAGCCGTTTTCTGATCCAGGAACACCTTGGACAAACACCAGACCTTCTTTCTGGGATATGAGGAGTTTTATGGACGAGGAAGAGGTTCCTGGCATGTAACCTGGAACAAGGCTCAGTCTCCCACTCCACATCGGAAATGTTGATGTCGGCACTGCTCTCCAGATGGTGTTCTGTTGCTGTCCAGATTTATGATTAAGAACCAAAGCAGAGCCTGCTCGGTCAGCTAGTGATACAACTTTTACAATCATTTACACTCCGTGGGAAATGGCTGGAAGATGAGATGGCTTGGCCCGTTGCAACCTAAGCCCCTCCTGGCTTCAACAGCTCAGAAAATTCCCGAGAAAATGAAAATGCAGATGAGATGAAGATTCCACGGTTCTCTCCCTGCAACCAGTAGATGGCAGACACGCATTAAGGTCTGAAATGGATACTGCATGGTGACACTGTAATCCCCGGCAGTTTTTTTTTTTTCAAGGTAGACACAGAGAAATAACTAGAAAATGTTACATTTAAACAATGGGCCCATAAACTTTTAGACTAAGGTTCTTTGTTTTCATTAACCTTGGTGGGAATTCCACAGGGAAGCAAGCAATTCATTTCCCTCTGAACTATGCTTTGAGAGGTAATGTATCCATCAAAGAAAACCACGCCTTTCCTCCCTCATTCATCCGTTTATTGAGTGGCTATTTTCCGTAGTATTCCAGGTGCTGGGTTCAATCCTCAGGCTACTGAGATGAAAAAGATAGGTAAGTGAAGATGGTGCCTGGGCTCGGGGATGGCATCCTGAGGTGAAGGAATAGGGCTTGAAGGCATAGCTGTTGTGTTGGGGGAAGACATAGCAGAGGGCACAAGTTCAACCATGTAGCTCCCATCCTGGTTGCCAGAGCAGTAGGTAAGACTAACTGGTGAAATACTGGATGCCTGAGAATGTATGAGGACTTTCTTAGAAAATCTGAAATAAATTGGGAGAGAAAATTGGTCCAACTCATCTAATAGTGACAATGAGAACAGAAAGGTTTAACTAGGAAGTTATTAGTGGATAGAAAGGGAGGTGATTTCTCTTATCTACCAAGAAATTCACAGCCAGCTCCTGTAAGAAAATAAATTAATAAGAGAAACACAAAAAAGTTACTTATAGCACAGTGGGTTTTAGACAGGAAAACCCAAGAAGACAGTGAAAATGATTTCCTTGCTTCGCGTCCGTGAAGGACAACCACGTAGAAACGGGGGACGAAGAGGCAGATATGACAGAGACAGTCAAGTTTTCTGTGGCTTATTCTCTGGGAGAGGCAGTCTGGTTTCTACCATTTGTGGAAGAAGAATTCTGGTGTCTCTGACTCTCCCAGTCAGCATTAACTGTAAATTTGACACAGCTTAAAAAAAAAAAAAAGAAAAAAACAAAAGAATCTCAATTGAGTAATTGATTTTATCAGGTTGATCTGTGCACACTGCTGTGACAGATTGTCTTGACTGTTTGAACTGATGAAGCAGGTTCCAGTTGGCTATGGGTGGTGATGGCGCTGTTCCTAGTAACCTCTCAGGCCTGCGCCATTTTGTTCATTCTTCCTCACACTGACACACTCAGATCTTGACTTTCGGGGCAGGAGTTTATAATGTGGCTCACGGGAACCACCAAGGAGTGAGGCAAAGTGCCCTAAACCGCCCCCTCATTCTCCTACCAGCCCCTCCCTCATCGTGACTCCACTTCAATTCAGCATTTGGCGGTCTCTGAAAACCTCAGCTCTTCAATAACATGGCCGCTTAGCAAATGACACTGGAAATTAGCTCCCAGAGTGTTTCTGCGTAGTAGAGAGAACAAATAACCCTCCGGTATGGATTTTTCCTGACTATAAAACCGAGACAGGTATTAGATTTTAGGGAGTTACAGGCTGAAGTCAAGCAGTCCTTTAATTTAAAAATGCAAACTTGGGTCTGTGAGGGCTGTATATCTTGGAGTGTCCACAAGGTTGAAGTCAGACAAATTTATCCTTATGAACACGACTCCTCCAGGCATCGTTTTCCCCACCTCATTTTTTTTTTCACCCACCTAGAAGAACAAGTTTTGTGCACATGGACATTAGCTGTGCAGGCAAAATCCAAATCAGTGGCTCTCACTGACTGCCTTGATGTGGCGTTCAGAACATTTTTATGATTCAGTTCTGTGTATGAGAAACCAGAGTTGCTTCAGGGCTCCCGGGAACTTACCACCCTGTGGGTAGGAACAAACAGGTGCCACCCAGGTCCCCCCTCTAACCGTAAATGATAAAATTAATAAATAGAAATCCAGAATTGTATTTTCAGGGCCGGATTACAGCTTAACAGAATACAGCGGGCAACCATTCATTTCTCCCCATCTCTTTGCCTGATCTAACCGTACATCTAACTGTAGGTTATTATAAATATAACGAGGATCTATGGGGAAATATAAGCTCAGAGCCCTAGACAGTTTTATTAGTGTTCATAAATATTTATGTTCCAGATATACTCCCATTATTAAAGTCCTGTACACTCTCACACATAAAATTCACGAGACTGTCTATTTTTGTCCACATTGGCATGTCCCCACCCTTGGCAGTAAGACAAAGTAGAACTGATAAAAATAAGAATCTATCAGTAGGTTGGGCACTTGCATCAAATAGACTCTGTCTTAAGCAGAACCATGACGCTTAGGAGCAGCCTGACTCACTGGTGGGTCACAATGCCCCTATCTCTTCCACTCTTCACTTTCGGCCTTCAAGTGGCCATTGACAGAAAAATGGATGGTATCTCGGTTAAGAAATTGGTTTGGGGGGAGGGTCACTTTAACTGAGGATGGGAACGGGAGAGCAATTCTGGGAGACAGGGATGAAGGGAGGGATAGAGAACACTAAGGATGATTGGGAAAACCTTATGGACACATATTGTTCTTTTTTCACTCAAAAATACATACAAAATATATGGATAAGTATCTGTGTATGCATATATAAGTGATTTAAATGAAGTTATGCTACTTGAGTGATAATGATATCTCCAAGGGCTTCAGACTACCTAATAAAAACCCCAAGTGTCATTCGTGGGAATCCTTTTAGACTGCTGATGACGGGAGACCCAAGACACTCCCAAAACAATATAGGCAACTGCTATTGCTCTTGGTCATACTCCGGAACTCTAAGGTAAGGTCCATCGCATATACTTCAGACACAAGGCTTAGAAGAACTGACCTGGACCTGACCTGGAAGCCTTCCCTCTGAGAATGATCTCTCAGAGAATCCACATGCGCCGTGCAAACTGACACAGGATGAATGTAACCAATAGTCTTACCCAGCTGTGAGGCCTGTGGATCACAGCAATGAGCAGCCCAGCAGGATGTCCCCAAGGGTAGCGTGGTGGCACTTATATTCTGTGGTTAACCAATCATCTAACTGGGGTCAAGGCCCACGCAATAGATGGGGATCCATGCCTGGTACTGTAAACCTAGCCAACTACTAGCTCGTTGGTAAGATCATGGACCCGAGAAGAGAGCCTACTGCTGCTATGTTCCTAAACTAGTATTTCTAACCACATCGCAACTATTTACCATCATAACCACAGAAAAGTGTACCTCTCAACCCTTACCAAAGAATCTATGTTTTGCAGCGGCAGGCAACCATCACCGCAAGTCACAATTAGTCAAAAAGGCAAAGATCAATGAGTGTGGGGTGCCCATCCCCTAGCTGATGTACAATACTGTCTCTACCCCTAAGATTCCAGGGATAGCATAAAGAATCAGGGAGGGGAGTTTGTATGAGCCAGAGGTTTAGGGCACCTGTTGCTGGGAGATCGTGCCTTCTCTCTATGACAGGCAAGCTACACACATGAACTGTAAACGATAGGATTGCCTGAACAAGGCCTGCACACTAACAGCATTAGTTCACATGCTAATACAGATGTGGGGAATCTCCCAAGTCCTCACCCTCGCTGAAGAGTCACAGGCAGCTAATGACTGCTGAGAGACAAGGAACCAGTTTTCTCTAAGAGGTGTGTTATTCTTTTGCGGTCACTTTAAGGACTAACCACGCCCACCCCAGCGACTTCTGACCTCCTTTGCCGCCATCTTTCTCTCTCTTGTGTTTGTCTCGTGTCATGTGTGTGTACATGTGTCTTTGTTCTCGCTATGTTTCTCTTATGTCTCTCTGTTTTCCTCTTCTTTAAGCAATAAATGTCTCCCTCTTCTTTAAATAATACTATGTCCTGTGAGCCTTTTATCCGCTGTAACTGCCCGCCTGACTCCCCCGGCCGCATGGCGCTGCCACCCTGGAGATCTTGCAGGGACCCACAGCCATCCTTGTCGGACTAGAAGCTGCTCCGCAAGCCGCCTGGGACATCCCATCATCATATTCTTTTTAAAGAACAATAGGGTGAGCCCCTTGAGCATGTGGTAAGCTGTAAAAACATACATGTATGATCAATAGTAAATGGACTCAGTAGGTTCTCTCTCTCTCTCTCTCTCTCTCTCTCTCTCTCTCTCTCTGTGTGTGTGTGTAACAAAAATAAAAAAAAAACAATTAAGAAGTCATTGGAGTGAGGAAGAGATGATGTAAATTCAGCACTCACACGAAATTATCAGAAAAGAAAGAAACACCTGAAAGAAAGAAGAGTGGCACCTTCTTGTGCCCAACACCTAATCACAGCCTCCCCAAACCCAGGTAGAAATGGCAGCTCTTTCCCTTTGGTTAATCACTCTGGGGGCACCTCTCCACTTTGATATTAATCAGCAAGCTAATACACAAAGTCAACACACCAAGAAGAGAACGCATTTTGAGTTCACAACATGGGCTTTGTA
The DNA here is from genome assembly GCF_982192425.1 of Myodes glareolus. NCBI lineage: Eukaryota > Metazoa > Chordata > Mammalia > Rodentia > Cricetidae > Myodes > Myodes glareolus. The sequence goes on along the minus strand of NC_142043.1, from coordinate 56,165,239 downwards.
AATTCCATGGAACAATTTCAGAAGGGGAAGCTAGCAGTCCTCCCTGCCTCTGTTGAAGGCTAGGGAGCCTTCGAGCAATGTTGTGTCAATGGCATGCGAATTTGTACTGGAAAGCTTCTTTGAAATGGAGACACAGAGAGAGCTAACACTTTACTAACAGAACAGTGACCACAAGACAGTGCATGTATCCAGGTGACCCTGGTGAACGAACCAGGACACATGTGTAAATTGATGCTTTAAAGGTAGAATTTGGAAGAGGAATTTCCTGGGTTTTATCCTACTAAGGCTAAGAAAATGGCACCGGGGCTGCCAGAAGTCGAAAAGTCATGTTTTAAGATGTCTCCCTCAGTTCCTAGGTAATTGAATCAAACCCAGAGAAGGCTGACTGTCCCTGGAGAATTATGACACCGTTCTGGCAGGGCAACGACTTGAACCCACTTCCAGTCACCAGTGAGGTCCAATTTCCTCTCCATGGCATATTAAAACAAGCAGAAGTAAGGGAATCAAAAAGTTAGCTGTGTGCCCAAAAATCCCTGAGCTTGCTGAAATAAATGCTTTCAGGAAAGTCAGTTCTCCTGAGAGCAAAAAAATGCTAGTCTAGCCTCAGATCTCTTAGGCAAACGAGGAAGACAACACCTGATGTTTGGTGTATGTTGTGGATAGAGTCTCTTTTCTTGGGTAGCTAGTAGACAGATCTGTTCCATTCGTCCCTTAACTTCATATGCACACAATCCCCACCGGAGCCTCCTGCCTGTACCTGGGCTGCTTCTTGAGGCTGAAATGAAAACTTGTTTCCATAGGAAAACACATTTCCCCCTTTTCTATTGTTTGAGAAGTTCATAAATGCATATGAATACGGTTTGGTTCCATCCACCTCCCCTCCCACCCTCCACCACCACACTTTTCTCTCACAACTTCATGTGAGTTGTCTGTTCGTTTTTAACCTACTGAGTCCATGCAGTACTGCCTGTTCGGGCATGGGTTTAGGGCCATCGACTAGAGCGTGGGGAGCCTCTCAAGTCCTGAATGCCTGGAGAAAACTGACCCTCTTCTCCAGCAACCATTAATTGTCAATAGTGCCACAGCTAATAGCGGCAGTTAATGCCACATCCCACCTCCATGCTGGGGTTGTTTTTCTTTCTTTTTTTTCTGGCATGACCTGGTGAGGGTCTTGCACATGCTATCACAATGGTTGAGAGCACATATGTGCAACTGCCTCTTTCTGCATGGAAAACTCTTTTGCTACACTCATCCTCCATTGTTGGCTTTTCCCTTATCCTTTGAGGCCGAGTGGATTTTGCTCAGTAAGATCCAGCAGTCTAATCTGTTAAGCCTATTTAAGTCCCCATGCTATGGGGACCCCTGAGGTAGTGGCTCCAGAGCCAGCCTTCCCTACCTTGCAATGTAACAGGGAGGGGAACCAGAGACAGAATGTGAGTCTTGGTTTGTGACCTTTGCCTTCCAGTTTCCCGCTTCTCATTTGCAAGCACAGAGCGGTGAATTTCTACTGTAGAGTGTGGGGGAGTGCTAAACAAATATTTGATCAATGTCCAGTACTTTGTAAATTCAATATATTGTCAGTAGCCCCCAAAGCCATACTGGGGCAGGATCAGGGGATTACCAAGCATTGCTGGGGTAGGGGATCAACTCTCTGCTCATTCTGGGCACAGAACCAACTGCCCTGTAGGCTTTCTAAGTGCATCCCCATCAAAGTGTTCCTCAGAGGGACAGGGGTTGGCACTGTCCTCTGTGTGACATGGAGGTGGCCTCTTCTCATTGCTGCTACCAAACCAGAAACACCTTAGCAACAAGCCAGAATTTCCTCAGCCTTAGGCAACCAAGAAGGATGTTTCCTTTGTTTGCTTGTTTGTTACTTCCTTCCTCTCTCCCCTTCTTCCCCTCTCTCCCTCCCTCCTGCTTTCTACCTCTCTCTCTCCCTCGTTTTTTCCTTCCTTCCTTCCTTCCTTCCTTCCTTCCTTCCTTCCTTCCTTCCTTCCTTCCTTCTTTCCTTCCTTCCTTCTTTCCTTTCTTTTTCTATTTTGAGACAAACTCTCACCATATAGCCTGGATGGCCTGACATTCACTATGTAAAACAAGTTGGTTCCCAATTTATAGAGACATCCCAAATGCTGGGATTAAACCCATGCAACCCCCCCCCCCCTTCGCCAGCATCGTTCCTACAGCATTTTCCAGAAGTTATTTGCCTAGTGTCCCCGAAACCGCATCGACTATGCTGCTGATTCATTGAAACCTCATCTCATTTCCTGATTATGTTTTTTTCTTGACCCTGCCAGGAGCATTGCTCTGCAATGTGAGCTGAGGCCCTGCGCCCGGGGCTCCCAAGGCCTTTTCTGTGTTCACCTCACATAGCCTTTCCTTTTGGACCTTTACCTAGAAAGTCACATCTTTGCTTTGTCATGACATCCCGGCAGATGGTACAACCCATATGCTTCCCCTGGCACACACACACACACACACACACACACACACACACACACTAGAATGCTAACCAGACACGGGTCATACACTGGCCTTGTCTGACCTGTGACATTTCCAGCAAAAGCCCCTTCCACTTTTCCTTTTTGTCGTCTTCCAAACTCATGGAATAGGACTGTCTTCACAAGCCAATCGGACCTAGTGCTTATCACATGGCAAATAAACTGAGCTGCCAGTTCTGTGTTTCTGGGAAGTTGAAAAAAATATTAAAATTTACCTGGGCGGGCAGGGCGGTAGTGGTGCATGGTGCATGCCTTTAATCCCAGCACTCGGGAGGTAGAGACAGGCGGATCTCTGTGAGTTCGCGGCCAGCCTGGTCTATAAGAGCTAGTTCCAGGACAGGCTCCAAAGCTACAGGGAAACCCTGTCTCAGAAACAAAACAAAACAAAAACAAAAGCAAAAAAAAAAAAAAAAACAAATTTAGCCAGGTGGTGGCGGCACATGCCTTTAATTCCAACACTCGGGATGCAGAGGCAGGCGGATCTCTGTGAGTTCGAGGTCAGCCTGGGCTATAAGAGCTTGTTCCAGGACAGTCTCCAAAGCTACAGAGAAACCCAGTCTTGAAAAAACAAACAAACGAACAAAAATATTAAAATTTTAGGTAAGTGGGGGCATTGTATGCATCCACTAACGTAAGAAGAGTTGACTGAGATCAGCTAGGGCCTTGAAAGCTGCTGTCTCATTGGCTCCCTGGACACTGATTAAAAGGCTTCCTCTATGAAAAGCAAGACTTGAACAGTTAATTGCATTTTATAACAAGGACTATAGAGGAATTAAACCTTCTTACACAGCCAACTAGGGAGCACGGACTGTGGTGTTAACTCCAGCTTCCCATTCTTCTGATGGAGGGCATGATGCACGCACAAGGATCTTATTGTTGTTATGACTATTAGCTTAGTTTTTTTACCTCTACTTTTAATGTTAAAAAAAAAAAACTTCAAGCCCACAGAGACACTTCTAAAAGCACACTAGAGGTGCTCATCATTACATGTTCATTGTTTTCGATCTCTGCTTGTTTTTCCCTGCATGGTATTGATGAGGGTTATTGTGTTAGAAGACACATCAGCATCTCCTTCCTTTTGCTGCCTATTTACCAGTGCTGCCTGAAGTAAACACAGTGCAGGCCGTTTCTCACGTCCGCCATCTTGACCTGGCTTTTTCTAAGCATGCCTGCACAGATTTCTTTTGCCACACTAAGGCAATCATCTTGTCTGACAGGCAGTTCACATCCGAGTTGTTCTTCAAATATTTTTCACAGCTTTCTATAAGAGAAAATAAAATAAAATGATCCGAGATTAAATCAAGGATCATTTATTACCGTTTACTACCTGTCTGGTTATTTTAACTGGAAAAAAAAATCCTGTTTCAAAAAATGTAACTTCTAAGACTGGAGAGATGGCTCAGTGACTGAGAGGTCTCGCTGCATTGTTGAGGACCTGGGTTCGGTTTCCAGGACCCTGTGACGAGTCACATCCATCCATAACTCCAGTTCTGGGGCATCTGAAACCCTCTCTGACTTCTGCCAACACTGTGTGCACGTCTTACATACGTACAGGCAGGCAACACATACATACACACACACACACACACACATACACACACACAACTGAAAAGATCTCAAAGAAAATGTGTCTAAGACAATTTAAGAAGATTGTTTCAGACCTGAAAGTTGGCCAGATTCCACATGGTGCTTCTAGGTAAGCACTGTGGGAACTTCTACTTCAGGCTGAAGGTGAAAGTCTGACTGAAGGTCGTCAGGGATGGCTTTCCTGTCAGAAATGATTTGCAAGTTAACAGACTTGTCAATCATCTTGGATTTAAGATTTTATATGGAATGTGCTCAAGGATTATCTGCGGAAACTGTTTTTCCCTATGCCAGAGGTTCTCATCCGAGAATGATTCTCACTCCGGGAGTGGGGCGAGGTGGTCACCCCTGGAGATATCTTCAGCTCCTCACGTGAGAGAACTGCTCCTGCCACCATCTTTGCCGAGGCCAAACATGGTCTACACTATAATAGAGAGGACTGCTGCCCGCCAGGAAGCGAGCAGCCCAAAATGTCAACGGTGCGGCGGTAGAATAATCCTTTACCTGCACAGATGAGATCACTGCTTATGTCTGGCATACTGTGGAGGGCTGGTAAGGGACCATGAACATCAGAAGCACCATCGTGTCACCTGCAATGGCCTGCAGCATACGCAAAGGTCAAGAGCAAAATATCGCCATGGGAATTACTAATGAACTGGGTTAATAAAGACTTATAAAAACTTGGACACGTTTCTGCTCAAGGGAATACCAACTTTGGCCTGTGTTCTTTCTTCACAACCTCCCTTTCGGGGATAGGTGAAGAGGAATAATCCTCCCCACGTGGTCTTACCCTCTTCTTGCCTTGCAAAGATTGTGTTTCCTTTATCTGGAGCTGAGTAACAGCTCTCATGTGTGGTTTACAGGACTCTAACTCCATTCTCCATGAGCCACCACCCCATGCTCAGGACTCTGCTTCTGCTGCCAGGCTGCCTCCGCCAGCAGAGAGCAAGTGAGGTCACACCGGCTGGGGTGGTGGAGACTACACCAGCCTTTTGACCTTGGCCTGGCTCCCTTCTTGCTTTCAGCTCCCTCTCCTGTGGTGTCATTGTGGGCCTTCCCTTAACAAATGCCTGCTTGTTCTTTCTCCAAGCATACAGGGTGTCGGAGGCCCAGACTGAGCCCTGTTTGCATTCCTGGAGCTCCTGGCCTTGGGAATCCTGCAGCTGCAGGCTGAATGAGGCCATTTGACGCTAAAGCTGTGGCGTTAAGTGGAGCTGGATGGCACGGGTCCTCTCAGTCAGTAGCGCGGTCAAATCTTCAAGCAGACTCATGTTCATGTTCTTTTTTTGGTGGGGGGAGGGGATAATTTGCTTGTACGAGCTTCCACGCTCCGCTATTTTGTTAGCAGAGCAACAGGAATCTGGGTTCTGCTCCCACAACATCCTGTGCCTGGTAAATATTATTCAACCCACACAATAGAGGTCAGAGTGCTGAAACCAAGACTTATAGATTGGGTTGGTACTGTAGAGAAAGGAAAAATCTGTTTCTTTACCTCCTTGGCATGTCCTGCAGAGGCTCCGTGGATCAGACACATGACAAATGAACAAGAAAACAAACAAACAAAGTTTGCTAACATGAGCTTTGAGATACCCACAGGAGTGCTAGCAGTCCCTTTATCCTGCTAGAATGAATGTGGCATGCCTTCTTAAGCACAGAACAGTTCATGAGTAAGGGCCAAGACCAAGAGGCGAGCTCTCAGTTTCCTGGGACAGCAACTTATCACATGGCAAATGCATCAGGAAAGCATTGGGAGGATGGCTTTTTTGTTTTGTTTGATCGGGTTTTTGTAAAGTTTAGTAGGCAAATCCCTGTAGGTCCGACTATATGTGAGCTGCAAGGACCTAAAGTTGTATTTATTGATTAACTTATTCATGATGGGGCATGGAAGGTAGGCATCTTTCCAAATCTGCGCCCTGATTTTAGACAGAGTGGAGCTTTCTTTGCATCTCTTTCTCAACCAATTTCAGCTCCAAGTCATCATCACCCCAAAGTGGCACACTGGGTGCTTAGCATCTTCTGTCTCCCTTGGTCGGCGCACGTCTCTGTTTTCTACGTCAACCCCCTGCTTTCATATTCAGTTTTAGAAGCCGTCTTCCCCGAAAGGAGTGGTTTTTCCATTAAACAAGTAATATATGTTCTTTTACAAGCAAACTCCAGGTATACTGTCCCCATATCCCTGAGCAGGTCGCTCTGTGGCCAATGCATTTCTAAATATAACACTTGGCCATAACAGAAGACCCAAAGCTCCAAGACTCCACAGTCTTCCACAACCAGTTCTTAAAATCTTCCAGTCCCTAAACAAGTTTACTTTTCCTCTTAAGCCCATGCTCTCTCTTGACCGAATCCCTTCCCATTTGTTCAATGAACCCATTCTGATTTTCTTGCCTTTATACATCCAAGTCCCCGTGATGCTCACCCTGCCTTTCTTTGCCGTGCCAATTCCTGTGCAGGCTGCACTTTAGGTCAGTCACCCCCCAAATGTGCTTCACACAGAACCACCTCGCGTGGCTTTTTTCACACCCTGTTCCAGTTCAACAAGAATCTTTGGAGTATAAAATCCAAACATGATGAGTCTGTAACCTTTCTCATGGTACCTTACGGGACAGCTAGTTCCAGAGCCAGTGGCTTCGGCGGGTTTTCTGCAACTGTTGGTGTGCATGGGTGTCACCGGGCACTCTTCGGGCAGCTTCTGCATATCTGACCAGCTCAAGTGATGCTGTGACTCTGAAGACTTAGCTATGAATGGCAAACCAAGAGGCTTCCGCTCCTCCGAGGCCCTGGTTCTTTCGGTGGGGTCTCCAGGCGAGAGCCATTGGTGGTTACCATCTGGGAACTTGTTAGAAATGCATAGCCTCCAGGCACACCTACTGAGTCAGAGCCTCTGGGTTCATGGGCTTTGTTCATCTTGACTTGCTTCACATCTCCAGGCTGAGAATCAGCATTGTAGTCCCTTCTGGCTGCAAGGATGTAGTGTGTACATTCTCGTGCGCCTCTCTGTTTTAAAGCATGCGCTCAAACAAAATAATAATAACAGTAATAATTTAAAAAGCAAAGGACTATATGTCGGCTTCTCTAAATGAGAATTATGAGGCCCTAAGGTGTAAGTGACATAATGATGATGTCATCAGCAAGGGTGGGCTTTCAATCTCTGCTGAGTCACAGATCCCTTTACCACCTCTGCTTCTTCTAGGCATCCATTTACCCTCCCTGCCTGAGGTTCAAAGCTCTGCTACACAGGAGCCGCAGGCTCGGAGGACGCTGGCTGCTCTGTCTTGGCTCCACCACGGCGCGGGCAGTGACAAAGCTTCAGTGTATTTATCTCTGCAGGCAGTGCAGGTTCCTGTGCATGTGGTGTGACAGCTACAGGATCCTGCCCTTGGGGCTGTAGAGGAAACACTCAGGTGGGCATTCCAGCACGGGAAGGCACCCTATTGGCTTGTCTCTATGCCCAAAAGTCCTCTCTTAAGGTGGCTACTCGGCCACAATACGGGCCAAGAGTACTTTAGTGCTGAGCTAGCCGCTGGGTTAGTAATTGGACTGAGCGTGGCAGCGGTGGGGAGACTAAAGAGGTCTGCCCTTTTGACTCTCGGTCCAGGCTTTTACAGGCTCCAGATGGCTGGGTGCCGAAGTGAGCACTGTCCCCGGGTCCTAGCTAAGATGTCGGGATTCAGCCACGTAGATCATTTTCTTTTGAATCAAGAGCAATGGCACAGCGGCCTGTGTGCTGCTGCCTTCCCCTCCCATGTCACCCAGGCTGGCGCTTCTGTCACTCAGCTGTTTGAGCTCAGAGTCCTTTCCTTGCTAGCAGCCTTGGTCTAAGGAGGGAGGGGTAGAGAAGCCATGTTAGTAGAGAGGGAGTGTAGCCCTCAATTAGGCCAGGCAATCAGAAGCCTTAATGGAGGGAGGCCTGTCAAAACACAGTGGGGTGTCTGCTAACCTCAGAGGCTGCTTGCTCGCTGTAAGCAGACACTATCAGGTAACAGAGAGACAGCAATGGATGAGTTCTGCTTCTTATGTCTCCTTACCTTTGAAGAGTTTGACAACACTGTCACCTCTTCTCTGAGGAGGGAGCTTGGAGGGAATCTAGCTGCCTTCTCTCTTGAGGAAATATGCAGCGCCACATAATCAAGGAATAGTCATTAATAAAAAGATGAAATTGGGAACTTGGGCTGTATATTTAATGCAGGAATTCAAAGCGCAGGGGTTTCACAGAGGAGAAAGGAAGCAAACCCACGACTCAGGGAGGAGCTGAAGGGGGACACTAGCACCCCCAACCCAGTCTTCCAATGGATTAGAGGGAAGAGGAAGAAAGAGGAAGAGGATTCCTTTTCTACGAGCATCCTGCCAGCTGCAGAAACTGCAGTCTCATCCTCTCTGCGCTGGACCGCGGGAGGAAGAACCACCCTTATTGCCTGCCTGCAGCGAAACAGGGAGCCAAGAACTGTCCTGCGGGGATGCAAAGTACAGCTGCATTTTGGCCACTGCTAGCAGAGTGGTAGTGACTGGCAAGAATTCTCAACAAAGCCATCAAGGCTGGCCTGGATGGGGAACCATGTTTGACTGGTGAGCAGTGTCCATCTTGGCTGCGGAAGGGTAAAGACAAGGCCCCATACACTCCATGTTTCGTTTCTCTTTGCTTTTCCTATTTAGTTACCTCGCTACCCTTTTCACCAGCTGTAAAGTCTCCATTGGATTCTGATCCTGTTAAACCATGCTTCTGGGAAGGTTTTAGCTTAAAGGAACGGCAAAGTGGGCAGCAATTATACATTTTCTACGCCCCACAGAACTGGGCAAGTTCATGATTCAAGTGGCATACACACCATCCCAGACTTGGTTCACTTACCAAAATGCCCACAAAATTCATGCCAGAAAGAACAGACCGTTATTTTTAGGTTCGCCCTCCCCAAATGAGGCAATCAAAGATTTGCAATTCTATTGCCCAAATAAAAATCTCTTAGTGACTAAGTCTCCTCTCAAGAGCCTGATGTAAGCAGCTCTGAGCAGCAATCCGGCTTCCTAGTAGGACCTTAGGCAGTGGCGACAGCTGTGTTGAGATGAATATGGGAGAGTGGCTGGCAGCAGAACCCCGCTACCAAAGTCGCAGGGCCTGTGGGAGGAAAGACGAGCCCAGAAAAGATGACTCAGGCTTGGAATCCAGATAAAGAACCAGGAGAGGCGGTGTTGAGAGGAGGCAGAACAGAGCGGGGGGGGGGGGGGGGGGGGGGCAGGGAGGGCGGGGTGGTATTCAAACCTCTGCTGCAAATAGCCTCAACTGTACAGAGTTTAGCTTTAGAGTCTACACTAGATTGGAACACACATCATCCCAAACACATCCACATTTTCATCTGTGCTCCCCAGACCTGGCAAAAGTGACTTGGAAATGCGAGGCCTGTCCTTTAGATGGTGAGAAGATATCGTCTTAGCTGACTGAGCTCAGAGTCATCACCGGAGAGGCAGAAAGGGCACAGAGAGGAAAGGTAATGTGATCATGAAGGTCAGAGAAACACAGGGCCCCAAAGAGACACTTGCAGGCACCTTCTAAAAGCTGGGACAATAGGATAAGTTCTCCTCTAGAGCCTCCAGCAAAATGCTGTTTTAGGGACACATTCTGGGCTTCCCAGCAGCAGAACGGAAGGAAGAACTCACGTCTAGGAAGCCTCACGTCACTGAGTCTGTGGAAACTGAGGAACAACCCTAGCTTACTTCTGAAGCACTGGCTGGCCACATATAGGTGTCACATGATACTTAGAATGTGCCTTAGGCAGGCATTTCCATGACCTTGGCAGGGTTTTCCTTGGGGTAAATTTTATGTAGGCTAAAGGGATCGTGGGCACCAGGAAGTCAATTCGAAGTTCTACACATGCAGTTGCTAGCTCAGCATTTTCAGACGCTCACTGTCCTGTGCAGAAAAGGGTTTTTAGGATGGAGATTTCCTGAACTCTTGCCTCTGTGAGATGTAGTGGCCACAGTAAGGCATCCTACGTTCTACAGCTGTATTTATTCTTTTGAAAACATTTTAAAAACTTCATGCATTCATTTATTTATGGTGAGAGCACACTTGGAGATCAGAGGACAGCTTATGGGAGTTGGTTCTCTCCTTCTCTCCCTGGGATCGAACTCAGATCCCTAGGCTTGGCAGCAAAGTGTCTTTACCCTCCAAGCCACCTTGCCTGCCTGTATTTATTTATTCTTATTTACTTTTGAATTCTGTAGTGTTGAGATCGAATCCAAGTCCTCAGACATGCAGATAATGCTGTCCCACTGAGAGACACCTTCCGCTTTAGTGATCTTAAACAGAACTCTCTATTGACTTTCCTATGTATCAGTTAAGATACCCCAAAACCGTTTCAATATCAGCGCTTCATCTGTAACAGTAAGAAAAAGAATGACTTCAGTTGGGCATGTATACTAAAATATTTATATATTTGGGAACTAAAGGAGAGTGCATTGAAGACCCTTTCCGAAGAATTTGTCTAAGGGTTTCATGAGGTCAGGATGGGGCCTCCTGTAACCCTCCCAATAAGTTGTACCACCTAGGAGAGTAGCTTGTAAGGGAGCTATCTGAGACATAGGACTCAGAGATGTGTAGATGGCTTAAAGAGGAATTTTTTGTGGGGGTTTAATAATATGTGAATTTCCCCCAAGGGGAAAGATGTGCATAGAAAAATGCCATAGGATATGACTAATTTTTACGAGAAATAGAGTCTTGGAGATAGAAGACAAAAGAAATTTTTATTAGCTATAGATCCCTGGTATGATTAGTAAGAAGAATTTAATTTTCTCTTTTATCTTTGGGATGAGTTTTAAAATTGTGTCTAATGGGTATGTTTTACATTTATTATTAGAGAAAGGTCATTTTTCATGAGTGGAGCCCTAAGGGACACGGCCAGATGACTAGCGGGATTAGGAGACTTTCTCAGGAGACAGCTTTAACTTGTCTCTCTGAGCTTTGGAGTCCAAGTGTTGCTGAACCTTGTTTTCTTATAGAAAACGGAGACATGCGAAGAGTCAGGAGAGATGCTTTTAGTGCTGTGGGAAGAGAAAGCAAAGGCCGAGTTAGACCTTCAGTCTCTTTCTTGCTGGTTTGGCCGTAACAAAGTTACTGAGCTTCCTTCAAAGTCCATGATCTGTCTGGTTTTTGGTGCTCAAATGTTAACACACGGGACTGCTGGGGGTCAACTGGGGAGACCCAGGTGCCTTTAGCCAACGACTGGCACACTGTAAGGACTCAGGAAATGCCAACTCTTACTTCTGTCAGGAAGGCATTGAGCATAGCAGCCTCCCAGCTGACATTTCCTGTTGATATGTAAACTTGGCTTTTCAGTGCATACAAATGGAAAGCACTGGGGATTCCTAGATTCTTCCACAGCAATAATTAGTGACAGAGTAATTAGGTGGCCAAGGGACATGATTAACCTCTCTGGCTTTTGGTATGTTGGTCTATAAAAAGAGGGTGTGGAATTAATAGACCTTTAGGGTTTCTTCCTGCAACGTTACGATTTGAAGTTTTTTTTTTTTTTTTTTTTTTTGGCCTACATTGAAAACCTTCATTTGAAGGATGACTTCCTGAAAATTTCATCTTTTGTGTGTGAACTACAATCTACTCCCTCCTACAATCCGTTTTCCCAGATGAATATCTGGGAACACAGTAAGAAAGAGGCTGGTATCTGGCCCGTTGTCTTTGTGTCCTGTAGCCAAGGCTGGGCGGGTGCGGGGTGGGGGTGGGGCATAGTGTCTAATTGCTTTATTGTTGCTCAGGAAAGCTATATTTATCTTGCAAATAGACTACAGGATGGCGCGGTCTAGAAGTTTAAAGGCCCCTACTATTGTGGAAGAGGAGAAAGCTGAGCAATTCAAGGAGAGCAATGACTGACTGTCCGACGGAGAAACTGAAGATGGCGCCTGACTTAAATGAGAAGTAACTTTCTGTCTTATGGGTGACTGTACCATGGCTGCCCAGGGCTACCAATTATGGTGCCACCTCCTCTAACCTCTTTCCTTGTCTCTCTTCCTCCTGCTACAAACATGCCTGCCAAATGTTTCATCCCCCCAGGGCCTTGCTGTTGGTTGCTATGGCAACAGCTAGCTACTCCAAGATAAATGTGCCCTCCTGCCTTCTCAAACTAGGGAGACTCCAGGAGACAGTCTCTTCCTGGAAGTGAGATGACATGAGCAGGAGAACCTCAAACTAAGATTTAAGACAGACATTTTGAAGAAAGCGATCTATACCCCTCAAATCAGAACAGGGAGCCCGTCTTTCTGCTTACCCATGCATAGAGCCAATTCGTACCTTGTTTCTCTTGTACAATCCTTTATGAAACACCTTTGCCTATCTGCTGTGATCAGAGTGACATGCCAACTACGGTCTGTCCTGTGGAGAACTGTGGAGTGTGAAGACTCTTTAGGAATGTTCAAATTCAATCAACTAGAAAAGTGTTCTTTTCTAGCCTTTAACTCGTGCAAGCTGCAGGGAGAAATGGTCCTGTGTAAATAAGAACAATAGGAAATCTATAGCAATTTCTTAGCCTGCATCTCACTAATATCTTTCTGACTACAGCAGGGACTGTCAAAATGCCACTCCTACAAGCTTTGTCATATTTGGAGATGCTGAATTTGAAAAGGGAAAACATTTTAGCATCATGGAAAGGGGGCTTTGACATGGAATCATCATAAGGTGGGATAGCTTTGGGCAAAATTCTACAAGATCTAAAATTTCTCATCTCAGGCATTGTTCAGCCCTAAAAACTCTGCCCCTCCTCAAACCTATTTACTAGTTCACATGCTCTACACAGTAAATGACCAAAAGCAGTCTGAAACACTGTCCATAAACCCAGGCGACATTAAATTGTTATTCCAGTTTTTGGGAAGCAGAGCAGGAAAAGCCTCTAAAACTAACAATAGCTAAGTATGGTGGCAAATGGCTTAGTCCCAGTTCTACAAGGCAGAGGCAAGAGGATTTCTGTGAATTGGCAGTCAATCTAGTCTATGGGGCAAGTTCCAGCTCAGCCTGGCCTATGCAGTGAGAGACTGTCTCAAGAAGGAACAAACAAACATATAGAATAGCCTGTCACCTCTCATAGCCAGAATGAAAATGGAAAGCATCATGCCAAGCAAAACAAACTTTACTTAAAAAGTAAAATGCTAGTCTAGCATGTGAAACTTTGTAAAATCAGTTTCAAATGGAAACGTTTTAGAATTTCATAGAAGAGGTACCAGATATAGCTAGAAGTATTCTCCATCCCATTGGTCCCCACAGACCTGTTTTGCTGTTTGATCCCCAAGCCACTTATGAAATAACCACTCTGAGGTTTATTATCAGTTACAGTTGTTTGGCCAGTGCCTTAGGCTTCTTAGCGGCTAGCTCTAACTATTAAATTAACCCATTAATTTATCTGTGTATTGCAATGAGGCTGTGGCTTACCGGTGCAGCATGTTACGCGTTACTCCTTCAGCAGCTATGTGCCTCTCCTCGACTCTGCCTTCTCTCTCTGTCTGTCTGTCTGTCTGTCTGTCTCTCTCTCTCTCTCTCTCTCTCTCTCTGTGTGTGTGTGTGTGTGTGTGTGTGTGTGTTCAGATTTCCTGCCTAGCTTTACTCTGCTAAGCCATTGACCCAAACATGTTTATTCATCAACCAATAAAGGCAACACATATACAGAAGGACACCCCACATCCAGTGGGTGGAGGACGGGGAATGTGGGAAGATGCCTGGCAGAGGCTGCAAAGGAGTGCTTGATTAGGATGCCTAAGTTCTAGAGACTCAATAAATCAGGATGTCTAAGTTCTAGAGACTCAATGTGCGGCATTCCATGCTAGCTACCATGCTGCTAGCAAAATTGACTAAGAGGGTTGTTTTCCGTGTTCTCACCTCACGAGCAGATAGCCCAGATAGAGGTGGGTGTGCTAACTACTTGGCTGTGCTAGCTACCTCTTCATATGTATTTCAAAGTCCCAAGGTGTGCATCTTCACTATGTATCACTACAATTCATAGGTTGCTGTGAAAGACGTGATTATTCAATGAATAATTACTGGATACCCAATGTTGCTCTGAATTGTTTGCAAGAAAAGAGTAGTGGAAGAACAGAGGGATGAAACCTTCGGCATTATGAGCCCCTAACCCTGACCTGGTGTATGACCACTGTGAAAAGGTAGATTGTGACCCACAGGTTGAGAACCGCTGAGTTACCCCCAAATGACTCTGAGACCTCAAGATTCCTGCTTGAAAGCGGAGAGCTGTCTAGACTGCAAGAATCCAAGGGACCCGGGGTGTAAGTGTGATCTCTACCATATAGTCCTAATATTCAAGACTCAAAGAATTTCAGCTGTTCCCTCTGGGGAACTTCAAGATCAGCTAGTGATTTTTTTGTTTTGCTATTTTGGATGTGCCATTAAATAGAAGTTTGCAAATATATAGCTAGGTGTTTAGCCACCTGCAGGAAATAGACTACAAACAAACATAACTTTTTAGAAATTATTGAACAAAGTCACTGTGGTACTCTCATTAAGGTGTCCCTTGTAGGCTCATATATATGCTTAGTCCCCAGTAAATGAATTATTTGGAAAGGATTAGGAGCTATGACCTCGTTGGAGTAGGTGTGACCTTGTTAGAGGAAGTATGTCACTGGGAGTGGGCTTTGAGGTTTCAAAAGCCCATGGCAAGTCCAGTGCCTCTTTTTCTGCCTGTGTATCAGGATGTAGTGCTCAGCTACTGCTCAGCACCTGCCTATGTGGCCTCATGCTTTCTGCCTTGACGATCATAGATTAAGCTTCTAAAACTCTAAGCAAGCCTCCAGTTACATGCTTTCTTATATCAGCATTGCCTCCATCACGGTGTTTCTTCACAGCAACAGAACATTGACTAAGACACTAACAAAGAGGTAATTGTGCTGAAAATAGCTTACTCTCAGGCCACTTTGTACTTGTTTAAGGTGCTTTTTTTCTTAAGATATTTGGGAAAGAAGAAAGATTCTTCTAAATGTCATTTGATATTATATATTTAACTTTTAGTTATTATATAGTTAACCTTTTAGTTAGGTGATTTTATTCCCTTTTTGAAAATGAGGATTCTGAGACTGAGACAGATTTTCTGAGCCACCGAATACTAGCTATTTAGCAAAATTACAGTCTTTGCAGTGGAAAAAAAAAAAACTCTAAAAGTATTTTGGAATTCATGCTCAGAACTATCTGCATGTGATCCCAAGATCACACTGGTGACTGGCCATTTTCTTAGCAAAGTCGTCATGGTTTAGAGTAAAGTTGAGACTGCATAGATGTCCACACTTTGCAATGTCTCTTCTGTCGTCTGTCCTAATTGAAACGTTGCCTCCTGCAGAACAGAAGTGGGCTCAGAAAAATTGGGGCTCAAGAAGCTCGCAATGGCACAAGACCCACAAGCCCCTTGCTAAAAGTCCTACTGGCAGCAGAAAATTGCTGGGCAGAGGAGACCCTTCTGTAGGTTCTGTAGGAGCCTTCAAGGGTTACACGGAGCTCCTAGGATGTGGCTTTCAGGCATCATCACCCTGGATAATGTGGGCTTTTAGGACCCAGATGCCTTTAAGTCATTCATCCTCTCTGGGCACTGGTTCTCCACCTTCCTGAAGCTGCGACCCTTTAAGACAGTTCCTCCAATCATAAAATTATTTTCATTGCTATTTCATAACTGTAATCGTAACATAAATATCTAATAGGTGACTTCGTGGAAGGATCATTGATTCCCAAAGGGGTCGCGACCCACAGGTCGAGAACTGCTGTCCTAGTAAGTCATCCTTCTTCACCCATGCTCTTGTAAGAAATCCCAATAAGCTCTCATCCATTCACTCAGTTAGACTAGGGTGGAATTGGCGTCCCAGTTGGTCATTAGTGCCCCATCTAGGATGAATAGACACTTGTTCACACTGTGTCACGAGAAGGGACACAACTGCATTTCAAACACACAGACGGAAGGACAAGCAAACCTCTTCACGTGCCCTTTTCTTTATCTGCGCATGCCCAGTGGAGGCTTTTTTTACATGGAAAACTCAGTGACTATGCAACGCATCAATTCAGGTGCCACTCATGGACAAGTCGTATTAACTTACTGATGAGATTTTGGGGTAGGGGGGAGCCCCGAAAGAGCAGGATGCAGGGCAGGTGGGCTCCCATTGGGCCGGGGTTCAGGAAGTTTCCATCTCAGTGGCTGAGCTGCCAGGAGGAGAGTGAGGAAAGCTGGGGGCGGAGCTGTGAGGGGTGGCGAGGTTGAGTAGAGGAGACTTCAGATAGAGCCTTTCGAGATAAGCTGGCGGGGTGGGGGCTGGGGTGGGGGTGGGGAGAAACCACAGCAGGGAATCAGCCTTCACAGGTTTAAGCGAGAAAAGCACTCTGAAAAGATAATAATAAAAGGCAGACCTAAATTTCCGCTCCCAGGAGTCACTTAGAGCCTCAGAAGAGGTCATGGTAACCTTAGCTACCTGAGGGGAAGCTTGGGCATTTTTCTCACTTGCTTCATTGTAGAATTAACTGCGGCTAAACTATAAATTCTTTTTTTTCCCCCCTTTCCTTTTTGTGAGAGCTGTAATAACTTCCCTGAATGTATTTGTGGTCATTGTGAAGTGAAGGCTTACCTTTAACCCCATCCATCACCAATAAATAGGAGAGAGAAAGTCATTCACAAATGTCTGTGTGCTTAAATGTGTCCGGGCTACAGGGTACAGCTTCACCAGGCAGACATATGCTGGGATCTTTTCCTAGTTAAACAGCGAATACATGAGTGCTAAATCATGAACTCTTCAAAACACACATATGGAAATACATGTATTGTACCTTCAGCGGGGGATGAGCCTCGGAAAGGGAACTTCAATAACAACTGCCAGCCTCATTTGCGCAGCTATAAAAAGTAGCGGCAATTTCATCGAGGCGCCGAGAATATGTTATAAAATGTCGGCATATAATTAATTCAAAATGCTCCATCGTTAAATCATGTAATGATGCTTTGTGAGCGTACATAAGCTTAATTGGGAGTAATGTAACTAAGGAGATTGAGATCTGGCATGCTGTAAATAAAACAGCTCCTGCAGTATGAATGTAAAGCAGCAGGCAATTTCGTGAAGGTCCCAAGGCTTGCTCTGGGGTAGCAGTCTGTCCGTCCTCCGTGAGGGGATGACTATCAAGTCCAGCTGGAAGGCCCCATGAGCTATGGGACTTCTCTAGCGTCAGAGGAGAACTGGGTCAGTGGTGGGCTCCACAGCCAGTCAACGCCTCTCAGTCTGAGGGGGAGATGTGGACCCACGGAGCCCTGTGGACCTGCCATGAAGCGATGGTGGGTCCTGTACTTTTCAGTGTAACACTTGTATTCTGAAATCATTTTCTCATTGGTAAAGGGGTGATGGGTAACCTCCTTCAGTCAATGGCCTTTAAGAGGCTGGACCAGATTGGGGGCGTGACTTTTGGGTACCCAAAAAGCGGCGGTCCCGCCCAGCTCTCTCTCCTCTTGTGCTCCACATCTTGAGGTTGGATTGGACCCCGATTTCTGTTCTGTGAGTTTTCTCTTTTAATAAAGAAAAACCTTAGAATACTCTAAAAAGAAAATCATATATATCTATCTTTGGAGTTGGACAATGGCTATCTTTCTCTAAATCCAAGCATGTTGTTAAAAGAAAAACTCAGAGTTTCAGAGTTTCTGTCTCATGTCAGGAGCCATCTGGTAAGGGACAGAAAGAAGATAGATTTTAAAGAAATATTTTGATTTTTTCCATACTTATTTTGTCTATATTGTATCTTTTGTTGAATATATGTCTGTATGAATAATGTTTAAGTTTTCCACAATGAACAGTAGATTTTCCTGCAATGATCTTTGAAGTTTTCAGAAAGAAGATGGGGCCCTACAACAACAACTCCACCTGGTTGATATGACATCGTGATGCTGATAGTGCTACTATAAGACCAGTTTTGGGTACCAACTGCTCAAGATGGTTCCAACTCGATTAGCAGAAGCGATGCATCTTTTTACAATGTTCTGGCCAGAACTCCAAATAAGAACTTCAGAAAAATTCTATCGACTACTCAGAGACCATTTGTAACTATACAAGACAGTAATCTTGAAACTTAGCCATCGTTTTAATTTTACAGGATCCCATAGAAAGACCATCACCCCATGATGCTGGAAGCAATTCTAAAAGACAACATTGGAGTTTTGGAACTCTCTTATTTAGACAAAAGGGGGAGGTGACAGGGAACCTCCTTCAGCCAATGGCCTTTAAGAGGCTGGACCAGGTTGGGGCGTGACTTTTGGGTACCCAAAAAGCCATGGTCCTGCCCAGCTCTCTCTCTTCTTCTCATGCTCCACACCCTTAAGATTGACCCCCTGTTCCTGTTCCTTGAGTTTTCCCCCTTTAACAAAGAAAAACCTTAAAATACTCAATTCAGAGTTAGCTTGAGATTATTTGACTCGCATTCAGTGTCAAAGGGGACAGAATAGTATCTGTCTTTTTGTTTTGTTTTTATTTGTTTGATTTTTGAATAATAGAGTAAGAAAGCAATGCCATGACAACAACAAGACAACTTGTGGAGAACTTGGTACAGGCCTAGCATGTAAGGGGCAGGCATTCAATAAATGCTACCGGTTTTGCCATGCCCCGCACATAGTGTCCTGCATTGGAAGGACAAGAGATGGCTGCTGAAGGGACTGAAATGTTCCATTGATGGGTTCCCTGAAGGGACAGCCTATATTCCTGGTCAGACACTGAACTGGCAAGTGGGGCAGAAACCAGTTTCTAGATCCCGTTGAGATAATAATGATACAGAAAACCAGGGAAAATTTCCCAAGGCCAGTAGTGGCTCTATGGGATCCTGGAGCTGAAGGCAACAACGCAGCTTGGCATTTTTTTCCTACCATTTCTCAGCCATCAATAGCTGGTGGCAACCTCCGTCCCCTCCCGAGCTGGGTCCTCAGCCTCATGAGCACAGTGAATGTCAGGCAGGTGCTCACAATTTCTGAGCACTGGCACGCCAGATAAAGCCTGTTTGCTGTTCTTGACAGAGGGGTGCAGCCTATATGGACCAGTTCTTTGAACAACAGAAAGAGAACTATTTTTCTTCCCCTTTGTTCACTTTCTGAATGGGAACATTCAGAGTTTTGAAGGCTTGAGGGAAAGAATTCTGTTCCCTCTTCTCCGTAGAGTGACTCTTGGGACTGGGATGATTACTTACACTCTATGGGCGGATGACTCTTTATAGTACTGTTCCTTTTCTTTTTGTTATCTGAAATAAGCGCTCTCTCTCTCTCTCTCTCTCTATATATATATATATATATATATATATATATATATATATGTGTGTGTGTGTGTGTGTGTGTGTGTGTGTATACACACACATAGTCCAGGCCAACCATGATCTCTTGATCTTCCCTCTTCAGCCTTCCACGTGCTGAAATTACAGCTGCGAACCACCACAACTGGGCTACTACATGCTTCTAAGTACACTTCTTTCTGAAAATGGCCATAGGCTAGAGGTAGTAGGCATGTTATGACCCTCACTGGATATAAGAGGAAGCCCATGGAGCTAATAAACTCACCTAAGATGACAGGGCCCATTAGTAACACATGTAGGTTGTGAACGTTAAGATACTGGCTACTATTTAGAAACAAATGCCGTCATTGCTTAAGTCAGGGAGAAGACTGGTCAACGATGGAACACAAATGCTCCATTGGAGAGACTAGGATCTTCAAAGAGGTTTAAGACATGAGCTGGATTCCATCCCGAGCAGAACTGTGTTCTAGGTGAGTTACCATGGCTCTGGAGTGGAAGCCTGCCTTTGTGGGTATGGGAAGCAGTGGAGGTAGATAGCAGACACAGATGAAAAACACCAGCTGTGGAGGAACAGCTGTACCATGCTATAGAGCACAGAAGAACAGAGCAGAATGCTGTGTCCTCCCAAGGGAGGCTCTGAGTCCTAGGCTAAACACTGTGTATTGCTATTTTGATAATTGAGCTCTAATTTATGATGACATGTCTATAATTTTGTATAAAATATTTTAGAATATATTTATATTCTTAGCTTGTCAAATATGTTCAGTCTTTAAATTTTCTTAACTTAGTAAAAACAAAGGAGGGTAAAGAAAAAACTCTTAAGATTTAAGATGGAACAGAAAAAATATAATGTTCTCTCTCTTCATGTGTGTATATGTGTATATATATATATATTTATGGAATATGTGTGTGCTTTACAGAAAACACACATATAAATATAACTTCCTCTTCCCTTATGGTCTCTTAATGCTGCTGTGTTGGGACTATTGGTATTTCCTAGAAAATAAGAATATAGAATACATATTTAATATGCAAAATCAGTAAGTTTCACATATATAAACCTCAGTAAGTTAAATTTCATAAGGTAAGAAAATATATTTTCAAAATGACAAAGAGGAAAGACAATATGATAACTAAAAACCTAGTCTTAAACCATAAATATGCAAAACCTGTGTAAGGATTCTTTTAAGGATCAGTGAAGGCTATAGATCTACTCAAACAATGGAAGACACATGCCTTGCTTCTGGAACAATCATCAGAAACACATCTCTCTTAAATTGATGTGTACAATTACTATAGTTACAGTCAAAATAGCCGAAGGGTGTTTTTCAGAGTGAGACAAGCTGATGCTAGCTCGTAAGGAAACACTGAAAAGCAACAGCAGCCTGGGGAAAGTATAAGATAGAAGAGCGAGGTGTGAGGGTTAGTTAAGGAATTATAAAAAGGTAGAAAGAAAAATAATGAGGTCCTCGGTCGTTGGTACAGAGACAAATAAATAGACTGAAATATATTCTAGAAGTAAAAACAAATGCACATACGTGTTCATATACATTTAGTGTAGGATGAGAGAGGCTTCGCTTATCAATATGGTAGGTGGATCAGTAAGCATTTAAGAAATATGTATGCGTATATATCTATGATTATAAAGAAACAAGTGAAGCACTAGAAGGACTCTCTCTCTCTCTCTCTCTCTCTCTCTCTCTGCATGTGTGTGTGTGTGTGTGCACGCGCGCACACTTACTTTTTTAGGTGTGACACAAAACCTAAAGGTCATATAAAGCTATCACAAAAATACACTTACCAAATTAGATGTTTTAATCTATGAGAAAAGCCACAAACAGTTTTAATGATCATCTAAGAAAAAGAAGTTGCTTTAAATACCATAGAAAGACTATTTTGTCTAATTAAAAATTTTAATTTGGAAGTTGTAAAGTTTATAGAGACATAGTCCCTAGCCAAACATATAATTCTTTTTTAAAAATATGTCTACCGATGTGAAGTAATAGTCTACTGTCTAGACATGGCAGTTAACGTACCCATCCATCACACTTCCAGTTTGGAAAATCACTTTTTCACATCCTTCCTGGACCTATTTCGGTAAGGTTAGGTATGGGCATGCATATTCGCGAACCCAGAATTCCTAAGTTTATAAAAGGCTGAGAAACCGTTTAAACGGAAGTGCTAGCCTGCTTCCCCATATCAGATGACAAGGATAAGATGGATGGATAGTCTGCATCTGCGGAGTCATGGGGAACATTCCATTTTAGAAACCAGGGGCGGAATGATGATCACTGAGGCTCTTGGGAAGGTAATTTTCAAAATTATAAAGATATATTTCTTTTATTTCTGAAATTCAATTTCTCAGAATGTGACCTATGATAATGCTAGCACATCTCTCTAAAAGAACTCGTGGACTCGTATCCACCGTCGACCGCTTGCAATGATGAGATTTTGGAATGGTTAATTAAGCTCGATGCATGGTTGCAGTGAGATCTGTGCAGTTGCCAAAGCTGAAAAGAATTGGTTTTAAATATTCGCCGTCTTGACCGCAGCATAGTTCCAAGGTCTCTTTCCATTTTGAAAAATTCCCAGAAAGCTGTCAGGAGGATGAGAGCAACTGTGAGTCACCCCTGGCTTCTGTTCCTCTGGTTAAATTCACTGTGACATGGACTAATTCATTACAAGTATAATTCATTGATTTTGTATGGGCAGATTGAATAGATTGTGGCTATCCTTTCACGAAGAGGACAGAAAAAGGGGAAGGGAATTTGTCAAAAAGGTACATGATAGCCAGTTAGATTCCTAGAACATTTCCAAGGAGGAAAATGCTAAGTTCCTGGTCGATATTGATTGTACACATGGCTATGGATAGTGAGACGCAGACAGAATGAGGAAGATAGGAGCAAGACCCCAGAAACCAGGTTTGGCTGCATAGCCTTCTGGGTGGCTTAGGTGGCCTCTGGATGTCAGTGCATCGGGGGAAGGGAAGGAAGTCAAAACCAGGAGCCCTTTCCAGAGTTTCTCAACTTCCCTGGAGAATCCCTTCCTCATTAATTGGTAGCAACCTGTGCAGAAAGGGGTGGGGCACTGTACAGATGTATTCTTCGATTGTGCTCTAGGGTGGCTAAGGATTCATCCCAATGTACAAACTGTAAAATTACTTAAAACATTAACAGATGTGTATGTGTGTGTGCTGCGTGTATGTATGTGAGTGTGCACTGCATGCATGTGTGCACGAGAGCCCACACCCTATGTGTGATTTTGCTTGTTCATTATTTCTTCTCTTCTTCTTCTTCTTCTTCTTCTTCTTCTTCTTCTTCTTCTTCTTCTTCTTCTTCTTCTTCTTCTTCTTCTTCTTCTTCTTCTTCTATAATATAGTTCTCAGGTATAAACTTTGTAGGTGACAATGTAACAATACTGTGCCCTAATTCAAAGGACTAGATATGCCTGGGTTATACCAAGGATCCTCATCCCTCCTCTAGGGGATACCTGAGTTACTATTAAACTTGACTACTGCTGGTCTCTTCTCAACAGGATGGCTCTGCCTTAAGTGATCTGGGACAGGACAGGCATTGGTATTTTCTAAATAATCTCCTTCCTTTTCTCAGGTATGAGAACAAAGGGTTATATTCCCCCTATCTCCTTCTTCTTATCCTCTGTAAAAACTCATTTTCGAGACAGACTCTTTCTAGGTAACCCAGAGAAAGTTGGCCTGGAAGCTGCTATGCAGCCCAGGCTGTCCTGGAACACTTGGTCCTCCTGCCTCACCTACCCTAGTGATAGATATTTCATATCGATTTCGTATCTGTGCTACTAAACACAGCTCAGTAGCAACAGTCAAAACAAGTTCCCTGGATTTGAGTTCTAGGCTGCCTTGGCCCGACTCACTCAATCTTTGTCTATGTGTGTGTGTGTGTGTGTGTGTGTGTGTGTGTGTGTGTGTGTGTAAATATATATGCATGTATTTATGTATCCATCCACCCATCCATCCATCCATCTATCTATCTGACGGTATGTCTCAGTATATAGCCTTTGTTTGCCTCAAGTCTCAGTCTCCACGACACTGGAACTATATCCATGTGTTACCACAGCTGGCTTTCTTACTGATCCCGTCTCCTTCCTAAATGCTCACACGCATAGAAGTGGAACTCCTTATGCTTGATTTAGCTCCACTTACCCTGAAATTCACTCAAGTATCCCAACATGTATAAGATAGAGAACAAGAGAAAGACTTCGATACACAAACACAGACACTCAGAACTAGGGAAGACGTCAACAGAAAAGTGAGGTAAAAGGACAAAACTGAGTTCTTCGCTCCAAATCCATCCCAGAATCTTAAGTCTAGCACCTCTAGATCTGTAGTTTACACACTTCTGAGTTGATTTTATGTACACTGCTATTGGGAAGCCCCAATTGATTTGAAATACAACTTTAGCACAATCAATAATGAAGAAGGGAATTTAAGTGAAAGGTCAAAGGGCTCATGAGATTTGGACCAAACCAAATTTGGTTTGTGGAGGCCTCTTGGACCTCAAGACAACCTTACAAAACAGAGGACTTTATGTAAAAATCAAAACCTAAACATGTGTGTACTATTTAATGGCAAATCTAGCTGGTTGGGGCACCCAGAATGAAGCTCCTTAATGACATTTAATGGTCACTGGGTTTAGGGTCCAGCTTCATCTAAAATCACCTTATTGTGACTTGATGACATCAGAAAGATTCTATTTCTAAATAAGGCATGGGTACCAGGAGTTAGTCTTTAACATGTTTTCAGAGTACATACGTCAAGCAACTGCAGGCAGACGGCACAAAGAAACCCTCATTTTATATGTGGCTATTGTGCTCTTGAGACCCACACCAGCCACACTCTTCGGGTCTATCTTTTTGCCAGATTTTCATGTGTAGACCTATAAATTATTCTGTCCAGATTCATGCTTGCAGCTCGTAAAACTTTAGCTGGAAAGGGATGGGGGCACACCATCTTCTCTCCCTCCACAACGCTAAGCGGTGATTGACATGGACCCTGAAGATGCTCCAGGAACCAGTGCCTGTTTGTAAAGAAGGAAATGCAGTAGGAGTCAATGAACACATGAAGATGGCCCCTCATCTCACAATTCATTACCACACCCAAACGTTAGAACATTCAGTGTGCCATGGGTCATTAAGGACTCTGCATGGTCCTGCCCTCGGGTTTGTTATTTTACTACTGGAAAGCCAATATGAGAAATAGCAGATAATAGAGAAGTAGCTAAGTAGCTTCTTGTGAATGTGATGGGAGAGTGGGGGGTGTCTTTTTGTTTTTCATTGAGATTTTATGTATACACACACACACACGCACACAGACACACACCATGTTCTAAGTCAATCCCATCGCAAATATTTGAAACAAAGAAACATCTTTGCATTTTTGCTCTTTGGCCATTGCAGAGACAGAGTTCTTAGTGGGCTTGCATTTCTCTTGGGGATTCGAGGCATCATGCATTCTACGCAGGCAGATGTCATTACAAATTGCTAATGAGATAACACCCCAAAGGTAGAGTCAGCTGGGAACTAGGATCAGAATTGGAGTTAATGATGTTGAGAACAGAGTAGAGATGAGAGAAAGAGAGAGAGAGAGAGAGAGAGAGAGAGAGAGAGAGAGAAATGTAACATGAGGGGGCCTGTTTGTTGGGGTTCTTTTTTTGTCCTGTCTGCCCCCGCAGCTGTTTAGTCCCAGAGAAAAATCAACCATACAGAGATTTCTGTAAGTTATAAAGCTGATTGGCCCATTAGGTCTGGCTACTTATTAGCTAACTCTCACATCTTGATTAACCCATTTTTTTGATCTATGTTAGCCATGTGGCTCAGTACCTTTTTCAGTGGGGCAGCTTACATCCTGCTGCTTTGGTGATCTGGGCAGGAGTGGTAGGAATCAGCTTCCCCCTCTCCGGAATTCTCCTGCTCTCCTTGCATCATTTCCACTTCCTGTCTGTTTTTTTCCGCCTATACCTCCTGCCTGGTCAATCAGCATTTATTTAAAACATGATTGACAGAATACAGACAATTCTCCCACGAGAGAGAGAGACAGAGAGAGAGAGAGAGAGAGAGAGAGAGAGAAGTTGGGGGCTACCAGTGGTCAGTCAGAAGGGAGGCTGATATTTCTCTACTGGATCAAGGCAGGTTCTCACCGCCGAGAATGCGCAGCCTCCAGACCCTGGTTGACCAGATGTCCTCATCCTTCACAGTGCTCAAGCTGCTGCCCGTGCGCACCACTGGAGTTTCCCTGCTGTCGCCCATTCCAGGAACTCACTGTTCGGATTTTACTTTCATTTTTAAGGGAGATGAAGAAGGCACAAGGAAAGGAGACACGGTACCCAGGGCTTTGATTCCTTTGATATTTCTAACACAAACACACAAGTATACATCACTTCTGTTTCTGAGTGGACCGATCTTATTTTGTTGTTTTCTTGCTTCTCTCTACAGCTTCGAGTCCAGGATTCTCACGGGCAGTTGTGAGGGAGGAGGTTCTGAGAGATGGGAGACTATGGAAAGCCTTTTACAGACCTACTTGGGAGCAAGGCAATACAAAAAGATTCTAGCTCAGCAGTGGAGCTATTAGAAAAGAGGGGTCATTGTCGGGGCAGTATTCCTCCTTCCAACACTGCACCAAGCCAACCAACCGCTGAGAGCTGAGGCTGCTGCCTGGATTCAGATCTTCATGTTGTTGTGTCTCTAGAAACTTCTGATACTGGTTCTGAAGCAACATCAGACTCTGTGAGGAAGGAAATCTTGGGGGCCCATGGTACACCGCCTCCCACATTTGATTCTAAGCTTGTGTTAATTTACTTCCCTAACACACAGCTCTGAAAGACTAGAGGAGATGCTGTAGAGGAGGTTGGAAGTGTATTTAATACGGTTGTTCTCTCTCTCTCTCTCTCTCTCTCTCTCTCTCTCTCTCTCTCTCTCTCTCTCTCTCATGTGTATGGGCATGTTCTTGTTCATTAAACACAAAAGGCTTGGGAAAGCTGCTTTCTGAGACTGAACCATGCTATTACCCAGAAATATTTGGACTGTATTACCCCATGGTCTTGTGCATGAATCTAAAATGTCATTGTCCACGTGAACAAGAAGGAAAGCTGTTGAGCTGCATGGGGAAAAGAGAGACTAAGCCTGAGTTGTACCTGTGTGGGTGTTTCAGGCCTCAACTATGTTGTCTCACTTAAACATTAGACATTTTTTATACCCAAGACTCTAGAAAGCCTTGGTCTTATGATCACTGGGACTCCATACAATTCTTGCATTCTGCACTTTCTTGGTAAGAGTCAAGGCTTAAAATGCAGGTAGGTGACAATGTGCTTTGTGGCCTGCATGGCAGTTCTCCTAAGTCAGCTACCCCTTCACAGTCCTCTTCACTGCTACACTGTCTCTTCTGTCATGGAGGTGTGGAACTGTACCTTCCCTTGTTCCGTTGACTAGCTTCCGGATTCAAGAAATGAGAGACACTCTCTCATAAAAAGATTGGGATGTACTAAAAGCAAAAGCACTTGACAACCTGCAAGTCTGGCGTTTTATGTTAGTTTGGTTTTTGTGTTCTTTAAAAGTATCCATGGAAAAATACCTTCCCGAAGGAGCTAGCCACCTCGGTTCAGGCAGAGAAGGCTTGAATTTGAATCTCTGCTTTCCGCATCATATCTGAATATCCTAAGGAAAGTTACAGAATATTGAGGCCCATTTTCTTCATTTCTAACACTGTGGTCACATATTTCCTACACAGCATAGTTCTAATGGCTGGGTGGTGGATATGTCCATGGGAGGAAGTTACATCTTTATCTAACACATAAGTCATTACTTTAAAGTTCTCACAATGCTCCTTTATATTATCTAGCCAGTGGTTTAAGACCCAGTGAAATAGGCAAGGCTAATGAAGACATAAGTAGTATCAGAACCCAGGTCTTCTGACTGCCCAGTAGTCAATCTGGGGTTCACAACAAAATTCCAGAGGAACAATGTAACACGATAGAACATTTGTCTGCTTAATGACTTTGGACTTCAACATATTAGGTTGAAACTCTCAGAGGGAATGAACGAACTCACCATTTGAATAAAACATTCGACTGTCTTCTCTTATTTTGTAAATAAATACCTCTGCTCCAGGTGCCTGCCTGTGTCTCACAACTGCAATCCAAGAAGCTCATTTCAGAAGCTGAACACAGAGTTTTCTTCCCTCAGCAAATCCCAGGAGTACATCTGAAGGATCTATGAGGCATTACTTGAAATGTATGCTGTCAGGCCCCTGGGGCAGTTGGCACAGTGACTGACTTATTGCCAGCTCATCTGTGTCAACGTACAGGCTTTCCTGAATCCCAAGACAGACTTGTTTTCTGCAGTAACAAGCATTTGAAGCAATTCCATGGAGGAGAGCTGGCCCTTTGCCTCTAGAGGGGCGGTTAAGGGATGCCTTCCCCAGATGCTGACCGCTGACCTGAACAGTTGTCTGTACTGGAAATGGTTATTCTTTCTCCTGCCAGACAAAGCATCCAGGAAGCAAACTACTGGGTTTGGGGAACATCTGCATGAGCGAAAGCATGCCACTCCCGAGAAAGAGCTCATCTATTTCTGGGTTACAATAAGTGATATGAGTTTATCAGTGTACACGGACACATAATTAATGTGCCTACGGAATGCAGATTTAGGGATATTCAGCTAAACGGAACTGAAGATTTATTAAGTCATTCCACCAAAACAAACAAACACATAAACAAAACCCCAAACAACAAACAAGCAAGTGAAACAAACAAAGCCAGCACAGTTTAGGTTTCTGAAGGGATTTTTATTTTCCAGGCCGCCCCAGTCAAAGATCTCAACATAAACTTTTGTTGTACTCTTTTAAATGCCTCCAAGTGAGGCTGAAAGTGTCCAACTTATTTCAAAGATGCTAATTTGAGCCCCAGACAGCTGCAGCGGTTATTAATATGAGCACAATGGCTGACGATTTGACAACAGCCTCTAGTTTCCATTACTGCCTTCTTACTAAATGTCCCTTTTGTGCCTGAGGCATAAAAACCACAGTCAGATGACTGACTTGGGAGATGTGCCTGTGAACTGATCAGCATCTGAGCACTTCTGTGTAAGAGGGAGAGTTGCACAGCTTCAATGGGGAAAGTGGAAAAATCCCATACTAGACTATAAACCTTTACATACTATTAATATTTCCACAGTGCACTGAAAACTCAAGAGAGAAACTTAATATAGGGAATGATGGGCTCTTAATGCATATTTGCTCTAGGTAAATCGATACATAAAAGCATTATGGGATACTGACCTGGAATTAGAACACACAAGCAATTATTCATGATTCAACTGAAGTATAATTTAGATGTGAACATATTCAGTCAAATTGCTTTTTAACCTGCTTATCTTTGTAATTTCCCATAAAGGAATGCTATATGAATGATAAAAAATAAACAAATAAGCCCAGAAAGCCTTGAAAACCAACTAGAAAGTTTCTGATTACATGCTCTTTCCTGAGTCTGTGCTGAATTTGTTGTGTCTGGTTTGCGGTTTCTTTATTCTGTTTTACTTTGCAGGGTGCCATCTTGAGCTTGGTTTAAGGAAAGCACAAAAGGCGAAGTCATCTAGGGGCATCTCTGCATGTCTTGTGACCCCTCTAGATGTGACTGGGCTGTTGTAGTGCTTAAATCAAAGTAAGCAATCAAATACTAAAATAGCGCTTCTGACTTGGGTTTTCCTGTCTCGTATACTTCCAGAACTAAAGTCAATGATGTGACCGATGAGCCATGGAACGCCCCTTACTCAGGCTCAGATCTGAGCTCTGTGTACCTGCTGCAGGATGTGCTCTAGAAGGCCAGAGGCTGGGTATGTGGTTTCCGCTCTGAATCTTGTACTTGGCTTGGGGTCAGTTACATGGCTGGATAAATAACTGGTCTCTTATAGGACTTCCAAATATGTAAAGTAGGTCTATTCTCGTCTCCTCAACTGTGCAGATAGAAAAACCTAAGCTTTGCCCAGTGGCATCTAGCTAGGGATGGACATTTGATATTCTCGCCTGTTTAGTCCCAAATCTAGACTCTTTGTGGATCCAGTAGGCACCACACTTCTTTAAATTTCATGAGATGAAGGACTGACAACCATAGGACGGGTCCTCTTTCCTACTGTCGTGTTCTTAGACCCTACAGCTTTGTTGCCTGATTTGACAGAAGCGGAAGCTTTCTGTCCTGGTCCTCTAGACTTGAGGGGATGTTATAGTGGGTATACCTGGATTTAAACTCAACTCTGTAACCCAGCTCGGTGATCTGGTACAAGTTATATGACTTTATGCGCCCAGGTTTATTAAATGAGGCCAGCTGGATAAAGCACGTGTAATCCTCAGATGACTTAATACATACTAGCTACTCCTAATTATATTATTTTAATATTTCCCTTTCAAATACTACAGTATGGGCAAGGGCCTAGAGCCTTCAACTTACTAGAGAACCACACACATCTAATCCACTTGCCAAGTCCAACCACATCCATTTTGTTTATTAATTAATTAGTTTGTTAGTTAGTTAGTTAGTTTGTTTGTTTTCAAGACAGAGCTTCTCTGTAGCTTTAGAGCCTGTGCTAGAACTACCTCTCGTAGAGCAGGCTGGCCTCGAACTCACAGAGATCCGCCTGTCTCTATCTCCCGAGTGGGATTAAAGATGTGTGCCACCACTGCCCAGCTACCACCCATTTTAAAATCACTCTTATTTGAGCACATCCACAGTTGTGTATACTTTACAGTTCCCCATGTGCTACAATGGGAGGACTCCAGAGCTATAGTTGCTATTCTGTCATTTTGTGTTCATGAACTCTACAGAGAAATGACTTGTGTGCCCACAGGCTGGAATGTAGGGATCTCGACTGCCCAACATGAACACGTTGCTTCATGACGTTTACACACATGACTCAAGATTCTGCATGAAGCAGGTTCTGTGGAGTTTTTGTTATCCCTCCTGCCATTTAAAAGTTCGTTCTAGGCCCTGACTGCTTCTAATACTTCAACAGAAGTGTTTTTGCTACCTTCGAGTAGCTTATAAAAATAATTTAAATAGAATCATGCAAAAACTGGTTAAGATACAGAATGATAATGCTGCAATGTCTGGTCATTGCTGGGCTAACCTACACTCCAGACCCCAGTATCTACCTTCTCATCGTCTCTTCTGCAAGGGATGCATCTGAGATCACAGGCAAACAATCTCACTTAGGTAGCGGAGCTGCAGACCGTTTTGCTAGGTTGGCATGTGTGGCACTCTAATGGCTGTCTGAATGGACAAATCCATCCCTGAACTGCAGTGCCGGGAGCCTGGCCAATCAATTGTGGCTGTAGCAAGGTGGAAACTAGAGACAGGCACACCCGGCCTTTTTCAGAGAAATAACAATGTATATCCAGTGCATTCCTGGAACAGGCGGGGTGTGTTGATTAATTTCTAACACCACAACTAATTCTCACTCAATATGTAATGTGAATTGTCTTATTTTCACCAGGATCTATTTCCCTCCTCCAGGGTCTCCTTTGTGCATTATTCTAGTAGCTGACTATAGCTTCCTACAAAATACTCTCCAGCGAGGTAAAAATCAAACCTGTCTCTTTGCATTCGCTTCTCTTGCACCTTGTGAGTCAATGGGAAGGCATATATGATATAAGATGCCCAACCCAATGCAGCCAATGATAAAGCTGTTAACAGCATTGGGGGTGGCACCAGTAACTCACAAAGTGAGAACAATTAGGTTGTGGTAGGAAATGGGACAGAACAGCCTCTCTTACCCACCGGAGAAATCATGTGATTTTTTCTTTGAGAACAGTAATCTAAATATCTAGACATTTAAAATTAAAGGTCAGTTTAAACAAATGTAAATCAGGGAGTCTGGTCTTTGGGAAGTGCCAGCTGTTCCTTCCGGGACAGTGGTGGGAGCTGGAGATTGACTTGGTGAGAGCTGTGACTATGCTTAAGAGAATCGTCCTTTACTTGGTTCTTACTGGAGATTAATCTTCCTCGCTCCCCCAGTAGCCCTGGCTTTGTTTAAACACTGGCTGCTCCATCCTAGAGACATGCCTAAAACAGGCTTGCAGAATCTGCTTTGCTTTGATACCCTTTGACTTTTGCATAAATTTGATCAAGCATCTACCCTGAGTGCACCCAGATGCCAGGTGCTGAGAACAGTGAAGGAATGGACTTCTAGGTGAGGAGGCAAGAACCAGAGCATGTGAATGTGCATGTACAAACACACACACACACACACACACACACACACACACACACACACACACACACACTTACATATTCACTGTATGTAACAGTTAAGCACAGAGCCAGGCAGGCACATTAATAATTGCCAAACACAAAGCTGCAGACAATCAATCGCCCAGATATTTACAGCAGGGAGAGAGCAGGGGAGCAGAATCACCAATTTGACTACTGTGCATCTGGAGATCTCTGTGGACACAGACCTGAGGCGAGAGCTAGGATTCTGTACTTGTCATCGGCTTCGGGTCTGCTTGAATCACCTGTAGACGTGTGTACCTGTTCACAACTAGATCTTTCCACAGACTTTGCATTTTACTATAAAGCAGGGATAAGAGTTTAGAATAAAGACCTTTCTTTAAGGAGAAATATTGATGAGAAGGCCAGAGATTCTAATACGGGATAATAAATTGATAGATATAGTCCTAGGGTTCTGTCTAAATGTAGATATTGCAGATACAGATCAAGTCATTGGGGATACATATTTCTGTGGTAAGAGGGGAATGGGCAGCTGATCAAAAAGGATTTGTAAAGCCCTGAGAGTGTTCTATATCATTAGTAATGTTTTCATGAGTTCTGTGATTTGAATAAAGTGGATACCCTAGGTGGGGGTAGAGGGGAAGGAGGGATCAGACTATGGAAAATCTGGTGTAGCCATCAAAACCATGGTATGATCCTAGAAACTAAAGACTTGTAGCAGGAAGTCTATACACAGCTCAGATGGCCCCATGGCCTCAGCCTTGACTTTTCAGTCTATAAGTGGCCACACCCGACCCCTCTATGGGACATAAGCTCTGGAGTGTATCGTACATGACTGAGATTTGCCCCTTTCCTTTACCCAGAACACATGATTCATGCCACAGCTCCTCTGGTGTTTGATTTTTTTTTTTGAAAAAGGTTAGCAATGTTCAATGGAACAAATGAGACAAATCAGATTTGTTCAAGGGGGAACACTTGGGGGTTTCAAGAAGCTCTTTGGGTGCATGAGTCTGCTTGTTTACTTAAAAACAAGTATAAATAAGGTGTGTCTTCATTTCCAGGACAGTAAAGAAACACCAAGATGAAAGCAACTTGGGGAGGAAAGGGTTTATTTGGCTTACACATCCCAAGTCAGTCTCTTGACAGAAGCCAAGGCAGAAACTCAGCCTGGGCAGGAACCTAAAGACGAGAGCTGATGCAAAGGTCATGGAGGGGTGCTGTTTACTGGCTTGCTCCCCATGGCCTACTTAGCCTACTTTCTTATAGAACACAAGACTATTAGCCCAGTGGTAGTACCACCCATAATGGACTGGATCATTCCATTAATCACCAATTAAGAAAACACTCTACAGGCTTGCCTACAGCCCAACCTTATGGAAGCATTTGCTCAGTTAAGGTTCCCTCCTCTCAGATGACTCTAGCTTGTTGTTGATGTCGAGTTGACATAAAGCACAAATGTAATAAGGATTTAAATATCTTCATTAAATAAAAAGTTTTCTACCTTAGGTATAGTGTATGTATATGTATGCTATTGAAAGTCACCCACACTTTTTACGGTCACATTAAGGTACAGTAAAAGACAGGGCATAAGATTGACAGCTGCTTTCAATCCTGTAACTCCGTGATCACACACAGCCCAGTTTGTAGGCTATGTGGGAAAATAAGGAAACTTCCTCCAACCTGAAGTTGGGCCACACTGGCATCTCCATGTCCCATCTTCTCCAGGTCCCCACGCTAACAGGTGACACATTGGATGCTTTAGAGATGCTCTTGGGTATTTGCAGAGTTCTGGATGCACAGGGTTCTAGGCTTTGTTTGTAGAATGAAGGAATCCAAGCACCAAATGCCAATAACCTTAAAAGGTCATGGTGAGGACCAAGAAGCCCACTGGGCTCCTGTAACAATACCATCAGGAACGTGCGCAGTGTGTCCGTTTCTTTTCATACTTCGGTGGCCAAGTACCTGAGATAAACCAATTAAGGAGAAGTTCATGTTGGCTCGTGCTTTGATGGACTACCATTCGTCATGATGGGGAAGACACAGCAGCATACAGACCCCTAAACCGTCACACGCCAGCTGAACAGGAAGAGGAGACGGGACCAGAAGTGGGGGTCAGGGTTAGAAAGATTCAGGTTGTCTCTGCAGAGACCCACTTTCACCACCCTGGTCAGATCTCCTGGGGATTCTGCAACCTCTCAGAACAGAACTAGCTGGGAGCAAACAGTTCAAACATGTGAGCTTGTTATATCTAACACGTGAACTTGCATGTCTAAATCATCGCATGCAGAAAATGACAAAAAAAACCTTATTAAGCAGAAAGTCAGGTGGTCCTCTGTCACCATCCTCACTGTTTGGCTTATTCTGATCTTTTTTAGCTTTGGCCTCGTAGAAAATTTTCTGATTTAAAAAGACCGGTTTTGTTGTTGGTGGTGGTGGTGGCGGCGGCGGCGGTCTTTTGGTTTTGTTTTGAGATAGTAAGGCACAAGCAAGTGAGCAAACTGAAGGCACCTCTGATAGCCTAGGGAGCAGCCCAGAATACAAGGACACAGACCAAATTTAGGTGCCGTTCCACTGAAGAAATAGCTCCTGCGCGCCCGGCAAATCACGTACAACGCACTCGAGTATCTGTGGGGTGCCTTGGCGTCTTCTATACTGCAGATTCTTGCAGAAAATATTCTTAAGCTTTCGTGATTTTCTTAGGGGCAAAAAGGCCAAACCCACAAGCCATGATCCAGGTCGCCATTAGTCCCCATCAGAGAGCTAACTGGGGGGGAAGCTGTGCCGTGAGTTATGAAGATCAAAGGGACATTGACAAGGGAGGATTAAACGACTGTCTAGTTCAATTAAAATTGTCCAGCCTGGCAAAGCCTTGACTGACCAGGCTTAATTTTGGCATGAAATTTTACGGTGATATCTTTTAATAAAGCTGACAGGACCTCGTAGGCGTTAGCAGAACACGCCGTCCTTCTCCTTTAAGGGATCTCTGCCTCTGCTCAAAGACCTGCAATGAGCTGTCCCTGTGTATGTGGCTTCAACAGGCTTGATGGGGCTCCGCGGGAGGTGTGGGCAGCACAGGCTGCATTTAAATGAAACTCTATTCTCCAAAAGCAAAGGGCCACAGAGCAACAGACCCCAGCCTAGGGAGGTAGGATCTGTTGCCCTTTCAAAAGTAGCAAGGGGACCCTCCGCACGGCCGAACAAAACTTCCAACTTCTTCCCCCTGAGAATTCCAAACCCTTGGGTTTTGGAGTCATGTGTTCAGGGCCTGACTAAGACTTAGAAAGATCAAAGTCAACCAAGGGTTTGACCCATCTGGGTTTCGTGCTGTGTATGATGTAGAGTTGGGTTTCTGGTTCTGACAAGGAGATTGGAAATTGGTTGGAGCACGGAGAGGTCACAGGCTGTGAAGGACCAGAGCAGAGACCTCACTCTACTCTCGGTGTCGTGGGATGTTCTCATTTCTGGAGATGACTCACAGGCAGGGTCCACCCGGGATCTGCTGATGGCCAACGGCAGTGCATTAACGGGACAGCATCCACATGGCAAGAACTCCTGACTGATGTGAATGAGCTTGCTTGCCAAATGCATCCCAACCCCACTCCCACTCCCGTATTCAGTTAGGGTGTCTGTTTGCAGTTCCCTCCCATGGGGGACTCTATCCAGGGTTTACTGTAGTATGAAGGGGCCGGCTTGTTGGGGTATCTGTTCCCACCCGGTACCACACAACCGGCAAGTCTCAGAGAAAATCAATCACACAGAGATCTCTATAAGTTATAAAGCTGATTGGCCCATTAGATCAGGCTACTTATTAGTTCTTATAACACATATTACTCCATTATCCTTATCTACATTAGCCATATGGCTTGGTACCTTTTTCAGCTATCAGCTCACATTTCTCTGTGGTCTGGGCAGGAATGGCAGAGGAAGCTTTCTGCTTCCCAGAATTCTCCTGTTCTCATTGCATCACCTCTAATTCCTGTCTGGTTTTCCCGCCTATACTTCCTGCCTGGCCAATCAGCGTTTTATTAAAATACATGATTGACAGAATACAGACAATTCTCCCGCACCAGTTTACCGCCAAGCTTTATTTCCTGCATTCCCATGGAGCTAGCTCTATAACTTTTTTTTGGATGGTAGAACACAGCAGAAGAGACACTGTCCAAGCCCTGAGCTCACACCTCAGACGTTTTTCTTTCTTCTGTTTCTCCTTGTATCCTGCTCTATGAGCTAGGACCAGCCTATTAGAGTGGCGGAGTCTGCATCAAAAGTACTCAGGTGCCCAGACCTGTGAGTAATAACAGTGATGCTGCCCCAAGCCCTTGGTTCTGGGTGGTTTGTTTACAGCATTTGGATAACGAGAAGCTGGCCATGAGAGGAGAAAGAGGAAGCCAGATAACCTGGCTGCTGGGCCCTGCATTTGTCTCATCAGGGACAAGAGACAGTTTAAGGAGGAGGATTCTTTAAGGAGATGGGAACCTGGGAAATCCTCTCAGTCCTGCACCGCAGCACTGTGCTACCCAAGTGAGGACAGTTCTGTAGCATTTCTCCTCACAGCCTGGAGCTTCCAGATGCTGGGGAACATCCATCCTGTTTTTATAGCCGAGGAAGCAGAGGCTTGACAGTGTTCAGACATCACCAGATTGTCTGTTCCAGGGCTGGGATGGATGTGAATGTGTAGTCTCTTATATAGTAAGGATTTCAAGATGGGGAAACTTGGCATTAAGCCAACAACAGGGTCCTCCTATGTGTAGGTCCTATGTGAGAGCCTAGGCATGTGTTTATACAACTGGCCCAAGGATGGACCAATTGGCTTAAAGATATTGTTTCAGAATATACATCCATCTGGTCAACCTTCGGTGAAAAGCATGTAACTCAGCATATTTGTTAATGGCTAGTGTGAGAAACAGGGCAAGAATGAAAGGCTTCTCCTCCACTCAAGCGATTTTTGTTCTGTTTTTGACCGATATATAGGAAGAGAGTCTGACTTCTGGCCTGAATCACAGAAGGAAGAGCTGAAAGCCTCCCCAAGACACTTAGGATAAGAAACTGGATTCATGCAAGTAAATGCTGAAGTGATAATTCTTCCATGAAGTATTTGCTACTTTCTATTATAGCTTCGTGATATTCTCTTTGTGCAAGTTGATTGCTGTTCATCAAAATAAATAACTGAGATTAGCTATTTCTTCTCATGTCTTTGCTCTCTTTTCTTCGTTTTTATTATTATTATTTTTTTTGGTTTCCACATAGCAAATTCTCAGGTGGTGAATAATGAAGATGTGTCTCTTGTCCTCCTGGGTTTTGCTTTGCTTACAATCATTAAGAATTTCCACACAGCTCCACACTCCTCTTGCCTCAGAGAGCTGAAGAGATTACACCACTATTTGCACACAACCCCAACCACAGCCAAGTTTGACCTGTCCTTCAACACCCTTCTCTGGCACGCACAAAACCCTGCAGTTAAATATTATTGGTGCCAGAATCCTTATTTCTATAGGAACCCAATTTCCAGTATTTTATGAGTATTTAACTTTTAAAGTTTAAACTATTGGCTCTCTTCGGGTTTTTCTATAGCTTTCCTCATTGGCTTATCATGGGGAATTTTTTAAAGGGCCCTTTATGTAATATGGATGAATTCATGAATACTTTTGGGCTATCATAACAAAAATGAACAAAAAAAAGTTTTGGTGACTTTGTGGGTGTGTGTGTGTGTGTGTGTGTGTGTGTGTGTGTGTGTGAGAGAGAGAGAGAGAGAGAGAGAGAGAGAGAGAGAGAGAGAATCAAAATGCCAAGACAAGATCTCAGATGACAAGAGAAAAATCACTAACAGTAAACACCAGAAATGAGAAACAACTATGTGTATATATTTAAAGGAAAAAGCAGACTACAGCCACAGAGCTCAGGACTGCACCGGGGGAAAAGTCAGCTGACCACCGCTGCTCCATATCAGGTGGGGTTCTTGCTGCATTAAGGCCAGTGGCTTCTTAGAGTAACCCACAAGGTTTTGTTGGCTAGATTCCTTGTGAACACACTGAACACACACATCAGCCAGGTGAAGCTACTCCCTTCCTCAGTCGAGGCAACCCTTGCACTTGGCCCTGCTTCTGTAGCTGCAGCTGAAGTTTGGTCCTTCCTTTATTACTTTTAAAGATTTATCTATAATCTCGTGTATTGTATATGTCTGTGTGGGAGCATGTGCCCATGAGTGCAAGTGCCCACCGAGGTCAGCAGGGGGCATCATATCTGCTGCAGCTAGAGTCCAGGCAGTTGGGAGCTTCTTGGAGTGGATCTCCTACAAGAGCAGTCTAGGTTCTGAGCTATTTATCCAGCCCTGAATTTCAAATTATTAAACCATGCATCCTTCTTATATTCCTTTCGCTATTAGAAAACCAAACAAACGAAACACCGTTCTGCCTGAGAGCTGCTAAATGACGTCAGAATGGATTGATAAAAATGCCCAGTTTAGAACGCCAAACCTGCATTGCACATTGGCTGTTTAGGTTCTTACTGGAACAGAAATGCTTGTGTTTAAATCAGGCTGGCAGAGGATCCTGCCTCTAAAGAGGCATTTAATCCAGTGTCCAGAGGAAGCTTTGTGATGATTAGGAGTGGGCTAAGAAATGCTGGGCATGAAAGCCGCAGCCTGATCTGGTCATCACTGGTCATCATCTTTGCAGCAGGGGTTTCTCTACTGCTATCCACTCCTTTTTTTTTTTTTTTTTTTTTTTTTTTTTTTTTTTTTTTTTTTTGCAGATACGTATTTCCTATCTACCTCCTGCTTCTTCTACTGCAGTTCCACCCAGGCGCCAAAGCTGTGATCCATTTTTATATTTGCCCAGGTCATGGCTGCACAGAAATCTGCTGCAGTCCCTTGAGGGTAACATCATACTGAACCCTTCTACACTAAAGGCTGTACGCACCTCTAGCATCGAGTCTTCTGGTGACCTCTCTCTCTCTCAATATCTATTCTTTTCATGTGTGCTCCTCTAACATTAGGTACTCCAGACTCGTTTCCCTATCTTGTCTCTATGTTCATATGACCCTGAAAGACAAAGTGCTGACAGGTGCCCTTCCCTGACTCATTTCAAAATGGCCATAAAATTTATAGCTGGCACAGGCCGGCCATCGCCGATCCTCTGGATGTGACTACAGCCAAGTGCTGTTTTGTGATTATCTGCTGACTTATTTATAACAAACACAACAAGGTCCTTGCTGCTAACAGAGACTAGAGGCACAGTGGTTATTTGTCTTGAAAACACAGGGGCAGGCTTGAGATGTTTAACTACATGTTTTATATGGAAAGGGAAAACACCACATGCCTTAGTCTCTAATAACACAAAAGCATCGCTACTATGGAGAAAGTGTGAAGTGCCCTGAGTCAGCACAGGGGATGTCCTCCGAGCACAGGCTTCTGAGGCACGGGTGAAGCCGACAAAACAAGCAAGGGGTACTGATGAAGATGACATTGGTGGCAACCGTCAGCATCCTCTCGTGTGATGAAGTTAACTGCTTATAGAGGACGGACTGAAAGGCGTCTATGCAAACAATCTGTCTTGATTCTGCTATTTGAAGGGTGAGAGCAGGAATGGGTTACATGTTTGAAAATCTGAAGGCTGTTGCTTGTTGTATTATATATGTAAATACGTGCTTGATTGGTTCTCTCTGGAGAGCCTGGAGTTGGTCACTGGTTTAAGTTTATTGCTCTTAGCTCTTTAGGAGGTGATTTTTTTTTATGCAGAGATAAACAAGATAATCACATGGAACAGATTTGAAAAGAGGCGTTTTAATGTTGTTTCCAAGGAGAAATCATGATTGTATCATTTTCAGGTTAATGCCAACACCTGGGTACTAGTGACTTCTTTAGCAGTTCACTGTCCTAGGAGGAGTCAGGTGTCTGGTCAATAAATGACCCAAACCTTCTTTTTTTCTCTAGCTGTTTCCCTAAACTTGGTTAAGGACTGAGGTTGACCTTGGTGACAATGGCAGTAAATGCTCAGGCAATGTGGCTTTGCAGAGGCCAGTGCTATATAGTGGGGGGTTACTAACAAGTTACTGGGGATGATGGGAGAATTGGAGCCACTCTATAAAGTTTAGGGTGCTTTCCAGTCCATGACAGTGTAAGCTAGGAAGAGGAGTTATACATCAGAAAAACCTGCTGCAGCATGGTTCGAAAGGGGCTGTTTGGGATACCTCAGGCAGGTGGCTACCTAGCTCAACTACACATGAGGATTGAACACGGACTGATCTCACATGATGCTCCATGAGAAAGTATAGACCCCAGACCAACGACAGTGACTAGAACCCATGCTATATATCTTGGAAGATTGTGAATGTAGGTTTTATTTGTAATCCATGATAAGCGCCTTTGAAAACACCCTGCTTCCTTTCCAACGTCTCAGACTCAAGGCTGCAGTAGAAACTTTGACACATCCCAGAATGCTTTTCTCACCTAACACTTGACACAGGCCACCTTCCATTCCCCAGTCTACACTTTCAGTACCTGGCTTGGTTTTGCCTTTCTTTCTGTTTCTTTAAATTTAATGTATCATTACCTATTATAAGAAGTTTAGAAGCTAGCGGGTGGGGCAGGAGCCAGAGTTTCAATCACTCCCCTGATGAGATGTCTATAGCAAACACGGATATTCACAAGGAGCTCACAAGTGCCATTCATTCCTTCAAGTATTTTTATATTAATTGTGCCAGTTTATCTTACATATTTGCAATTTCACCATACAAATAAGGTAGTTTAGGAAGGTGAGTGGCTTGCCTAAGGTTGCACGGCTGGGGAAGGGCAAACCTTGGTCTCCTAAATCACAGTGTCCTTCCACAGCCTGTGCCCTTAGCATCTCCCCACGGCCGAGTGACAGCAAGACCGGAGTCACTGCTGAAATAGTAATGTCTAAATAGAAGGAAAGAAACTTTGTTGCATCCTTATTTTTTGGCTAAGTGAACCACTTGTGGACACAGATCTGTATTAACATACTGATTACCAAAGGTTAGATATTGGTCTACAAATTAGTACTAGAATGTTCCAACTATAAGTGCTTGTGATTTGTGGGGGAGGGGGTGACTTTAAGGTCTTTTCATCTGAAAAATAGTTTCTGTTCTCTGCCTAGAAGATGGCAGAAAATTCCATAGCTTGGGATTAAAATTTTG
Source organism: Myodes glareolus (assembly GCF_982192425.1). Classification (NCBI taxonomy): domain Eukaryota; kingdom Metazoa; phylum Chordata; class Mammalia; order Rodentia; family Cricetidae; genus Myodes; species Myodes glareolus. The sequence continues at coordinate 56,124,476 of NC_142043.1, read as the reverse complement.
AGCAAGGTACCTCTGAGTGGTTCACTCATTGTCCATCTCTGTCTTATTTGTAAAGTAGGAGGAAGGATGCAGGAAAGAGATTAGGAGTGCATCAGAGGATGAGGTTGATTGGTCCAGACTGAGGATGGACTGAACTCCACACACCAGTACTGTCTCCACTATCCAATGAGCCTCCTTAAAACTGGTTTTAGCACTGTATCCCTCCCCACCTTTTTAAAACAAAGTCCCCTTTTCTATAAACATTTCCTTGCTCACTTTGTATAAAGAATGGAATTAAAATATCTAGTGTGAATTCTAGTTGGTCTTAATAATGAAAACCCAGAGTCAGGTATTGGGTAAATGCTGAAAGATCAGAGAAGTAAAGGAGCCAGCCACTAGAGAGAATTTTCACTTCTTCCAAATCCTCAGACTGAAGGGGACAAGAGCCTGTCTCTATGAACCCTCAGACTGAATCCTGAGCTCCTGTCTCCTCCTGCCTTATATTCCTCTCTCCACCCAGTCATATCTCTTTCCTTCCTGTCTCTACCTCCCAAGTACTGGGATTAAAGGTGTGAGCCACCACCACTTGTCTCTGTTTCTCTTTGAGAATGGATCAGTCTAGTGTAACCCAGGGTGGCCTTGAACTCACAGAGATCTGCCTGCCTCTGCCTCCCACTCCTGGGATTAAAGGTGTGTGCCACCATAGCCTGGCCTCTGTAGCTAACTAGCTCCACACTCTGATCTTCAGGCAAGTTTTATTTGTTAGATTACAAACAAAATATCACCACAGAAATGCTCTGTCTCTAGGGAGATTCTCCATGACTCTTTGGTAGACCTTAGCGTCAAGCTTTCCACTGCTCTCTTGGCAGACATTTTCAATCTAGAGCAAATGCCCTTGAGTTAGTGACCTTCCTTTTCAGTGTTCGGATGCTATGTTAAGTCACAACTTTACTAGTGAGACTTCTGTCCACCGCCTTGGTTGTTAATCGTTTCTTTTCTCTCTATTGGAATTAGAGTCTGAGTGCTTGTATGAAAGACATGGAAACAGAGAACGGAGAGGCTGAGATTGGGTCTCAGACCTTGTATTGGAAGCTTTGGTTTTCTTGGTTAGAACACCAAAAATTATAAAAGGATCACGTGAAGCCACCTGATTAAAGTTATGGAAGCAGTTTGTGGGATTATTTTAAGAGATCATATCCTCACAGATTAATAGGCAGGATAAATCATGCATGTGTTGTACACACAATTCATTTTTTCACATAGAAGAGGCACCATTGTAGTCAATATTACAGGCGATTGCTTCGGTAACAAGAATGTAATTTGATTTGACAGTGTGCACCATCTTTGTCCATAGGCCAATAGAGGCCAAATACTCAATCCCATCATAAGACATTCATAAACCCTGATATCAGAAAAGGGTTCTGGGAACCATTAACCTAAACCATGGCAGTTCTTATAACTCCCAGCAAAGTGGGGGAGAAATAGGAAAGTGCTCAGAAAAAATGAAGGTGCTTCCTCTATAGAAAAAGATAAAAAAACAAAACAAAACAGGATGCTTCTCCCATTAGCTGCGAGTCTCTATAGGGAAGCTTTCCTGAACAACCTTGCTCTCTCTTGGCGCTGAAGAGAGATGCTGCTTGGTTCATCGTGAGCGTTCAAGTCCCTGTGTCAGAACACTCAGAAGAACTTACCACGTCTGCTGATGACCTATTGAAACTTCCGAGTGGAGTAGCTCTCGTGTGAACTCAAAAGGAATTAGATGTTTTCCAGAGGAGATACTGCAGGTCTGGGCCCTGTGTAAAGGAGCCAGTAGCTGCGGGGATGGCCCCGGGAAACATCTACTTCGAAACAAACCAAAAGACTTGACTGGGCCAACAGACAAGAGATGATGTTGGGGTTTCACCCTCTCCCCTCTGGCAGCGAAGGCTCAGTTTCCCTTTAGAAAATCCTAACCACACCCATTGCTATTTCCATGATCTCAGTTGGGTTCTGAGATGGTGCCAGGAGCTACTGGGTAGGTGAAGGCCTTTAGATGAGATGTGACTTAGTTGGAAGGTGCTGCTCCTGTTCGGTCTAAGAGGGGGGAGCCTGCTTGAGAATAAACCAGCACGGGGAACAGTCAGCCCACAAACAGAGAAAGAACCCAATGCCATTGTACAATTGATCTGCATGCGCGTGCTTTTAATTCTGGGGGTTGCAGGAGTCGATCAATTCCCTTTGCTGTGTACTGTTTGAGTCAGAGCTTTGTTACTGGCACCAAGGAAATTCATTAATCCAGGGCTGCCCTTCAGCCTCCAGCGAGCATTTCCATTCTCTCTGTCTTGCCTCTTTCTACATTCCAGCTCCAAGAAGACCCTGCCATGTCCTTGCTGCAGGAGTGTCACTCCAGCGTGCTCTTGGCAGTAGGGACTAAAAAGACTTGGTTTTTGTTTGTTTTTTGTTTTTGCTTTCTTTCTGCAGTCTCGTGGCTGGTTTTTAGGGAGAAGGGCGTCTCGTTGACTGAGAGGGTCCTAGAGAAGGCAGAAGGAACAAGAAGAAACTCTACGGTCCCCCTGAGGAAGTTGGCTCTGAGACAGCACAGAAAAGTCATCTCGAACCAGAGTGTTCCAAACTGAAGCTGTCCTCCAGCTGGCAATAAACAGTGCGAGGTGCACTGCAACGCTTGGAGGCTGCCAGTTCCTGACAGTGCTGCCCAGCCGCGGCTGGAGATGCTGGGAGAGGGAGGGCTTGAACAATGCCTTACAGAGACAAAGTGTTTGGATGCCAACCCTTTGATTTCGCTTCTGTGCCTTTGTCATTCTTGTCTCCCTCGCCACGCTCCTGTCCATTATGGCTCTTTTCTTTGTCTAAAATTGGACCCACAGAAACGAGCTGCAATCAGAGGACATGAGAATCCCTAAATTGCTCTCCTTTGATTTTCTACTTTATTAATATTTCAGCATGTGAAATGGAGAGAGGAAGCATCGAGATCACGGGCCCTTTGATTTCACTGTGCTGCTCTCTGATCTACTGCGTGGAAAATCTGAAGATGCATCACGGCATCTGAAGTTGGCATCTCTACGTCCATATGTGGTACATTACGTAGGCGATTTCTTCAATCCCGCTAGTGCTGGGGAAACCTTCGGCAGACATCACTCCGATGTGCCTGAGAGGGAAACACGTGTGAAGGTTTATTTGCACGCTGGGGAAATCGGGAACTAGCAATATTGCAATGTATTGATAAAGATGAGGCTTCCTCCCCAAGTTTGATTGGCTTCACAACCCTCAACTTCTGTGGCTACTTGATGTGTCATCGAGGAAGGCCGTTGCCTGTTAGTGATCTTTGCATGGAAGGCAAGGCTATAAAATTAAAGGCTTTCTAGCAAATGAAGCACTCCCAGATATGAGCAGGCAACTAACAAACCACTTAGAAGCGGCAGGCAGCTGTATGCAGCACTTTTCCATGTGCCAAACATTTTATATTCATCTACTTTCTTTGGTCCAAGTGCCCGAGACTGGAACCATTAGTTTCCTCATTTAGTAAGGGAAGAAACGGAGGATTAGAGGACCCAAGCCGCCTGTTGAGAGCCAAGTGCAAGGTGAGTCTCAAGTTCAGCGAAGGAAGGAAAAGAGATGGGTTGGGGCACCTATTCTTCCATCAGCTCATAAATGCATAAAGATCCTCAACCCAAGAGATGGGGTTCAGGAGAGAACGAGGCAAAATCATCTGCTGTGCTGTCGGCTTCTGACAACTCAGAAATGGGCTGGAAGGTGTTAAAGACTGAACTGTGGGAGTTGACTAGGAATGCCTGAAGCATAGTGTGGCGAGCCCTGGTGTGGTGACCTTCTTACTGATGGCCTGGCAATTGCTAGCATGCCTAAGACACTCTGGCGCCTGCTCCAGTTCCCTCCCCCTAACAACCCACCCCAACCAAGATGGACCTGCAACAACTCGGGCTGCTACTTCTTCTTCTTTCTGTGACTTTCCACATTCTTTTTTCTCACCCAAATTATCTGTCCATCTTCTCACCCCATATCAGGCTCAAGCATAAGACATCTTTCTTCATGACATGTCCTATTTGACATCTGGACTAATTCATCTTGGTTCTACCCCTTGGAGAGAGCTCCTAGAAACAAAACCGCTGTGTCTTTTGTTCACCATGGAATCCCCCCATGCCTAGATGGACACCCAGCAAATAATACGTACTTCGTTGATAATTATTAAATAAATGAGTTAAATGGTTATTAGTCACTGTCACTAAATATTAATCAAATCAACAGTTATTGATTTAAATATGACTAAATGAAGCTAAAAACAGCAGTCATTGTTCAGCCCTGAAGGAACTGATAATATCAAATGTTGGCTTGCAAGGGAAGAGCATAGTACTTTGGAGGTCTGTTATCTAAAAAGACTGGGATATTTGATTTATTTTCTCACCCCTTGTAATTGGAAACATCCTATACTGTAGGAAGCTGGGCAGATGGCTCAGCAGTTAAGAGTGCTGACTATTCCTCCAGAGGCACCAAGTTCAGTTCCCAGCACCCATATCAAGTGCCTCAGAACTTTCTATAGCTCTAATTCAAGGGATCTGCTGCCCTCTGCCTTCCGATGGTACCTGCAAGCGGATGGTGTGTGTAATCCCATGTAGGCACACACATGCATATACACATAAAGCTAAGTAAACGTTCCTTAGAAAATAAATAGTCTACATTATGACCCAACCCCTTCCCCCCACACCTAAAGCAATTATTCATGTTACATTTATCCTTCTTAGGTGAGACATCTTGGTATTTTTTTATTTTACTCTATTTTGTACTTTTTTATTTCATTGTGATGCAAGGAGGCTCTGAGTTGATTGCACATCTCTCTGATGGGTGCAAACACCTGCTTGGAGGGATGGGGAGTGTGAACTCTGGAGTCAGACCGCTGGCTGGTTCTCCCACTCGCTGAAGTCACAACTTTGGCCCAGTCATCCTTGATCACGGTCTCCCTGGTAGATCAACCAGGAAAACTCAAGTTCAGCTTTGTAGGAACGGCAGGGCTTGAGATAGCCCTTGAAGAATGAGCGCTGCCGTAGTGGCAGGTGTATGCCGTTAAGGGTTGGCAGGGCTCACAATCCGCTACACCTACTGCAACCCACGACTCCACTTACTGCCAGCTGAAAGACGGTGGAGAACTTAATCTCGTTGCCAGCCTCAGCTTTTCTTTCTCAGTTTTAGCAGAATCGACTAGACAGTTACATGGGGAAGAATGGACTGCATATACATAAACGCTTTGCGTCACAAAGAAGAGCTTAACAAATGAAAACTACCTTTATTAGGCAGGATTTGCTTATAGGGCACATGAGTCAGACCTCAGTCTCTTTTTTCGGGGCCTAATTAAATTTGCAATTTGTAGTCTTCAGTGGACAGACTTTGCAGTCACATGTGCGCATGCGTGGTGATGGCAAATGGAGCTGATGGGTTTTATCATTAATTGTCTTGAGTCGTTCCAAATAAAATGACAGAATGACGTTGGATTTTCAGTTATCAGTTATACTTTACTGTTAGAGTTTGTCCAACTTAATTTCTTCCGAGCGAGCAGTTTGGCGTCCCCCAGGCTAGTGAAGAGCAAATTTGCCTCACCTAGGCGCCATCAGAACTTCCTCTTGGCCTTTTGATAAGTACCACGGAATAGCAAACGACAATGGGGCCAACTCGGCAGCGCTGTTCATTTCCAACCCAGCTCCATTGCTAAGGCTGCTGAGTTCAATTCTGGGAACGGAATGTCTGCTTCTGTTTGTAGTCCCTCATAGGTCTGTCACGGCGGACTTGAGCAGAAAGTAAAATTCCGCACTTCCTTCCTAGGGAACCACGGAAGGTGTGTTTTGGGACTTAACTTGGCATATTGCTTCAAATGCTACTCAGCTCTGGTTACTCTGAAAGCATGCCATTTAATATTTCTCTTGGGGGACTTTGCAGAGAGCTCAGTGGTTATGAACCGTGGAGGCGTAGCACAGCTGGAATTGTAAAGCTCCACTGACTGGTGGACCACGGGTATGGCAGAGGCAATGAAGGCAGAATGCCTGGTTCATACTGTTAGCTGCCCAAACTCCCTCGGACAGGACCTGTCCTGCATGTAAATTACAGAGACAGAGATAGAACAAATATTTTATTTTAGAATTTGGGCAATTAAAATATTCTTAAGAAATGTGAGGAGCCTGGGGAGTGTCAGCAAGGCAATTTTGTCGTTACAATTCCTGAAGAAGAGATGTAATTCCACATAACAAGGAAGTTTTGGGGCAGTTTCAGTTATATTTAGTGATGTGTGAAAAACACTTTAGTGAAACATATCTGTTTCTAAGGTTTCTTTATCAGCTTTCTGCAACAGCAAGTAGTGAAGTAGAAATCAGGGCTGAATTGAGTCTTCAAAGACAACAATGGTTGCATTGCTTTGGGTGACTCCCTGATCACATTCAGTCTGTTTTCCTCATTTGTAAAATTTATATTTACATTTAACAATATTGAGTCCAGTTCTAGGATTATACTGTGGTTATAAAAATCATATGATTGAATTTTTGAAAGTCTATTATGATTGAGTCAATCTTTATTAATTGGCATTTCATTCCAATGATCTTTCTTCTAGCAGAAGGGACTTTCTGCCTTACAAAGTCTTTAACCAGAAAAGGCAAGCCTGTTGCTTACCAGAAAATACAGCAAGGGATAGAATGCTTCAATAAAATATATACTTTCAAATATTCCGTTCATTAATGAGAAATAAGAACATGAAAATCAGCATTCTCAAGGTTCTCTCTTGCTGTCATGTTATCTCCATGAGCAATCTCTAAACCATCATTGCTGTTACTAAAGGAAAGAGAAGATTTTAAAAAGGGTTAATTTCTTGATGCCGTACAGGGCAATCCTCTGAGCCAACAGATGTCATCTTCAGGAGTTTCTTTGGAAAGATCATCCCAACTGGCCTTGATGACTATTGACATCCCTCAAGAAAGGAGGAGGAGGTGGGAAGGGTCACGGAAGCCTTACCTGAGTGTTCCACCACCCTCCCAGATAGTTGTGTGTAACTCTGCCCTAACTGCACATGGCCTTGGCGAGGAGCTAGAGGATGCAGGCTGGGAAGGACTAGAGAAGGAGCTCCGTCTAGACAGCTGGGAGGGAATCCTCATCCATGCTGGGTGCAGACCTCCCAGTGTGACTGTTTTAAGGTCACCAATGCTCCTGCCCATAACCTGTCAGCTATTGCTCTGTCAATAAGCCTAAAAATCCAATTGGTTACCCAGGATGAATTTTTGTAGAATTGAACTTTGATTTGTCATTGGGACTCAGGGATGGGGACAGACAATGCTTACTGTCTTCTAGGGAAAATTTCTCCAAATTTTTGTCCACATTTCCCAAGTCACAGATGGGGGAGCAGACTTTTAGCACACCATGAACTCTTTATGCCAACATTTACAATACTAGGAAACATTTTATAGTTTATCACATACTTTATGACACTCAAATATGCGCTCATGACATTTTGAGGACCAAAGCAAAAGCAGTTAAACTGTGAGATGGAAAGTGGCTGGGAGGGTCTACCTGAGACCTTTGAATCCTCATGGACACTAAACATTATTGATTCCCCATAGAAGAAGCACCTCAAAAATACGCAGATAGCCTGTTTTCTCTTCCAAGTGTTTGAATAAAATCGTGATCATGAAAGCTAATGAATGTGCAGTAGCTTTCTCAATTTGTACTTTGCTGATCAAAACTACAAGTAATCAAATCTAGAATGAGCAATACTGGGTGTTACAAAGAGCCAATATGAGCAAGGTAAGATTATAGGAACAAAGCCAGGCAGTGGTGGCACATGCTTTTCATCCCAGCATTTGGAAGGCAGAGACAGATGGATCTCTGTGAGTTGGAGGCCAGCCTGGTCTACAAGAGCTAGTTCAAGGACAGCCTCCAAAGCTACAAAAAAGCCCTGTCTCAAAAAAAAAGAAAGAAATTATAGGAACAAATGTTCTAAAGATCTTGCTTAGAGTATTTGATACTTAAATACATTTTTCAGAGTCATTGAATTATATACCTAAGATTTATTACTTGTCATATCATAACATTTCTTCTTTCTCTATTGAAAATAATTTTTCATATATTATTATGAAATATATATGTTTAATAATAAATCATGATTATGGTTTATCCTCCCCATCTCCTCTCAGATTCTCCCCCCCATTCAATTCTATAACTTCTTTCTCTCTCTTTAGAAAACAAACAAGGATAAAAGGGAAAAGGCAAAAAATCCATGCACACATTCATTCACTCACATAACCAAACCCATAAAAGTCAGAAAACTAACATACATGCAGAAGACTGTAAAGTAAAACAAAAAACGCCGAAACAAAGCAATACAAGTCATAGAAATCCATAAACATACTGTTTACTTCAACAGGGCAGGGGCCTATTCTTAAGAGTGGTTTATATTCCCAGTGAGGGTCCACTGGAGAAAATTAATTTTTCCTTTATACACATACAGTTGCCATTTGGAGATAGCCTCTTAGGGACAGAAGATCTTGTCCACATCTCCCCCTTAGCACCAAGCCTATCTGTCTTGAACCTATATGGGCCTTGTGCACGTTGTCACAGCTTCTGTGAGCTCACATGTGCATCAGCACCTGCTGTATCTGGAAGACACCGGTCCTTTGGTGTTATCCATCTCCTCCGGCTCTTATATTCTTTCTGCCCCCCCTTCCATGTAGCTCCCTGAGCCCTGAGGGGTTTCATAAAGAGATCCCATTTATAGCTGAGTGGTCCAAAGTCTCCCACCCTCTTCACATTGTTCAGTGGTGGGTCTCTATATTAGTTCTCATCTATTATAAGAGGAAGTTTCTCTGATGATGATAGAGCAGAATGTCATTAGGAGTCATTTTCTTGCTGTGTTCATTTAATAGAACAATGGTATTTGGTTTTCCCATGGCCCATGGCCTATCTAGACACAGAATCCTGGTCACCTAAGCAGTGCTGGATTTGGGTTCCATCTCATGGATTGAGCCTCAAATCCAATCAGATAAACTGAGGTTGTTTACTCCCATGATGTTTATGCCACTGTTACACCAATGTATCTATCATACAGGCAGGTCAATGTTTTAGACCTCAGGGTTTGTAGTTGTGTTGGTGGGTACCTTTCTCCCCTGGTAGTGTGCAGAGTGCCTTCCAGTGCTGTTTTAGCTAGGGTTTCTATTGCTGTGAAGAGAGCATGACCACAGAACTCTTATAAAGAAAGAAATTTAATTGGGACTGGCTGACAGTTGCAAGGTTTAGTCCATTATTGCCATGGTAGGAAGCATTGCAGCATGCAGGCAGGCATGGTTTTGGAGAAGGAGCTGAGAGTTCTACATCCAAACCAGCAGGCTGCAGAAAGAGACTGAGACACATTGCTTAGGCCTGAGCTTCTGAGACCTCAAAGCCTGTCCCCTAGTGACACCTCCTCCAACAACACCACACCTTCTCCAACAACACCACACCTCCCAATAGCGCCAGACCCCATGAGCTTATGAGGCCATTTTTATTCAAACTACTATTAAGTACTGTGAACACTAGTTAGTAGGAGAGAAGATTCTACTTAGGCATCAGCTCAACTTCTCTGTGTTCAAAGAGATAATGTAGGTATTGTCTTTGGCAATAGGGTCTTCCTATCAGTTTGTGAAAAGTGACCAATAGCCTTGTCTTGTTAATAGAATGGGATGCTTGGGAGTTTCCATGGGGCCCCTTTGGCCAACAGCTCAATTAGATGTAACCCATTCCTAGCACTAGAAGCTTCACATGGTGGCAAAAGATGTCTAGTTGTCACATTGTCTCTGGTGTTATTTGGTGATTCCATTTAGATTTCTTTCATCCGTGTGTGTTGTTTTAAGAAGCTTCTACAGCATTAGGTTCCCATATTACCCCTAAGATGGCTCTTGATACTAGCTGTCACTCACCATGTTCCCTCACTCCCCTCTCTTCTCCCATTTAATCCCCATTCCAGCCTCCCACTGTTTCTCCATAACTATATATTCTACTACCCCTTTCTTGAGAGATCCTTCCCTCCCAAACTTTATCCATGTGTTAAAATTAAGGAATCAGACACTTAGGACACGGACAGTTGAGAAACACAGAAATGTCTCATCCTTGTTAGCCTTCCTCTCATGGCAGCGCTTGCCTCCCTGAGCTCATCTAACCCAGAGCAGCCTCAGGAAGTGAGTCCAGTAACCTAGAAGTACAGATATGGAAGCCGTGATATATATCCATCTGGACAGTGTTAAAATCGTTTTAATGTCAGCCTCAATGATCAGGACAGACTGCAAAAGCAGTAAGAGAACGAGACTTCAATTCAGGAAACAATTTGACTAGACGTTTGGAGAGTGAAAAGAATCAAAACAATTGGTTCGTTTCTGCAAAGAGAAGAGAAATCATTGATCTGCAGCAGAAAGAGGAAAACTGAAGATTACGTAATACAGTCTGGAGAAATGTTCTCATTTGACGAGGTTCAAATTCATTCTTCTCTTGGGCAGCAATTGGGTCACATGACTTCACCTTGGTACAGATAAAACGAGTCCAATGGACCATGGTCATTTATCCTGACTGCCATTCCTGCGGCACCCTTTTATTCGCTGATTTGGCTCTTTGGTCATCTAATTCTGGGAAGCAGGCACTCTAGGTGGATGATGTTGCTAGTTCAGATATCTGAAAAGGTCTATTAAATTACCTTCTGCTTTATACATCAGTTACAATGGGCTAAATTGGATTAGTGCCTTTGTGTCTGACATTTCTAAAGGCCTCGCTTTCTGTTTATGGACCTGAGAGATGGTGAGCACTCCTTGCCTGTCAAGAATTTGTGGACTACAGGGCAGGAAACCCTGACTGCCCTAAGGGACGAAGAGGGAGGAGGAGAGGGAGTGGGGGGAGTGGGAGGGTGTTGGGAAGAGGGGCGGAAATGGAAACTTTTATAATTTAATAAAATTTACTTAAAAAAAAAGAATTTGTGGACTTTCACATAGCAGGGATACAGTTCACATGCATTTAATCAAAACAAAAGTTGATCGATTCATTTAACTTGTGTGTTCACATGTGATGAACATTTTGGTGAGTAACATGCAGAGGCTTCAGTAATTTCCCGAGGACCCTGCACTTTCTGCATTTGGGCTCTGCTGTGCTGAGGATACTTTACTCGGATGCTAGGCTCCAATTTGCTAAGACTATCACACTCTGCTGCTAGGCTTCATCCTGTGCATCATTCTCTCCATTTTCATTTAGACTTTCTTTTAGTCTTGATAAAACACTTGCTATCATTCTAAATTAGTTCAGAATTCCCAACCATCCCTTTCAATTGCTGGCTCAAGAGAAACACAGGCTGTGGTGATCAGCATGAGGTCTGGATCCCGAGACCTCGCTGCAGGGGAGCTGGAGCGTGGCGGGGCCCCTCCTAATTCACAAAGTTCAAGAGTTCAGGAGAAATGTTCCCAAGGTGAGACCGTGGTGGTAGTGACATCAGATGAAGAATCAGAGGCTACATAGGTAGGCAGGACACATGCTCCCCACTACATTCCTGAGGAGTTCATTTTGCATCAGCCAGTGACCCCGAACTCACTGTTACATTCCTATTTACTCCTTCCCTTCCCCAAGTCAACCTACTGATTAAGCAATTATCACTGGCAAGGTTTTTAGTATTTTTAAACCATGCTACTCTGAACATATCCTACCATGCTGGTCTTCTTTCCATCCATCCTCCTTCTATTTTTAAGGACCTCTTTGATTGAGAGGACCCACCTGCACAATCTAGAATAGTATCCCCATGCCAGTATTGAGTGGTTGGCAACCTTAGTGCTACCTGCAAGCTTCACATGCACTGACAATGCATTTTAGCATGGTCAGCGTTGGTCTGTTGCAGCGGCACTGTTCCATTGGATGCTTGGGTCTCCCTTGAAAGATCACATTCCTCCACTGCCTTCAGGACAGGTTTCAGCTTTTTTAAGGTCATGGTTTTTCCAAGTAGCCCAGGCCTTTTCTTTCCTCTCTCTCCTTCTGTCTTTCCCCCCAACTCCTCCTTCTCTCAAACGGAAGGTGAAAAGAAAAACTTGGCCAGGAATTTTTAAAGGAGTATGGCATCCTTGTCCCCCCTGACATCCTTTGAGGGAAGCATGGTGCAAGGTGAAGGGTAGCTTCATTGCTTTTCCTGTGACGTGTGGCTGAAACTCATACTGGGATTAAATGTCTCCTTGGGTGTCTTCCCCAACAGGCTCTTCAGTGGCTTCCTATGGATTAATTGGTAAGGAAAGAAAAAAAAAACCAAAATTCCGGTTTGTGAAGGGTTTCTGGGCCTGATATTTCCTCTATAATGAAACAGGTTTAATTATGTTCAGATTGCCAATATCCTGCATTTTGGTAACATAGCCAAGTTTTCATATTTACAGGCTAAATATGGAGAACCTGTCCACATATAGCAACCTACGTCCAGGAAATAATTATGGCTGCTTCAAACCTATGATCCATGAATCATAATTATCTGCAGAGATGGTTGAAGGGCACCCAAAATAATAACAATGTTAATGGAATGTGAAAAATAAGATTGGGGCAGGTACTGGGCTACTTTTCTCATTCATTTTCAATGCATTTCTTTTTATAAGATGTATCAAATTAGACATTAATTTTTCACTTCCATAGGACAACTGGCAGTTCTCAGACTCTGAGTCAATATCAACAACTGCAGACAGTGCTTGCCCTCTGACCCTCACTGTTCAAACAAGGAGCTCAGTGCATCCTTACCTGTGCTCTCTTCTTAACACATGCCATTTTACAGAGTAAGAAACTGGGGTTGAGGGACAACAGAACCTGGTTAACTCGGGGTGACTGTTGAGGATTGACTTGAGTTTGGAAAGTTCCTGTTCCTTCCGCCATGCCATAAGGCTCCGGCCTTGGAAGTGTGTCTTATACCAGTGGGAGGGCAAGAGCATAATTTGAGAATTAAAAGGGAACATGAGGCAGAACAAAGCCTTTTGATATATTAAAATGTTATTATTTCACAGACTACTGAAAGCTGTGTTTCTGCAAAAATACTCAAAAGTCCTCAGCATGCATTCAAGAAGCCCAGCATAGTTTCAAAAGCCCTTGTCTAGATGACCTTAGGTCAAGTGCCCTGACAGTGTCAGACCTGCTTTTACTGATCTTAAAACGATTTAATAGCAATATAGAAGAGTCCATGTCTTTAGAAGGTCAGATTTACTTTTGACTCTAATCTCCAACACCCCCCCCACACCCCCGGGTGTTTTTACATGAGGGCACGGGCCTTTACTGGAAAGACTGAGTGGGAATGAAGACTTTACATGGTTTCTCGACAAGATTCTGAAATCTAGTTCTGTCACAGGGCAAGCCTGTCACAAATCCAGTTATTTTTGTGATGTTTCTGGCATGGAAGAGCACATGGATCGTTGTGTTCTCAAAAAAAAGAATATGCATGTGTATGTATATATGTGTATATGCATATACCTAGCCATGCATGTGTGCACAGGTATATGTAAACATATATAAGTGCATGTGTATATATATATACATATATATTCCTTTTTCCTTTACAAACACACATGCATGCTCACATGCATTCACCACACATCTTTTTTGACTGTGCATGCATATAAAAGCAACAAGAGAGGAAAGAGAAGGTCAGAGGCAACAAAGAGTCAAGACTTCCAAGTTTGTTGTGCTGTGTGGTCTTCCTGAGAGCCTCTGAAGAGGGACATCTTCCTGATGTAACTGCCATTACATCATCAGGAAGACTTTGAACTGAAAACGTATTTCCAAGTGTGATGGCTCTGCTTTACATTTGAAGGTTCACTGTAAGTGCCAAGTGCCGACAGACTGACAGATCTGACCCTAAATAGACAGACCTGACCCTAGACAGATTTGTGCATTATTTCTGCCTGTCAAACAATAGAAGCTTGAAGTGTAGGAGATATTGTGAAGCTTGCAAAAATGTAAATCATTAAGAAAGACCATTAGATAGCATTGGTTACTCTTTCCTAATATGTTTTCAACACACATATGTGCATGACAGACTGTCCTCTTCACATGGTTGTGACTCAACAGCAGCCGAAGCCCCCACCCACGTGTATTTTGCAGTTTCCCATAGACAAAGGGACATTGTTCTTTCATTTTGGTGACTTCATCAGATGAGAGAAAATGGTAGTTTTCACCCTATCAAACAGAGAATTTTGTTTCAAAACTTCCTTTTCTTTTTTCTGATGTTCTAAAACAGTGGACATGATGTGGCCTCCGGGAGATTAAGGGTGCCCCTCCTCACAGAAGGCCTCTAGGTCTTAAAACCTAAACAGTATGTAAGAAACTATGCTTTGCCACTGGGACCCTGACATTGAACTCAGGTTTCGTGCTTTGTTTTCTTAGTGATTTTTAATGCTTCTGCAAAATGTAGGCCTGCCATTATCTCAGTTTACCTATTGAGAATGCCAAGGCCTGGAGAGATCTAATTAGCTGGTATGGGGTAGTTGTTGGATTGGTGAGCAGGGTTTCTCAGCCCCAGAGCCTTCTCTTTTTGTTTTGCCAAACTGTACTTCTGAGAGGTGGACAGGTCTTAAAGTCAGAGAAAAATGTCTCATGTGACCTCATAAGTAGTTTCAGAAGATTGGAGTAGCTACTGAGGCCATGGCCACCAAGCTGAGTGATGTGTGAACTACTTACTTCAGTTACTGGGGAGGGACCCAGCATTTTCATGAACCCTGAATTTCTCTAACAAGTTGATGTGCTGATTTAGGTAGCATTCTGGTCATAGAAATAAGAAGTTTCTTTCAGCGTACAGCAGTCAGAAATCTTTTCCAATATTAATATTATTATTTCAATATTAATAAGCTTGGCAGTAGTTTTAGACATTTTAAGATAATGATTTCTTAAAGCATTTAAAATCATGTTATTTGCTCTGTATTTTTCCTTGTTGCCTCTGTTAACCTACCCTTTCCAGTTGGATGTCATTTCTTGCCATCAGTGAAAAACAGAAGACATCTCCTAGTGAGTGAGTTCCTTTGCAGGCCAATGAACCAAGCCATTTTCAAAGGCCACCAGAGACCCAGCACCCCATTGTCACTTCAGGGTTCTCCCAGTCGTTGCTGGTGGCAGGCAGCCCACTAATTCAGTATTTCGTGTTGATGACAATGAAATTATGCATTGCTCTTCTCAGATGGGGAATTTCCTTTTGAACATCATCAGGCCCAAGTTGTGACTGTAGTTTTGGTGCCTTCCAAATATGTAATTAATGGGTATATGGATGGATGGATGC
Source organism: Myodes glareolus (assembly GCF_982192425.1). Taxonomy (NCBI): domain Eukaryota; kingdom Metazoa; phylum Chordata; class Mammalia; order Rodentia; family Cricetidae; genus Myodes; species Myodes glareolus. Next base: position 56,109,220 of record NC_142043.1, on the reverse strand, counting down.
ATGCATGCATACATGAAGTACTGAGAAACAACTTTTAGACAGTGTGATAATTGTACTAACTGGAGTGGGAAATGAAGCTAAAATGGGGTTTGAAGGCAAATTCTACAGGAACTTCTATAATAAATAAAGTATCATGGCCTTCGTAAGAAATATGGATCTGCTGACCTTTTGATTTTTGTTTATTGAGTTTTTGCCTTAGTGTATGAATAACCTTGGCTAGTATGTGTTTAGGAATAATTTTGGCCGAGTACAGAGGATGATTGACAGTAGCTAGGGGTGGCTGTATCATAAGAAGGAAAGTTCTTGGAAACTACAGAAAGTTCTTCAACTGTGGGATTACAACGACGGAATGCATTGCAGTAAAAGGATAACAGTCAGAAACAGCCTGAGAATGACTCTGTATCCTGCAGCTTGAGAGACAGTGAGGGGAGAGACGGCGTGGGTAAGGGCAGCCTGAGTGACTTGACGACAGCAGTCAAGGGGTGTGGCACAGAGATACAGATTGAGATGCAGTTAAGTATTAAGTGAAACTGTAGAGGGGGTAAGATTTGCTGGGAAAGGGTCGGAGAGACGGACTGAGCAAAGGATTTTAGAGAATACATAAGTGTAAAGTGCGGGTAGGAGAAGCGACCCTGAGGGTAGACTGAGAAACAGGCAGAGGCACAGCAGAAGAACTGAACCGTGGCAAGACAGATTTTTCAGTGAGAATGAGGATTGAAGAGACCTCTCTAAAATATGATGAGAATGTTCATCGGCACAGAGCAGAATCCACATGGAGCTAATGTGTGCGGGAGAAGACAAGTTAATAATTAGATTCAAGGCTGTTCCACTCAGCCTAAAGGCTGACCCTGGGGCTGGATCTCACAGGGGTCTGGAACTGGGAACTAGAAAGTGGGTAGGAACCAAAGTAGATGTGTGACTAGTTCTAAGACGAAGCTGAGATTGCATCTTGACTCTCGCTCCCCTCACTGTTCCTAACTTAAACACTGAGCAGGTCTCCAAATGACAATGCAAGTCACAACTCAGAGAATCCGATTGACCCTGGTTAGGGTCGGTCTCCCTTCCGTTCCTTTCCATCGAGGCTGAGGGAAGATGGGAAAGAACACAGAACAAACCCGCTTTCTAGGACTCCTTTCCATGAATCCAGGGAGTGATTCTCAGAGGAGGATCACTCCGAATCAAGCAGGTACCCCCACAGTATGTCTGCTACCAGGTTGGCGGAAACAACGGCATAAAGGCCTCGTCAGGCAGCTTTCTTGGGGGCATCAACGACAGGAAAAGTTGTAAGCACAGTGACTCCTTTCTCCTTTGCTCCCATTTCCTGGGAGCCTAATGAGAAGCTTGCACTAATGCCTCTGCTGATGCCTCCACAGCAGGAACACGAGCGAAAGAAATTGCTTGTGAAATGCCTTGACATCTCCAGGTCAAAAGGCCTGAACAAACACAAAAGATTTTTTTTTCCCCTAGAAAAGGTAGACATTTCTGGTTGCTTTTATTTAAAACATGATTGACAGAATACAGACAATTCTTCTGCACCACTTCACCCTCTTTTTTTTTTTTTTAAAAAAAGGAAAATATCCATAGTCCATTTTTGGGGAATGTGGGCGTAGTATTCCAGGCTACTTCCTGCTGGTTGGGGGCGCTGATAATCTTATGGGGACCTAAAGAAAATTTAGAGTTATGATCAAGTCCTGACTGAAGTATCCTGTGAGTCTTGATCATCTCAGGCAGCAGTCTTGAACCTGTTGTGGATGAAGAACTCAGACATCTGTCCCATCCGTTCCTACTGGAGATTGCTCAGGTGGTCTCCCTTGGTCAAAGATGATTTTTCTTAACTCTGAATAAATCCAGAGCCTCTCATTTTGAGGGAGAATTGTCTGTATTCTGTCAATCATGTTTTAAATAAACACTGATTGGCCAGGCAGGAGGTGTAGGTGAGAAAACCAGACAGGAAGTGGAAATGAAGCAAGGAGAGCAGGAGAATTCTGGGGAGGAGGAAGTTGATTCCTCCCATGCCTGCCCAGATCTCCGAAGCAGCAGGATGTGAGCTGCCCCACTGAAAAAGGTATTGAGCCACATGGCTAAAATAGATCAGAAAAATGGGTTAATCAAGATGTGAGAATTAGCCTGACCTAACGGGCCAATCAGCATTATAACTTATAGAGATCTTTGTGTGATTTCCTCTGAGACTAAACAGCTGGGGGGCCGGGCGAGACAGAAAACACAAACAAGCCAGCCCCCTCGTGTTACAGAATGGCGCCCAATGTGGATAACTGCATCCACAGAAAGTCTGAGAAAGCTTGGGAAAGACTAGAGTAAAGCATTTTGATTTTCAGCAGTAGCAGGAAAAAAAGCTGCGCTGTTTTAAAATGCCGGCTTTCTGGGCCGTTCTGCCAGGGAAAACTGACTCTTTCAAGCAGGCAGTCCAGACTATGGAAACACGTTGCAGCTTGCTTCCTGGCAAGGACCTTGAAACGCCTTAAGAGCTTTTGACTGTTGTTTTCTCCATATTCCTTAGCAAATTAAAGACCCATGTGGTCAGAAAAAGAGAGATATACAGTAAAGAGATTCAAAGAGTAAGAAAACCTCTAAATGGTTTACAGTGTGTTAAAAATATATGCAGGCTTAAAAAAAGAAGGTTGAAAGCCTTAAAATAAAAAAAGAAAGAGAGTAGTTGAGTGTGGTGGTACACACCTTTAATCCCAGCACTGGGGAGGCAGAGACAGATGGATCTCTGGGAGTTCAAGGATAGCCTGGTCTACAGAGGGAGTTCGAGGACAAAGATATGCAGAGAACCTGTCTCAAAAAGCCAAAAGTTAAAAGTAAAAATAAAAGAAATAGAGGTTAAAATAAAGTCACGTAAAGATGGAAAATACACAGAGAATCTTGATACTGTATGCTATTATGCTCTCTTTGAATTGTTTAAATGCTGATGAAGGAGCAACAGCTGCTAAAAGATATTTGCTTATAAATGCTGCAGAATCAATCCAGGAAAGGTATTTTGAAAATCCCTTGGCTTCAAAATTGAAGTCAAAAGGTATGTTACTTTGGAGAAGAGATTTTGCTTTTGTTTCCACAGAAAATGAGAGGCTCTGGATTTATTCAGAGTTAAGAAAAATCATCTTTGACCAAGGGAGACCACCTGAGCAATCTCCAGTAGGAACAGATGGCCCAGATGTCTGAGTTCTTCATCCACAACAGGTTCAAGACTGCTGCCTGAGATGATCAAGACTCACAGGATACTTCAGTCAGGACTTGATCATAACTCTAAATTTTCTTTAGGTCCCCATAAGATTATCAGCGCCCCCAACCAGCAGGAAGTAGCCTGGAATACTACGCCCACATTCCCCAAAAATGGACTATGGATATTTCCCTTTGTTTTTTTAAAAAAGAGGGGGAAGTGGTGTGGGAGAATTGTCTGTATTCTGTCAATCATGTTTTAAATAAACACTGATTGGCCAGGCAGGAGGTGTAGGTGAGAAAACCAGACAGGAAGTGGAAATGAAGCAAGGAGAGCAGGAGAATTCTGGGGAGGAGGAAGTTGATTCCTCCCATTCCTGCCCAGATCACCAAAGCAGCAGGATGTGAGCTGCCCCATTGAAAAAGGTACTGAGCCACATGGCTAAAATAGATCAGAAAAATAGGTTAATCAAGATGTGAGAGTTAGCCAGTAAGAAGCCTGACCTAACGGGCCAATCAGCATTATAACTTATAGAGATCTTTGTGTGATTTAATCTGAGACTAAACAGCTGGGGGGCCGGGCGAGACAGAAAACACAAACAAGCCAGCCCCCTCATGTTACATTGCCTGAATCTCATTGATTTCCCAAATTATGCTAGCTGATTTCTGGCTTTCATTAATCAAACTGCCACCCGCAGGAGACTACTGGCCCCTCCTCTTATTTGATGAATTCCGTTCTCACGTCATCCCTCTAGCGCAGTTTCCAGAGGATAATTTGTGGAGGACGGAGAGGCATGGGGTTGGCTGAGGATTTGGAAGTGGTAGTGTGTCTCCCGAATCTGACTAAGTCTGTCTCTCCACAGAAGTATTTTCCTGTCATCCCTTCGAGCTCCGAGAATAGCAGTACCAGCTGTACTTGCCTGAGACATGTCTAAATTAATAAAACAACGTGGGATTATTGACATCTTCTTGCTTCAACTAGCAAATGTGCATCTTTGAATTTTTATCAACTGAAATGCTCTTATAATGAAACATCCATAGAGTGTTTCAACAGGCTCAACATAAAAATAATAATGCACATTTAACTTGTGCTAATTATGACTTAAATGCCTTTTGCTTATCTTTCTTGCATCATTTCTCTCAGAAATTAGAACTAAGCTGACATAGTTCAAAAGAGGTAAAGACACTTCATAGTATGAAGGGAGCTTTGTGATCATTGAGCACTGTTGTCCACAGCTCTATTGCCTACAACCTGTGTGGCCTGAAAAATGATTTACCCTTTCTGAGCCTACATTGCCGTGCCAATGAAATTATGTTGCATGGAGGTGTAAGTGATATTTCAAGGATGCAGTTTAGCAGAGTGCTTGGCATCCAGCAAAAGCTAATTAACGTGAGTTCTAGATCACAGGGTATTTGCTAGTGAGAGGAATTCCCAGTCACACCGTACTCACAATGTTTAACCCAGACATGGATAGAGAAGACTCTATATGTAGATAGACCCATGAACAGTCTAGGGCAGTCTAAAGGATGGACCACATGGATGTGGTTAGGGGGAGCTGCTGGTGTTTGTATCCATAGCATCTTTTGATCATACAGAGCAGTGATAACATTCCTATCTGAGAATGTGAGAGTTCTTGTACTTGAGCATATCTGGGGATCTATGGCTGGACTCCTGCTTTCTATTCACACAAAAGCCTCTAGACAAGATGTATTCCAGATTCTACTGAAGGCCAGAGGCCATACTCAGTAAAGAGAGTGGCAACAAATCAGCTTGTCTACTACTCAAATGTCCAGAGGTCTAGACTCCAGGATACATCCCTGTGGCTTAGGGGAGAACCAAAAGATTTTTAAAATTAAGAGGAGAACTCACCTTCACTCATACTTCAATAGGGCCTTCAGATCACAAGTTCTCATGGTTTGTTACTGGCTTAATATTACAAATCAAATCAAGGGGAGGTAAACCTCTCTTGAGAGGTATTGTAGGCTCTTCAGAGCCTACAAAAGTCAAGGCCACTGGCCTGAATGGCAATGCCAAATGCCTAGAAGATTAACCAGTAGCAGAGGAAACAACTGAGGTCTCTTGCCCAGCAGAAACCTTGAGACACAGAAGGCTCAGGAATGGGAGCACCTGTGGTAGAGGAATGAGCAGCATTATTTGTGACTTTTGTTGGGATACTGGTTTGACTCTTCTGCAGCATAGCCTGGTAAATAACCAGTGCCCAGCAAATATTTGTGGAATAAATCCCTACTAATTAAGCAATTTATATGCATCCAACTTATGTATTGTCTCCTTTTATTTATTTTGCTGCAAGGGATTAGCATTGAAGTGAAAGAGTTCACAGGAGTCCGTGTGGTGGGAACCCAGGCTTTGGAGTCTGAGACAGACTTGAGCAAGTAATTCAGACCTCCAGTGCTATTTTAATTTCATCTATAAAATAGGATTATTGGGAATCTAATTGAACTTCCTGCATAGTGTAAATGGATGTCTACCTGACCCTAATCAGGAAGCTCAGCACACAGCAGTAATCAGCCATAAATTGCTTAGCAGGAATTCCTGTGCGTAATTTCATTCTCTGGGTCTGAGAGCTGAAGATGGAAACATGCAGAAAGCACATGAGAAAGACTAACATAAAATCAGTGGGGAAAAACATACTGCAAGGAGAGGAGAAGTCTGTTCAATTTGTTCTATAACGATAAAAAAATCTGATGATCAAGGATATGTTTTACGCTTCTTTATATCTCCTTAAGTTAGCACAGCTTTAGGTCTACTAGAGAGGTGCCCAACAAATATATGCTAGTGCTGATTCGGGGAGCCCCACAATATGGAGTCACAAGGTTGATGAAGAGGACAAAGAAGTAGAACCGATGTTATAAAAAAAATTGTTAAAAGATTTACTTCAAATATTTTAAATCACAGAGAGGAAAATTTAAGTAAGAGAATGCTGCTCCCAAATATCCCAAAGAGAAGTATATAGTTTTCTAACCAAGTCTGTTAGAGATAAGTGAAATTTAAGATGCTAGGACGTAAATGTTTGTTCACCAGGATTAACTAGCCTTTAGGCTCTCCTCCTATAACAAGGGAGACAGCTGACTTCAAGCCATCCTTTAGGCCAGTTCCCCTAACAGAAGACACAACTCTAAGGGCAGCTCAAGATGGGCAGCATAGAGTCACAGCCATCACTAAATCCTGGTCTGTCATTAGGTCCCCTGAGCTCTTATCAGGAAACATATAATTCTGCCAGGTGAGCAAAAGGATCCTGGCTAACAGTAATTCGATTTCAGAAATCATTCTGGCAGGTATTTTTCTCTGGAAATCTTCCATCTGCCTAAGAGGCCAGATTGGAAGTTTCTTGTCTCTGTTTAAATTGCTCAAAGTGTAACGTGGGGTCAGGACCAGAAGGAAAGTTAAGGATGACAGCGTAGGTAAAATGAGTAAGCCTAAGGTGAGTATAAGCTAGTGAAGTCTTCTAGTCAAGACAGGCTTTTCCTCGGGCATTAGCCAAGAGCCAGGCAAAGGAGAGTACACAGTTTTCCCGTGATCTCTCAGTGTGTCAAGTGAGTTCTCGTCAGGAAGGTATGTCATTTCTATACCAAGCTTTCCTGTCCTTACAAAGGGAAGTCTCCTCCAGATTCTCTGACTGCAGTGCCCTGCATCTTTTTTATAGATCTAGAAGAATGTCTTCCACAAGAGACCTACTCATGTTATTCTATTTGCAAAGCACAAAGTCTGCCAGTGAGAATCAGAGAAATGACACCATTGGAGACAGTCAACAAAGGGTTGGGATGTAGCTCAGTGGTAGGGGCTCATCTAACCTACAGAAGCTGAGGTTCAATCCCTCGGACTTTGGGGAGAGGAAATACAACATTTTTATGAAAATTATTTTTTCTACCTATCAATTTTTAAGCATTGTCTTAAGTGCTTTTCATACATTATTTAATTTTATCTCTAAAATAACCTGCGAAACAAATATTTACATTCCCGGTTTCCCATTATTAAGTAAGCTAGTGTTTTGGTGACCTGTGCACTTAGTTTGCCTCTTATTGACAAAGTGAACTAGAATTTTATACTGGGATTATACCCATAAGGGTTTGTTTGTTGTGGTTCTTAACCTTTATTGAATTACAAATTCCTTAGGGAACAGTATAACAGCAGAAGTCCTGGACCCTTTGGAGGACATTTTTGGAAAAGAATCTCTCTTAGACCAAGGTCAAATTTCCCTCACCATCTTCATTGTAAGCGGCAGCCTAAGGAGATCTAAGAACATCTTGAATACTGCCCAGAGAGTGTTTCAGAGCTAGAACAATGCAGTTAAAGTCTTCATGTGTGCTACCTTTCCAGGGTGTTGTCTTTTCTCTATTTCTTAAATCTGTAGCCACCCACGGATCTGTTTCATTGCAGCTAGAGTTTCATAGCTACTTGCTTGGGGACAATAAAGAGTCAACATTCAGTCTGGATTCCCACACTGTCTTACTGCACGGACCACCGTGCTGGATCTTCACATATCTCCCTGCTTGGGTAGCTGGCGGATAGAGAGACTGAGTATTTGTGTGGTTCTTGTGATAAGCTTGTGCTAGTACGTCACGTTGCTTATTTATGTAAACTGCAATCTGTCTAGGCTGCTTTAGATGACATGAGGTTGTCATCCTGCCACTTTGAGATGCTCCCAAGTTGAATTAGTTATGAGGAAAACCCTGTGGGGCAGAGGATTCTATGAAGGGGGAGAGAAAGGGAGGGAGGGAGGGAGGGAGAGAGAAGAAGAAGAAGGAGGAGGAGGAGGAGGAGGAGGGAGGAGAAGGAGGAGGAAGAGAAGAGGAGGAGGAAGAGGAAGAAAGGGAGGGAGGGGGGAGACCTGATCTTTTTTTTTTTCCAGAATGGTACTGTGACTACAGCAGATGTAGGTTTGCAGACCCGACCTAGAAAGCTAAGTAGGAGGTTTATGTCATCTCCAGTTCTTCCCCGAGCCTCGCAGACCTTGCTAATCATGGTCAAGTCCTAGGCATCTAGTACAGAACCTGCAAAGAGCTTCACCGGAGCAACTGTTGAATTACTGAAGGACTGAGCACTCCCTTAGCGTTAGTGTTTGTGTATTACTGACTTATTTATGAATCATTGCTTCTTACTCAGTTAGTCATGATGCGGTGTGGCCCAACATCCTTTGAATCAGTGATAAGCTGCTTCCAGGCACCTGCAGGCAGGTCGCTCTTTGCTTGGCCGCTCATCCTTCTGAGCACCTAGCATAATCATCTGCACATACCTATCAGGTCATTGATGAATGCTTACTGATTAAAAAATACCATTTGCAGACAATTTTTTTTTAAAGTGGACCATTTAGACATCATTTTCAGCACCCTTTCTACACTTGCAGCTCCTCTTAGAGGGATTGGTTTTGAGAATTTTAAACCGGAACAACTGACAGCAGTGACAGCACAGAAGGCTCACACTACAGGAGACGTCACAGGTCAGTGGGTCCAGTTCCCTCCCCGACACATGGAGCAATGCTACAGACGGGGGATGGAGAGTATGGATCCCCATTTCTGTCTCCTAGTTGGTGCCTTCCAGACTTCACTGAGCCCCGGCCTCATTTTTTTTCTAGCCATGGTTAGGACATATTTGCACAGCTGTGCTAATCCATTTCAAATGTAAAAATAGGACTGCCTTCCCACGTGATCCTGTGAGATCCTTTATCCTGGCTCAGACCAATGGGGTTTAGCTACCGCAAAGGGAGGCCTCCTTGGTCATGAAGTGCTAGTACGTCTAGAGGCAGGGATGGCATAGCTACCCTGTTTGTGGCATTTTAGTGGGACTTGTCTTACGCTTGCCCCTCTCAAAGAATGGAAGAAAATGTAGCCGGGGTGGCCATGATAATATGTTAAGTCACTATTTAATTATATAGCCACCGATGAGCATTTCTTATGCTTTATTAGAGTTCAGATTCCACCCATCTGCTTAGAAAATTCTGGCATATCTCATTCCTATCTATAATAATCCACTATCTATTTGAGTTTTCAGCATCCTCTAAGCCACTATTGTGTGCTAAGTTCTATACTTTGTGTAGCCGACTGCACCACATAAGAAATTTTGCCCCTGCAACAGTTAGTGTGTTTCAGCTGCCAGCTACAGAGTCTGGATAACTTCTTACAATGTTCTCAAGCATTCAAAGAAAGCCTAGAATGAGCAAGCTGAGGCCAGAGTGAAAGATGCAGACTTAATATCCCAAATACGAGAGGACAGACAAGTTCCTCTTGCTACCGCCACCAGGATAATTCAAGTGTTGTCCCTCTGTCTTTATATTTTATTCTGGTTCAAAGGCCTGGGAAGAAAATTCGAACCGGCCCTGCTTGAGTCCATACATCTAGGTACGAAGAGAAAGGTGCATGTCTCCGTAGATGGCTCCATTGAGACTGGACGCAATGGAAGATTCTTTGCCTAAAGCAGAAGTTATTGCTGTTAACAATATAGGAAAGTGGAGACTAAGAGGCCACTGAACAACATAGAAGTGCCACAGTTGGTTCCTTGAAAAATTTCAAAGAAATGTGAGGTACAGGCAAAGGAAACTCCCCCACGGATACTTCAAAGTATCAATCTCATTAAGTCTTGTAGGAATCATATTGTGGATAAACGTTGCTCAGTCAGAGGAAAAGAAAAGCCCATTGGAAACCAGGTTGCAGTTCTAGGAGCACTAGGGCTCAGTACACAAGGGTAAAGTAGAACGTGGTGAGGTAGTGTTCTAAGTCACATGTTCATATCCGGGAGGTTTAAAAGCAAAGGTCCAAGGCATGCATAGAACAATCTATATCGTTGAGTGCAGATTATTAGTTAATGAAGCAACAAGAGATAGGTATCATGTGTAGGCCAGTCTTTTTCATAGTAATAGTTGATAAATGTTATCTACTGCTACTTTCATTTTTATGTTTTGGGGTATTTTCCCCTACATGTACGTCTGTGCATAATATGCATGTCTCGTGTCCTTGGAAGTCAGAAGAGGCCATTGGATGCCCTGGAGTTGGGATTACAGATGACTACGAGATGAAATGTGGGCGCTGGGAACTAAACCCAGGTCTTCTGGAAGAGTATTACGTGCTCACAACTGCTGAGCTCTCTCTCCAGTTCAGTAAATGCTATCTATTGTCATTAGTATTGCCATCACCACTTCTTCCAACTATACATCACATTAATTTTTAAAAGCATGTGTCCATATGGCTAGATTCATATAGCGTATGTGTTATTAGACTTAACTAAAGCTTTGTTCTCTATGCTGATTTCAAATAGTATCTGGGACCGAGTTTTAGAAGAGCCCCAGCTAGCTCTTTCCCTAAATTAGCCATGTTGTCTTCAGAGGTGACAGAGTTCACACCCTCCCCAGCATGGTCTTCATTTGTGTATCAAGTCAGGGTGTCTTGCTGTGATATTTATGAATCTTTGCCCAGGTAGAGGTAGAAGACAACCTGATTGGATGGTCTTCACAATAATCCCTAGACTTCACTGCTACTGTCAATCTTTGCTTTCTTTTTCTCAAGCTAAAGCTCCCAATGCTTTCATCTTCCTGTAGAGCATCCCAGGCTTTGGAGTTTGCTACTCCCAGCATCACTAGAGGCCTCTGCATGTCTCCTTTAGTTCTTTCTATAACAAAATCCACAGGCCAGGCGATCACAGCGTTTCAGTTAAGGAAACAAATGACGACACATAACCGAAGAGTTTGTCAGGAGCCCAGTATGGAGGGTGATCCTGGTGGTATACCCTTTAGTAGGCAAAATAAGGCAAATTAACCATCATTACCTCCATCCGCATGTGTGATGTTTTAGAGTCAGTAAATGGCTGGGGCTCTTAACATAGCTCTGTTATAACTCAATAGGTTGGAGATCATGAGAGCAAACAGATGGTTTATGACGATTGCTCCCCCTACACCCAGAACTTTCTATAGAGAGCAGTACTTTCCTAACTTTGCATCGTTGAATGGAGAAGTCAGAGGGAGAATCACACCGTGGTCCCTCAGAAAAGGGAAGGGCTCTTTCATCTTAAACATGTACATGCATCACATATTCTGTTTAATGAGCTATCCAGGTTGATGCAAACATTAAAACTCGAACTTATGAATGGCAAGTAAGACTGAATCTCTAAAACTGTACATTGTATTTGGCTCAAGTTCCCATAGGCTATGAAAGGCTCACTTGAGAACCACGGCCACAGCAATCAGTACTGTGAGCATGAGACAAATTTCAAATGATTTTTATCATTGCCCATTCTCACACATGTAGTAAAGCATCCTTCTTCAAATCTTCTTGGCAAAACACGAGAAGAGATTGCACATCAAAACTACATGCTGCTGTGCCCTCCAACACAGGCTGTGTGTAACAGGCCTGTTTCTCTAATTCACTTGTAGGATGTCTTACTCAGGACTATCCAGAGCAGAAACAAAACAAAACAACACTGGAGATAACTACTTCAAATGATAATTTTCTTCTTAAAATGATTCATTTGTTTTCTTGACTTCTGGGAATAATTGCATATTGCAGAGAGGCTGTTGGTCGTAAGGTCCGTTCTGGGTTTGTAGCAGTAGGGCAGGCCACCCATGTGCAAGAGAAGCCTGCTTCTGTTCCTTCACTGCTCCAGAGCCTGGGGATAAAGAGCTATGTAGCAAACCCACAGAAACATCTAACAAATGATCACCAGACAAAGCTACAGGGCAGAACAGCTCTCTGCTCCATCAGCAGAACTTCCTGGGCATCATTAGAGATACCGGTGACTGATGGGAGTGTCAGGTGTTGGGAGTGAAGGGCTTGTTTGCCCTGAGATTGTGAGCAGAGCGTATAATCTATCATTTAAACTAAGCACTCTGAAGAAAGGGAACCGTCTTGACAACTGGACAGAGAAAGAAGTCACAAATAGACCCCGGGCCTGAGCAATGCAGGTCACGTAGTTACTCTATTTACAACCAATTCATCAAAAGAGATAAAAGCAAGACCATGGTCTATTATACTAAAAACTGAATGTTATCCGACCTAACAGACACACAGACACAAACACACACACACACACACACACACACACACACACACACACACACACACACTGGCCTGTGCATGCAGGTGAGATAACAGTACTAATGGTTTTTAGCTAATCAACTGCTTAGCTCAGTTTTAAAACCTTACTGTCCTCTAAAGTTCGTTAGCAATGTGACTTTAGTCTTTCCATAGTTTAGATAGAACGTTATGTGTTTTCACTAATAATTACATCTCAACTCTCAGTATCACTGCTTATTCTTGAGTAATCAGCATTCCATTTTGTTAGGAAGACATCTTTGCATAAACAAAGCATTAGGCCAATTTTCTTCATTTATTTAGTGTGATATATTTACTTCTAATCACATTCTTCCTCATTATTAATGCTCCATTTTGCTTAAAAGATTTCCCCCAAGCAGCTGACTGTAAGTCTGATTTCTGTCCTTAAAGGTGGTATTAGCTGTCACCAACTTGACTTGGCTGTCCCCTTAACAAACGGGTGTTGATACTAATCCTAGAGCTGCCTTGTGTGACATTATTAAAGGCCCTCCAGGTTACTCAATTGCTGCACAAGCTAAACACCCACAGTAGTTAAATGTGTTCTCCAAAAGTCTCAAGTACTTGAAGCTTAGAAGCTGGGTCCCTGTGGCTGTGTAGGAAGATAGTGGTCCCTTTAAGAGGGAGGCCCATGAAGATCTAATTAGGTCATAAAGTGCTTGAAACTGAGTGATCTTGTTTTCACAGGACCTCTGCTTAGCTCTGACCAGAGAGGAAGCCTGGTCCTTGAATCTTTGGCTTCTTGTATGATCATGTGACCTCTTCAGTATAGTTTCTTGTCATGATGATGCATCAGCAAGGAAGCCCTCATTGAAGGCTAAACGAACGGACTGACTGCCTGTCCTTGACTGGAAGCCCTCAAAATGTCAACTGAGCAATTCTCCTTTCTTTTGGTAGACTACCCAGCCTAAGTAGCTTGCCATAGGAATAGAGAATAGACAGATGCATCTCTAAATCTCAGTCAATGAACAAAAAAAAGTGTGTTTGTGTGTGTGTGTGTGTGTGTGTGCCAACACATGGTGTCACACTCAGGTGTGTGAAGGGGTTAATTTACATTTCCTGCTTATTTTTTGTATGATCCATTTCAGTAGGTTGGTACCATCATTTACACAGCCACAAGCTGGAAATCAAACTCACTCTCTCTTATTCCTTTACTTTTAGATAACGTTTCTCAAATCTCTGAGAATACTCTCAGTTATCTCAAGTCTCTGTGCAGGGCCTCATTGTTACTCTAACCGGTCACACACAGATTCTTTCCCTTTTGTCTCCAGATAAAGATTCATCTGATCCAAGACCTCAAAGTGAATCTGCATGTTCCTGCCATGTTCAGTATACCCATGATGTCCTACACCATCACACCAGAACATCAGAGCCTCTTTAAGGGCACACAGGGCCTGCCTCTGCCTGCCACCACTTCTTAAGTGCTCAGATTTGTCTTCCATGTGTTTCACACTCCATCAATGCCAGATTCGCAACTCAGGATTCCTTTCCTTCCAGAAACGCTGTATCAGCTGCCTCTTCTCGCTCCAAAATCCACTTTACACATCTTGCATTGCTTCTCCAAAATTCCCAGTTTATACCAACCCAGGGGATATTTCTTCCCCACAGAACATTTTTATTTTAATAGCAAGTAAAGAATAACAGTTTTTGGAATAATAGAATTTCTAACATCAATATATAGAAAAAACATGAACTTATAAAGCATCATTCAATACATAAAACCAGCCCTTAAAAGTTCAGCTCTTGAAAATATTTAGGAAAGGAAAAGGTCTGTATACTAATGTAAAGCCTTATATTAAGTTAAATTTCAGATGGATCAGAAGTTTTAGGAGAAAGTATCTTCTGAGAATAATTTTATGATAGTATAAGCCTTTCTAAGCATTATAGAGAAGAAATTATGAAAGAAAATATACATAAATTTAGTTACACTGAATAATTACAAATTAAAAAGTTTTTAAATGTCAGTATAAATAAGGTTAGAAAACAAAGTGAACCAGATGTGAGAACTAGATTTCTACATATTTTTACTGTTGCTGGAATGAATAGGACCTTGTAGAGAGCACTGTACACTGTAGCACTTGAGCCCAAAAGTAGAACCATTGACAAATGACATACGGTGACATGGTTTATGACATTCTTGAAAAGAGAGGTTCATTAAATTCTTTATAATTTTTCTTTAAAATGTTATTTGTATGCACCCATGTGTGTGTGTGTGTGTGCGTGTGTGTGTGTGTGTGCCATGTCTGTGGGAGCTAGGAGAGGCCAGAAAAGGGTATCAGATTCCCTGGAACTGGAGTTCTAGATGTTTGGGGACCAGTGTGTGGATGCTGAGAACCAAGCAGTTCCTCTGAGAGAGGAGCAACAAACGTTCTTAACTGCCGTACATGAAAGCAGTTTTATTTGTGAAGAGGTAGGTATGGGTTAGGCACGATTTTGAACCTTGCACATCTGTTAAAATCTGCAGCAGGTCTTCAGGCTGAAGTGGAGATCTCCGAGGCTGCCGATTCTGAAACAGGAGACGGTGACATTTTTCTCCCTTGCCCTTTTGAAACGGTAGCACCTCCTGTCATAGGGTAGAGGTCCAATAAATATTTGGAGGAAGGAAAGGTTCAGCAAAGAGGGAAGATAAGAAGAATTCTGGGAAGGTGTTTGAGGAGCCAAAATAGTTATAGTTTTATAAAATAGTTATAGTAACCAGATTCTCGGAATTTGGCCGGATTCTCTGACTGTGGCTGGCCCGAAGTCTTTCTGAAAAGCCATTGACTATGACACTGGGTCCTATTTCCTCTACATATACTGGATTTTGGGGATCCAGTCTGTTTGGACACTCACCTTCCTGGACCTGGAGGGAGGGGGAAGGAACTGGAACTTCCCACAGGGCAGGAAACCCTGACTGCCCTGGGGGACGAAGAGGGAGGAGGAGGGGGAGTGGGGGGAGTGGGAGGGTGTTGGGAGGGGGGGCGGAAATGGAAACTTTTATAATTTAATAAAATTTACTTAAAAAAATCCATTTTGGGTCACTTTTATTCTTAAACTGTATTTCCCTGTTCTGTTGTTTATCTTCCTCTAAGGAGTACGCACACTTAAAAAACTTTTTTTTTTTTTAATAAATGAAAGCTTTGCAGATAGCTCTGTATTATCACAAAGTAGTCTGAGGCTGTGGAGAAAGAGCCTTTACACAGGCAAAAAGCAAGGATGGATTGGAGTTCCACTTGCAGTTTAATGTTCTCTCTCTCTCTCTCTGTCTCTGTCTCTCTGTCTCTGTCTCTCTCTGTCTCTGTCTCTCTGTCTCTCTGTCTCCCCCCCCCCCCAAAGGTAACCACTTCATCCTAGGCTAACAACGGAGACTGCAGCTCTAAATGTGACAGATGGCGCCGAAGTTCCCAAGGCAGCATTCCTCTGGCAGCAGGTCCCTGGAACAAGCCGATCCCACCTGAGCCTCCCTGTAGAGAACCGGTCAGGTCCAGACCAACTCCCATTCTCCGGGCTTTGACCTAGTTGCTTTGCTTTGCCACCCTCTCCTCCTGGCCTCCTCGAATAGCCTTTGCGAACTTTCCCCCTCGGTAGCTGATTTCCATCTTATTGGTTCTCTAAGCACATGATTCAGTTCTAGTTTTCTGCGACAGACAAAAAGAAACACGTCTGTCTGCCAGGAGAGGAAACAGGATGCTCAAAGTGCTGGTCTGTCCCACACAGAGTTCTTCTGTCTGGATCTCCTCCCAGAATCCTTCAGAGAAGGAACCGCTGCCAGTGGGGTATGCTTTTTCAGAAGGGATTTGGCAAAATAGAGTTTGATTTCTCTCTGTGCTGTAGGCTCACTCAGGACAGATTACAGCGATGCAGCCATTTTGGGGTTTGCCCTAAACACCTCTAGGAGCCAAGCCTCGTGCTCAATGTGTTATCTGGCCAGGTTGGAGCCAGCGAGGCCCCAGGCAGGCTCCAGTCGGCCGAGCCAAATGATTTGTGCTTACAAAGGCCTTCCAGATTGTCCTCTAATGTTGACACAGGCTACCTATTTCTGAGTGACTAGAAACTGAGTTAGCACTGGCCTTTTTTTTTTTTCCAAGCAGTTGGTCATAGGCTTAGAGAATTGGTGCCTCTGATGACCTCAGTCTTGCTGACTTTTGTGGGAGAAGTAAGCACGGTCAGGGTTCTGACCTCACACTGCGCTCACCCACTGTCTGCCCACCTGGACTACTCTAAGGCAGGATTCTTCAGGCACCAAACTGAAACGGAAATATTAAAACATATCTTTGATTGTATTGCTTCTGTAGTGAAAATTAAGGTCACAGATTTAACCTCCTCTGATGGCTACGCGAGTTGGGCTGTCTTCACTTTCTCCCAGGGCTGAATCCAGTGCCCTCCACTTCACAAACGAGTGGAGAAGGAGCAGGTGAAGAATAGCCAAGGAGGGAGAAAAGCCATTTAAATCCTACCATGCTTTCATGTAGTCTAAAACAGAGTTTATAGGTTTCCCTAATTCTAAATCCTCCAAACAGTTTGTGTTGGAAACATATCTGGAAATCCGAGGGCAGCAGTTGGGGGCAAGCCTTAACATTGTATTTAAATTAATTAAGCTACACCTAACAGCTGGTGTGCCAGGAGGGCGCTTAGAACAGACGAATGATGTAACCGAGGATACGAAAATCGAGGGATTTCAGGCAGAAAAACATGTGTCTTGCATTTTTCCAGACAGTACTGATTTGAAGCGATCTGTCTCATTGTCTTCTTGAGCCCACTAGGGTTTCCTAAATTCCTAATCTGGTTATCTGACGTAGAGAGAGATGGTAACAGTACCTAGTATTAACTGTCTAGTTGCTAGCAGAAAGGAGGGGAAATAAAGGAAAACTCAGGGGCACTGAATGAAATTAGCAGGGTTTCTATGGACCCAAACCTGGGTGCTCCGGAGGATAAACCACAAAGAAAAACAAAGGGAAACAAACATGGAAGTGGTTAAACACCCAGCAACACCGTGTGAAGATGAGACACCAGGACATCACCGTTTACTAAAGGACTTAGTGTCATAAACACACACACACACATGCACACACACACACACACACACACTCCCCTCTCTTCTCACAGTTATGGAGCCCCAAGACATAAAAATCAAATGAGTAATTTTCAAATGTTGGTAATGGTTTTGGAGTTTAAGAAAAAACTAAGCTTTTGGTTTGTGACGCTAGCTGATCTTTTAAATCAGCTGCGTTGATTCTCTACGATCCCCCTGCCATCTTTCCTCTTTAGATTCTGGCTCAAAATACTTCTGACGTGAAAGCTGTGTGAAGGCTTTTTAAGAAAGGCTTCCAAGTCAGCTCAGATTCAGGAGTCTGAGCTTGTGAAGGAGTTTCTCAGGAAAAGGTTCTGGTGTAATTTAAGCAGTCATCTGGAAAACGCTGGTTCTCGGACCCTGCCTGGGGAGCACTGAGTCAGAGTCCCTGGATGGGAACAGCACTTTAAATGTCCCTCAGACGTCTCCCATGCTCACACCAGTGCTGGAAATTCACACTCAGTTTCTGACTTAGGATATATACTGGGGACCGCTAATATCCACCTTATTATACATTCATAATAATCTCTTGATTATGCAGGATGCTCTGAGAACTGGTGATTCTTACTACTTTCATTTTGTATTTTACCTTGAGAAATTCATCCTTCAATTAATAGAGCTTCCCATTTTTAACACCTAATCACAAATACCCACATTGCCAAAGAGGTGACAGTAAACTTACTGGGAGGGGTGGGGACAACGGCTCACTGGCTCAAGCACATGTTACAGGAGTGTGAAGACCGGAGTTCAAATCCCCAGCGCCCACTTAAATGAAGAGGTATGGTTGGTTGCCCATTCTGTAATCCAGCACTTGGAAGGCTGATATGGGGATGCATGGGCCAAGCTGGCTAGCTAGATAAACCATATGAGCAAGCCCTGAGTTCAGTGGGAGACTCTGTTGCAACGAACATATAGAGACCAAGTAAGAACTGAACATCAACCTCTGGCCTGCGCATTCGTGCACTCACAACTGCTGACACGTCTATGCTTGCACACAGGTGAGCTTGCACAGATAAAACACACACACATACCAAAAAGATCTCATTATTTGCATAGGAGACCCATTAACTTCTTGTAAAAGAGTACCTAGGAGAAGTGAGGCAGGGGAAGTGGCTCTGTTGATAAATCAAGTCCTTCCCTTGTCAGCACAAGGACTTAGTCTAAAACTCCTGGGAAGGATTGTGTAAGACTACAAAGTGCCTACAATTCCAGTTCCAGGGAAGGGAGGAGAGGAGCTCCATGGGGCTTCCTGGCCAGTCAGCCCAGCAACATGCCAGCGAGAGAGGCTATCCCAACAGCAACATTAAATGGCACCTGAGGAATGCTTCCCAGGGCCTTTGCCTGACCCTCACACTCACCCACGCATGTGTGCATGCACACTCACAGACAGCTGTATCCCGCCAATGCCAAACACACAGAGAGAAGTAGAAAAACCCATGCTTCTATTCTACAAAGGCCATGATGGCTATGGGTCAAGACCAGGAGAGACAGTAACCAGAGGAAGAGGGAGAGGGAGCTAGAGGTAGCAAAAATAACAACTTTATCGGCCCAAAACTGAGAAACATTAAGAGTTTCAGAAGTCTGTACCTAAAGAAGCTGGTTTCAGAGCCCTGAGACAGCTTTCTGTCATGTATGATTTTCCTATGATGGGGAAGCAGGAGAGGAAACACATTGAAGCAAACTGAGAAGGTCAGAGAAAGCCCCCCATGACTGGAGCTGGAGAGGGGGTGCATTGTGGCCCACAGCCTGTGTGAAGCCAAAAGACAGTGTACTTCCTAGAATAGAAAGTGGAAACGCTAGCACTGTGAACCCATTTCAGTTTTGGAGTGGATACCGTTTAAAGTCGCCTACGGGTATACCACAACCGGAGAAACGCTCCTGCACTGGTGCTGGGAGCACAGGACTCTGTGCGGTGTGGCTTTGGGCAAATGTTAGGATCCTTTGCCAACTGCTTCCTAAAGCCCTACATACTCCACTAAATCCACAAATGGGAATGTGATACACAGATGGAGGTCGACTGACAACTGTAATTGAGTTTGCTCTTGACTGAGGAGCCTTGGCGATTAGTGAACTTCTCTGTAGTGTGGTTCTGGAGACGGGACCTAAAAGTCCCATTTACTTTAATTACCCAATTACTATATAATATCAGTGTCCAGGATGGCAAGGTGTTCTGATGGGAGGGTATCTATACAAGTGTTTAAACTTCTTTGGGTGATTACTAGAGACCCAGAGGCTGAAAACCTGGAGTGAACAGAGCCTCGACCACCTGAGTCTTGACAAGGAGCTGAACTTGACATTTTGCCGTTTTCTCATTTCCTGGCCTTTCACCTATCCTCCTGAGGTTTTCAGACGCACTTGCCAACTGAGGCAAGAACTGCTTAGAAGAACACACTATCATGAGACTAAGGGACACGAGGAAACAAACACCCAAGCATTTCAGCTCTTCCTCCTCTGTTGATTGACGGCTCATATTTAACCACCCCCTGCTATAGTTTTCCTTAGGAAAGACTTTTTTTTCTCCACCAAGGAGGGATTTTCACATGAAACACCCTTTTGTTATCTGATTGACCATCTCTTCTAAGCTTTTCCAAAGCAAGAATTGGATAACCCAGCCAGGGACTTGAGTAGCCATGGCGAATAAAAAACTAAGACAAACAATTCTACCTCCAAGCATATACTCAAGAGAAATTAAAAAAAAATACATAGCCACAGAAATACTTGAACACCAGTGTTTTTATATTGTTCATAATAGTCCCAAATAGGAAAATACCTGAAGGTCTATACCAACCGGTAAATGGATGGGCACAATGTATATTATACAGCAGAATGCTACTGAGCAACATAAAAGAAACAGACAAATGATACCTCTCATAACTGATGAACTTCAAAAATATTATGCTAGGTGAAAGATTCCAGTCACAAGATGGCATATTGTAGGGTTCCGTTGATTTGAAACAAACAAACAAAATGGCAAATGCTCAGAGACACCAAGTAGGTCAGTCAGTCATTGTCGGAGGTGGAGATAGGAACTAAATCTATGAAACAGTAGGAAGAGTGGTATGAGGACTCTTTTAGGGGCGACTGAAACACTCGAGAACTCACGCCCAGGTGATTGCCTAGCATCCAGGAGACCCTCAGTCCTATCCTCAGCATGGGGGGGGGGCAATTGAACAAAGGGAAGAGCAAGCTTCCTTGATCTCAAGCATGCAGTGTGGGAAATGAACTAAAACAAGCAAACAAACAGAAAAATGTCGAACTTCAACTTTCTGTTGGAGGATCCCATATGTAAAACACTCCCTGAACTCTGACCCTCACAGTTGCATGACAGATGCCATCTTCCCGGTCCCTGCACTGACTTCTTTTAAAGTCCTTACTGGGCCTTTGAAGCCTCACTGTCATCAATTCCTGTATGATCTGGAGCTGGTAGTCTAATCAGAGGGCTGGTGTCTTAGAATCAGCACCAGAAGTCCGGAGAAGGATGTTGGCCTTGTTCTTGTCATAGTAGCTGTGCTTAATAAACATAATAGACAGTGCTTTTCAAAAACCATTTCTGCCCATCATGGATCAGCTTTCATCTCTGTGATTGTAGAAAAGAGGGGCTGCTCTTGTGTGGCGGCCATAGATGCTTTCTAGCAGAGGTTGCTGCTAGCGAGGATGACATCCACATCATCTACTGGTTCTTCCCACACTAGACTTACCGTTATCTCTAAACCAGAGCTCCCTTCTTGGTTTCTCTGCCCTCAGATCTACCACCAACAGCTCCCTATATCAGCTATGTAGAAATAGCTGAATGGGACACATAGTTTCCAGTTTCTTCTTTGTTTGTATTTTTTAACTAGGAGGGGATATAGTGGATGTACACCTCTCCACACCCAAACCTGTGCCTCAGCTTGGCAGAAGGGAATCATAACTCACCTATATTTCTGTGGTCAGGTCAGACTCAGTCGCAAGCTCAGAGCCCTCATGTGAGATTAAGACAGCTTAAAGAGCCTGCCTGCTCTACTGTGGAGCCATGATGAGGGGCTAGAGCAATGCCACCGTCTTTAGGAGCTATTTCCTGAAGGACAGACTCGGTCTCAGTTCATCCTGTCACAAACCGAGGTGAATTTCCGACCATCCAGGGAAGAGGAGGGAAGCTGGCCACAGATTAAGCTGGATCCTTTTCAAGAGCTGCATTTGCTTTCAGACGCTGAAAGCTCTCTGTGTAAGGCTCTGAGGTCACTGCAGCTGACTGGAGTAAAAGGGGGAAGGCTCCAGGTCCCCTGGTAATTGAATCTGGGCTACAATCCGTGATCTGGGGTACTACATCCTCCACCGGCCACAAGTTACTCCCACTAGCAAGAAAGGGTCCACCTGCCTCCAAATCCCATACTTGGCTGCCTCTCTTATGCCTGGCCAAATCTAACGCTCTTTTCATCTCCCGCTGAACAGAGGCCTAAATGCCTGGTGAGTGACAGCAAGGCCTGTGCCCACGCTGCTGCTGCTGCTTCCCAGAAAGCTCAAGACAGACAAAAAAAAACAAGGCAAAAACTGATCTCACTGGAGAGGAAACACTGCCCAATGTGGAGTCAGATTCCTGTCCCATGCCTCTAAAATGTCCTTCTGTGCCCTCTGCTTTTCTCTATTTTTTTTACCCTGGTAGTGGCTCATTTGCCATACAATGGAGAAAATAATGATTCTATAATAAAGTTTTTGCAAATGTTACTAAGTAGAGATAATTTATTTACACAAGAACCCTTATTCGGAACCTCCTGGGATTAAGATTTTATCTCCAATGTATGCTTACACTGTTGGAAGAGTGTGCCGACCATCTCACATATTTTAGAACCACCAAAGAAGACGAGTGTGACTTGTGCGCTCATGCATCACCTACCCGTGGCTGTATCCTAGAACTGATGCATTTTAACACAATGTGTGTGTGTGAGTGTGCCTACCATGACCCATGCAGTGCTAGGTAGTGAGTGAAAAAGACAGCAAGGCCCTGCCTTCCAGGAGCTCACACTAGAAACACAGCCCTGTCAATAACTATCTGTATGTCATTATGATGAGTGACTTAGAACACACAACAGGAGCATGGAGTAGCAGAAGCACGCAGTGTGGAGAGCAGAGTTTAGAGTATGACAAAGGAGAGAGGGGTAAACTGAAATCTCAATTCTTCTGCTTGGATTGGGATGGGGTGGACCTGATGCAGGGTAAATGTAATAAAGGTTTCCAGACATGAGTGTCCATGGCATGACACGTCTACATGAAGGGCTAGAGGGATAGGTATTGGTTCACCTGGTGGTCATTAGCATCACCATCCTGTATGGTGTGCATTTAATTTTTCAGCTTCCTAATGCAAGCTGACAGCAGAATATCTGAAAGTAAACAGCAGGAAATTGCAGTTTTGCCAACTGCCCACTCTATGTCCCCCGCCCCAGTCCTATTGAGAATATTCTGAACGCAGGGGGAAGACTAGCTGGTCTGGAGATGTAGGAGAGTGTAGAGAAAGGCAGACACTCACGTTAGGACTCCAAAGTGGTGAGCTTATGTGCGTGTATGCTCTCTGGTAGCTGTGTCTATTGAGGTGGATTCAGTTAAGTATTCACTGCAAATGGCAAATTGTTTGCAGATTGCTGAATCTCTATAAACAGAAGACTGCTTAGCATGTATTCCAGTCCAAAGTGAATCTTCTCATAGGACACTGGGGATCCTGATTCCTAGCCTGGAGGACTGGACACTTGAGGGAGAGTTGGCCCTTGCAGTTGGTGGAGAGCAGGAACCTGCTGACAAGTGACAATTCCTAGGAAAGCAGCACACTGGAGCCAGGAGGGTGAAGTGTGGGCAGCCACCAGGCTCTGCTCATTCCCAGCTTGCCTGCAGAGCAATAATGCTTGCTTTGGAACATGTATGTAGTAGTTCTACCTGTCATTTCAACATTAGCACACGCAACCCTTGCAATTAAACTTATGCTTCTGAAACCACGAGTCATTCATGGTATTGACAGTGTTTGTCAACAGTATCTTTTCTCACTTAGGAAAATCTCTCACATAACCTTAAAAGGATCCCTCAGGCAGCCCTTACTTTTACTTTGGGAAGTACAGAGACCTGGGTGCCACCCTGGGCCTTCCGAACCAGACCCCCTGAGGTGGAAGCCCAGGAATCTGCATTTCCCCCTGTGTATTCACATTATTTTAAGTACATTAAAGTTGAGGAACCTAGCAGAGCATGACTGCACACATATGTAGTCCTAGCACATGGCTGCTCAGGCAAGAGGATCATGAGCTTGTGACTAGTCTGTGCTATGTAGAGAAACTCTGTATCAAAACACACACACACACACACACACACACACACACACACACACACACACAACCAAAAAAACCCAACTTTTTTTTTTTTAAAGATGAAGACCCTCTAAAGTTCCTGGTTAAACATATTTAGGTCTTATAAGAGGACAGAACCAGGTACCTATCTCCAACAGGGACCAAAAGGACTAGTTAAATGAATAAAGAATTGGCACCTAAACCGAGTGAGTAGAAACTCACATCAGGTCTGAAAACCCTCTGAGTGTCGGCTAATGGAATTAAAAGATCACCAAGTCATTTTGAAGATGCATAAGCATAGTCACAACGCAGATCTTTTCATGAGTCTGCATTCCTGCACTAACAATAATCACACCAAAGGAAAGACTACTTTCGGACAACAGAGCTGAAAGTCTCACTAAAGAGAGCCTCTTTTGGCATTCTGCTTGACTGAGGAAACCAAGGCCTGGTGAAGACCAGTGACCATGGTCACACAGTCCATTAACAGCTGTCCTAGGTAGGGTCACCAGTGCTGTGATAAACACCATGACCAGAGCAACATGGCGAGGAGAGGGTTTATTTGGGTCACGCTTCCACATCACTGTTCATCACTGAAGGAAGTCAGGGCAGGAACTCAAGCAGGGCAGGAACTTGGAGGCAGGATCTGATGTAGGAGCTGATGCAGAGGCCACGGAGGGGAGCTGCTTACTGATTTGCTCCCCATGGCTTGCTCAGCCTACTTCTTATAGAACCTAAGACCACCTGTCCAGGATGGCACCACCCATCATAAATTGGGTCCTCCCTACTCAACACACATTGAAACAATGACCTCCAGCTGGATCTTATAGACGCTTTTTCTCAGCTGAGGTCCCCTTCTTTCCGATGACTCTAGCTAGCATCAAGTTGACTTAAATCTAGCCAAGACAACTGACCCTTTGTCAGGTTGACACACAGGCAATTGTCAAGCCATAACCCATTCTTTCTTGTTAATGTCGAGATCAGACATTCACATCAACATCGCAATCTTTAAAAGTCCCACAGTCTTCACACATTCAAACATTTAAAATCTTGTTCCTTTAAAAATCTAAAATTTCCTTTAGAACTTAAAATCTCTTTGAAAATTCAGCCTCCCAACTGGAGGCTCCTATAAATCCAAAACTAAGTTAAATACTTCTTATTTCAAAAGGTGAGAACCAGGGCACAGTGACAGTCTAAACAAAGCAAAACCAAACTCCAAAAGTATAACTAACTCAAAGTCCAGTTATCTGGGATTCACTCATGGTCTTTTTGACTCCTCCGAAGGGCTTAGATCCCTTCTCTGGCTCCACCCACAGACAGAGCGCACACAGATGTCTTCCAGGCTCAGGTTGGCTCCACTTCACCACTGCTGTCGCTCTTGGTGGTCATCCTCTGACACCGGCATCTCTAAAATACTGGGGTGTCTTGCTGCAACTGGGCTGTACTTTCACCAATAGCCTCTCCCTGGGCTCTCTCCAGTGACTCCAGCCCTGCCACACAGTTTCAAGCCTCCATTGTTCTTTATGACCCATTCACACCTGGGGGACTCTTACATCACCAAGTTTGGCTGCCAGCGCAAAATAACAACCTTGGTCAACTTTGTAACATGGCTTGCCCGTGCAAACTCTTGGGAAACACTTCCCCAATGGTCTCGCTTCAGGGATGCTGGTCTCTTCTCAACTACAGCTGATTCTTTAGCCTCAGCTGATCAGTGCCCATTGTCCAGCAAAGCAAAGGCTTCACTTTAATGTTTGTGGTCTCTTGTTAACCACAGCTGATTCTTCAATGTCAACTAACCAGAACCACAGATTCTTCACACAAGTGACCCAGAAGAGTCTTTGCTTCCCTCTGAAACTTCACAAGCCAGGCCTCCATTGTCTGCACTGCTCTCAACGGTCCTATCTTCTAAGCTCCTACAGAACAGCCCCCACTGAGCTCTCAACACTCAATGACTATCCCAAAGTCCTTTCACAGCCCTTCCTCCCCCAAACACCATCAGGTCTGTCACAGCAGCACCCCACTTTTAGCAGCTTCTGTCCCTACATAGGGTTACTAGATTTTTAAAAGATTGTATTGTGGGAATCAGCTCTCAAAACTGCAAAGGCAAAGAAATTCTACAAAATGCCATCTTCCAGCTTGAGACTAAGGAAAGCTGGTAGTACAAGGAGGTCCAGTTCCGAACTTGAGAAGCACAGAAGTCGGGAATTCCGTAGAATATCAAAGGCCTGAGAACTTGGGCGAAGTCCTGAGAACTGGTAGCAGTCGAGGACGTCAGCTGAGCTGTGTAAGACCTAAAAGCTCCTGGGACTGAGTACAGGAACAGATGGAAGTCTCAGGCAGAGGACAAACAAAAACTGTTCTATTTGGAATCCTAAGGAATTAGACAGTGCCTCCCTTCATTCGTGCTCAGGGCAGGTCTTCTCACTGGGCACCATTACAATCTAGTCCCTGCTGAAATCATCCTCATAGACATACTCAGAAACAATGTTTGATCCCCTCTCTGGGTCACCTGTAGTCCAGCCGAGCTGATACACAGTCTAGCCATTATATCTATCTAGATGTCGTCAGCCATTCTGAACATGTGCATGCACACTGGGTCCTTGCACTTGCTGGTGACTGTCCGGAATGCCTATTTCCGAGTTTTTACTTCACCCGTTCACTGCTGGTGTAGGACTTAGCTTAGGACCCTATCTCCCTAGGTTTATCTAGCCTGAATATTGCTCCTATGACTTTCCCTAATATCCTGAAATCACTTCTTTCACAGGTGCAGTTATACTCTGCCAACAGACTCTGAGGTCCTAATCCATGATCCCTGCCAATGTGACCTTCTTCGGAAAGAAGTTCGTTGCATGTAGAATGGGGTTAAGATGATGTCACAATAGCAGGCCTTAATCCAGTATGACTTATCTTTATTAGAGAAAAACGGCATGAGAGACACATAGAGTTGAAGAGAAGCAGATGTGGGAGTCTGTATCCTTTAGCCAAGGAATGTCAAGGATTGATGGCTACCTTAGAACTGAGGACAAGGGAAAGAAAGAGTCTGCCCAGAGGGAATGTGATCCTGTTGACAGGGTTTTCAGAGTTTTAATCTCCAGAACTGAGGCAGAATCACTTTGTTATGAAGCCACCCAAGCTAGGGAACTTTGTCACAGCAGATCTAGGAAGCTAATATTTCTATTTTGCCCATTGCTGCGTCTGAGTGGCTACACACCTCTGCTCGTCTTTGTTTTTCCTTGAAAAGTGGTATTGAGAATTATATGTGCTCGGCACACAATGCAGGGGTCAGACCTCAGGAAACAGTGGCTGTGCAATAATTGCTGGGTGAGCCACACAATCCCCCCTTATAAAAATGAATTTGAGAGGTATTTGGTGATCGCCAGTTGTCTTCCTTTCTACAACCCTAATAGGTTCAAATCTCCAAAGGCCAAGAGTTGCTCAGTCTTTGTGTCCTTTCTCATTGCTAGACAGTGTTTACAGACAGCTGGAGCTCTCCAGCCACATTTTCTTGCTTCCTAGATATTTAGCCACTAAGGTTGCTTACTGAATTCTGGTTCGCAAGCTCTAGATAAAAGTGTTAGCCAAATATATCCTTCAAACTCCTCTTGAGAACTCTCTCCATGTGGGGCGATCTTAGAGACCGCACAACAGACTGGATAGGATAGTCCGTATATAAGCAGGAAACAAACGTTTGCTATATTAATGCTGTTTGGGGGGGGCAGCTAGAATATTTATGGCCAGGGAAGAGCCTGGACTACGTTGACTAGCATAGCGCAATGAAGACACTCAGGAGGTGCTGAGAAGTGATGACTGACAAACTAATAAAGCCATCACAACAAATACAGATAGCAGAGTCTCCTGGCTAAATAAAGGCTATTAGAGAAATACAGACATCCCTGTGTGTCCTCTTGGCAGTTTTAAAATGTGTTCAGGGCCTGAATGTTTTGATTGAGAAGAAGCTGCCTGGCCAAGACAGCTGCCTTGGTAAGGCTGTCTCACCATGACACGGAGCGCTGGTTCACGTGCCCGGGCTTTAAATGGAGTTAGTTCTGTGCAATCAAGCCTAACTGAATGAACTTACTTCGCTGTTTTCTTTCACCTGCAGGTGAAAGGGATATAATATTTCTATTGTCAAGCATGTTGTTATAATAAATACTCGTTATTTTTCAGCTTGTGCCAGAAAGTTAACAATGGTAGCAATTATCTAGAAGTAAATGACTAGTAAGCTAAAAATCAGAACGTCACCAATAAAAGAAAAACACCAAACAGTTGTCATTTAGTAATGCAGCAGAAAATTCACCATGCAAACAGAATATGTATTTGTTACTAAAATGTGAATTTAAGGGACTTTCCCCCAAAAAGATTAACCTCTGAAAAAATCTATGAAAAGGTGTCAGAGCCTAACAAGTGGATTGGAGGCATCCAATCTGCCTGGGCATCCGTTATCCCAGGATGACCCAAGGGGGTCAGCATTCACTTCTGTGGAACTAGAAAGGGGTAAGTGTAAGTATGCCAGGCCATGCCGCATGCTCACTCTAGTGAGAATGGGGGCTGCGGTGTTGCACATTTATGTAACCCCTGTCTCCAGCTCATTTACCTTCCCACGTGTGCAGATTCCCATTCTCTCCCTTTCTCCTGCCCTCCACACCTCTAACATCACCTCACCAACTGTGCATGCCAACAAAATAGCATGTGTTTTCGAACTGTGCATGAGTCTGTGAATGCTTCAGATGCCAGTACGGGGAATCTCTCGTGAAAGCTACTCACATTCCATTTCTACCTGTTGCCGAGTGGGGAGGACCCTGGTTTCTGCTGACGCCCTTGACTTCCTTCCCTACACTATCAGACCTCACTTTCATCTCTTCTTCTCTGAGACCTTTGGTCATCAGCCGTGTCAGTATACCTTCGCCCTCTTGCATATGCCCAGATCAGTCTAACTGTGTGCCTGCTGGTCAACCTCCTAGCTACAGAACCCAAGCATTTAAATTATCTAACAGGGGTTGGGAGTGGAGTGTGGACTCAATGCTAGAACTTGTGTTCAGCGGCAGAAATAAAATGATATGACTATGGATTGAGGCGGTGATGGTTGTATAGCCTCCAGCTTCAGCTGGGTCGGCAGTGCTGCCGGATGAGCTCTCTGAACCATTTTGTAGACGCATCTCTACAGATCAGGATTGAACAAGGTCATAGAACTACGCAGATTGTGCTTCTTAGTGGTTGGTTTCTCATTTGTGTAGACAGAAATTCTTAAGTGTCCCTGTGCACGGAAACCCCCTAGGCACTGTACTAGAAGCAGAGACTCTGAGGTCTTGAATTCTACAGGCAATAATAAGGCTACACATATGGTCCAGGAATTGGGTTTGTAGACGAGCTTCATGGGAGACTGGGATGCGAATGGCCCCCAGAATACATTTCAGAATTTTTAAGTTGTGAAGACATACGTTCTTCTATTTTCCAGTCAACTGGGACCATTTCATTGTTTGAGGTTGTAATCCCAAACCTGCCCTTGAAAAAGTTTCACCTTCTGAGCTAGATGTTATTAACGCTAAAGGATGACGTCTCCCAGGCACACCCTAGATGCCCACTAATCAAGAGTGTAGAAAGCAGTTGAAGATCTAGACTTCTTCATATAGCTTCATTTAGAATTGTGATAGTGGAGGCCAACACTCAAAGCAGCTGTGTTTATTTAATGCCACACAATGGGATAAATTTCCTCATGGACTTGGCCCCAGAAGTTAAATATTACACCCAAGCATTCAGCAAGAAAACAGTCCCGTTTTATTAACTTTTGACTCACACTGAAAGAAGTAAGCAAGTAACGATTTAACCTGATTAATTTAACACTAAAACCTGTCATTGTTTTACCTTCACAGTAGCCAGGAAGAAAACAAACCAGGGACTGTATTTTAAAATGGAGATCAACTATGTATAAGCCAAAGCGAGATCAATTCTAGCGCCTGTTGTGAGCTAGCATAGTTTCAAGCCACGGCTTGATTAAAATGAAAATGACTCAAATAGCCGGGCAAAACCTAGAAGGAACAATGGAGCCAGGAACATCAACGTTCGGAACAGTTTGTTCTGAACACCAAATAAGAACACTTCAAATCTGTCCTTAGTGCTTGAAATCACACAAATGCATCTTCTGTAATCTGAGCCTCATACTCTCAAAACTACGAAGAGAAGTGAAATAGTAAACATTCAATAGCAAATAACAAACAGCCATGGTGTACACTTATATAAAGATCTGGCTAAAACTGGTGGCCCGAGGAAGGTTTTAATGATGTCAGTTCAACTGAGTGCTTTGCATGCTTTGCATCTGAGGCACTGTGATCCACACAGGATCACCCATGTAGGGACCTGATCACCTACTCACCGTGTCACCTTCAGTAAGTCATCTGCAGAATGCATGGGGATTCTGGAATCTTGCGCCAAGTGTAACGCACATGGGAATTGTTTCTTACTGAACTTTGTAACTTACAGCCAAACCCTTACTTACTATCACTACGATTTCAATATAGAAATGAAGACCTCCTTTCATAAAGTCTGGGAAAATCAAGACACAGACTGCCCCTTTCCCAGCACAGCCCTAGGACTGTGCAGAACATGGTTAGACTCTTAGTTCCAGGGACCCATTTTACACTTGGTGTAAAGCAGCCAGGCAGACAGAACCAAGACCACCAGAGCAAGAGAGCTGCTCGAGCCCCCCAAATTTCTCTGAGTCTTGCTTTTGAACAGAAAGTGTAATGGAGATCTCTCTAGGGTGCCACATCACAGGCTCTGTTTCCCACCAAAGCCCTTCTTGTTTCTACCCTACTCAGGTTTAAAGTTTATAGTGCTTCTTCACTTCCTCATGGCTGGAAGTCTGGCCATGGCCTCGTTCTGAACAACTGAGTAAGAACCACACTTTATCCAGGGTGCCAGGTCATCCATGTGTGTATTCAAGTTTAAAAAGCACTGTTCCAAAACAGAATTTAGTTCCCCTTCACTTCATGGTGCCCACAGGGAGCCTTACACAGCACAGTAAGAAGAATGTTGTTAATTCAGTAAACAATGGGTCACTACGGATGTTTTTAAACAGAAAACTGAAAAAGCACATGCTTAAAATTTGTTCATTTTGATAACAAGTGATAATGCCATTACATTAAAAAAATCCATCTTACTTTGGGATATCAGAAATTTGATTAAAAGCTGATATTAGGTGGTGACATTTGAAGGTCATACACGGTGACTTATGCCTGTAATCTCAGCACTCAGGGGTATTATCACAAGTTCTAGGTCAGCCTGGACTATAAAATAAGACCGCGTCTCAAAAACAAACAAAAAAAAACAGAAAAAGGAGATGTTGATATTTGAACAGAAGGTATTAGCTACTAATATTATATGATGCTTCAGTAAAAGCTCACTGGCTTAGATTCTTTAAAAAAAATTTTATGTGTATGTGTGTGTGTGTGTGTGTCTAAGTGTATGTATATGTACTGTGTGTAGGGTGTGTGCAAGACCCTACAGAGAAATCAGAAGAGGACATGGGATCCCCTGGAACTGGAATTACAGATGGTTGTGAGTCTCCATATGAGGACTGGGAATTGAACTGGAGTACCTGCAAGAGCAGCAAGTGCTCTTAACTGCTGAGCCACCTCTCCAGCCCTGGCTTAGAGTCTGATAACGGAGAGCAGAGTCCACCTAGGCCAAGCTCTGGGTTTCAGTCGGGCTGGCACAGACATCTGCCTTCTTGCCCGAGGACACATGCTGATAGCTTGTTAATCATTTTCAACTGGAGCCTGAAGAGGTCACGACAGTCGTCTTTTCCTGAGAGGCATGTGATTTAGCCTTCTGTGTCGCCCTGTGGAGCAAAACAAAAACTGAATCTGGAGCCATGGAATTGTACAGAAATAGCTTGTGGTTCAGAACCCCAGATTCTAGCTATGGTTTGTGATTCTGCAAATGCAATCTCTCTACTTGCAATAATACCTGACACTGAAACCACCAGGTCTAGGCCCCCACACCAGAGGCTGTTTGGCCTTCTTCCAGTAAGCTGGCCATTCTGTACAGAAAGTCAAAGGCAATCCCCCCAGCAGCAATGCCAACGACGGGCAAGGGCAGAAGCAACACGATGTGAAGATGGGAAGCAACCAGTGTGCATTCAAAGCACCAGGGCACAGCACAGGCCAAGAGTAAGAACAAGAAAGGTAGCACTGTATACATTAAATCCTCCCAGTATAAAAGCAGCAGCTGACATATTCCATAGGTTTACCAGTGATTCTTCTATACGCCTGCAAAGTAAGCATTGTTGTTTGGTACTCACAGATGAACACGAAAAGCCCAATGCTGCTGGCCTATTTTCCATAAATCTTGGGCAGGATTAATGCAGAAAGAGGGTTCTTCTGCTTCAGTTCTGATCACCCCTGAGGCCATGTCTGTCCACTCTTCCCCATGAACTCTTCATAGAAAGAGGCCTTCCTATCATTTCAGATCTGCTATGTTATCTACTATCAAAGGGGATGCCCCCTAAATTGGCATTTCCGGGGAGTGCTCAACGGAACACAATTTCTAAGACGGTCAGTAAAAAAGTGATTCCGTGGCTAGGAAGTTGGGAGGCAGGGAAGGCTTAGGGGGTCCCGGTGCATATTTTGAAGAATCTATAAACGTCTGTGACCTTGAGACACTTGTTAGTCTATCGACACCAGTGTGAAGAACACTAGCCTTGCCTTAGCCTCCCTGCGGTGCTGCTATGTAGGATGATGCTAACTAACAAAACGAGCAAACTCTAAGCATTATGGGAAGACCAGAAAGCATTACAGCCAGACAAGGGAGTCACACATCCTAGGGAAGAACTTTCGGGGTAAACTAACTCCTCTGTCCCATGTATTATATCCATATCCACTTGGAATGTTGATTTCTGATTCTGAATTTTTTTGTCTCAGTATGTAATACAGGAATTTTTTTGTCTCAGTATGTAATACAGGACCTTCTGTTAGGCAAGTACTCTACCACAAAGCTAGCTACATTCTCAGCCCTTTATTTTAATTCTGAGACCAAGTCTCACTAAGTTGCTCCGGTTATTTTAGAATGTGAGCTCTCCTGCTTCAGCCTCTGGAATATCCGGCATTACAGCCACTCCGGGCTGTGTTCGGATCTTTGAGTCTTGGTCTGCCCTAGTCAGCAGGAAGTGTCTTCTGGTTGTGGTTACTCTTTCAGTTTTCCTTTCCAAATCCTTAATGCTCTCTTTTCTCAATCAGCTTTTCTTATTTCATCTAGAAGTTTGCCTAGACTGCAAATCTTCAAAAATGGGCCTACGTGTGCCAGAGTTTGTTCTGACTCTCCCCATCTCTCTGTTGATTATGAGACAAAGGTCAACCCTCCTGCTGACACATGAAAACCTTACAGACTAGTTCCGTTGATGCCTAGAGCAAGTCAGTGGGCGGTACCCTCCAAGGAGATGGGGTGTAATGCCCTCCAAATGTTCCAGTCCCTTTGTGATTTCTTACATGGATCTCCCTCTGCCCAGCATGTTCTTTCTTCTCTTCTTTGCTTGGCAGATCCCTCTATCCTGTGCGTCAGTTTAATTACACCTCTTCCTGAAAGCCTTTGTCAGTTTTCTGAAGCAAAGCTTTGCTTCCTGTCCTACGTTATTACAGTTTTATTTTCTCTAAAGGTTTATCAGATGGTTTTACATTTAATTGCTTTCTTGCTTCTCATCTTCATCAGACTGTAATCTCTCTGGGAGTAGGAAGGGACTTTCTTCAGTCTTGTCTTTACTAGGTAGTCATCAAACATAGGAAAATAAAAACCCCCAAACAAGCAAAACAAACACAAACGAACATGAGAGCTTATCCGGGGCACTACTGACCCAACGGCATAGCTGTGACTGTGCTTGTGATTTCACCCTCCTTCTCTCTGATGCTGCAGGGAAGCTTCATTTCCAGCTCTCTGAGATCTTGGGGAGCCTCCCGGTTTCCCAACTGGATGCTGAGAAGCCCATCACGTTTCTTTCTCCATGCAGAGCCTCTTAAACTGGCTTTATTGTCTCTTACCCAGTTTGCTCATAGTGACGGCTCTTCCCTTTGCAGATTGAAACCTCTGGCAGGCGAACAATTCCCAAAATGTAGTCCCCGGACCAGCATTGTCATCATCATTTAGAAGGGCTGGGCGAGCTGCTCCCACAGCCCTCTGTGCGGCAGACTATCTAATCTTTTGTAACAGCTGTCTCCAGGGCAGTCAGACTCAGTTCAAACCCTCCGCCTGCAGCTGCTGCTGGTACCACCTTGTACCCTTTGCGTCATCCCAGGCTTGAGTTCTCCCTCAGGCCACGAGTGTGGTAACCCTCCTGACCTTTTCCCTCACTGCACGTGTCTCTTGATTTTTGCTGCCATCACCACACGAAGCACGTAGGAATCTGCTCGACATTCTGATGCGTGTGTAGACTTGCAGCTGAAAAGCTAGCCAGGAGCAAGAGAACTTTGACCACTGGGGACAGAGATCAGTTATTACATAGCACCTCACGCTGCCCGTTTCCTCCTCAGAGACCTGGGAGGATGGCAGGCCTTTGTTCACTCAGTGGTCATGTCTCTTATACAGTTTGTACTGGCTTTCTCTGCCTGCCTCCCTGACCTTTCCCACCTCCTCCTTCCCTGTTCCATAAAGTCACTTGACCTTTTCCTTGACAATGGGGGATGGGCAGGAGCAGGGGTGGGATGCGGGTACAAGTGGGTGGTTCCACAGGACTGTGTGTGTCTCTGGATTTGCCATGTTGGTACGACCCGGCTGTGTGCATAGTCCTCGTGCTGTGTGCAGCGTCCCCTGCTCAGGTTCAGGGAGTATCTTCGTCTTCCCAATAAGCCTCTGCTGAATGAGGATGGCAGTCAACCACATTTCCCAGATAAGATGTTCAGGGTGATAACAAAAGCCAGGGCTTATAAGAAGTTTCTTGGGAAAAAAAAGTCTCAACAAAAGTTAAGTTTTTGTGATCCCTCCCACAAACTTTTATGTCTCTCTCTCTCTCTCTCTCTTTTTGCTTCATCTGATACCATTTCAGTTCTTAAGTTGAGAGCAAAAAGCCCAAAGTCTCCAGATGTTGTCTTTTCCTTTGTGAAAAGACATCGGCTTTAAAAACAAATCCCATTTTCCCTCACTGATCCTCAGAAGTCCAGATGGAAAGATCTTGGTTTGGAGCTGGAAGGTGCTGAATTAAGATCCCCACTGTCACAGCTGATAGCATTTTTGAAAGTAATGTCTCTCTGCTTACCAAGAACCTGGGATAATCCTGCCTAATGTCAGGCTGGTCACGAGCAATTAACAGGGGAAAGTCGAGCACAAAGTAGGTACTCCATAAAACCCAGTTCGTTCTCCACTCGAACTTGAGCAACCACCATGACCCTAGCCCAAGACCTGCACCCCACCTTGTCTCTCACTCGACCTCTTTATCGGCTTCTTGACTTCATTCCTTCATATCAACTTTCCAATCTTTAATCCACACTGCACATTCTCAGGGACCTTTCCAGAAGCAATGCTGAACTTCTGACCTGGGGTAGTTCTTCCCAGCCTGCACACTTTTCAAAAACTCAGTCCAAGCATGTGTTTTTCACCGTTCTCCACTTTGCCTAACTCAGACACTGCCAGTGAAAACTGTTTTCTCCTCTGGTTCCTCCTCCTCCTCCTCCTCCTTCCTCTCTCTCTCTCTCTCTCTCTCTCTCTCTCTCTCTCTCTCTCTCTCTCTCTCATCCCCGCACTGCTGCTATAGTCTGGAACTGCTCTGGCTCAGCGTCAAGGAATCTGAGATCAACCAGAGAAAAAGGTTTCCTAACTGTGGGGAGGCCGGAACCATTCCATCTAGTTGCGGGAGTTGACACGGTGCTCAGAGGCATCTAGAGGTGCAATTCACCTGTGGCCCACATTCTTCTATGGGTCTCAGAAGATGTCTGTGTTTGCTCAATTTGAAAGCAACCCAGTTTCTGCTTTCTTTACAGAGAAGAAAGTTAAAAATAATTACAATTTCTTTTGCTTTCTCTCTGTACTTGTTCAGGTCACTGGTCCCAAGTGCCATCCATCTGAAGTACAAATGATTTGTCTATGATGTTGGCAGCATCTGACTGCAGGGTGCCATCTTACTGCATGCTGGCACTCCTCCATAGCCACTTCGGTTTGGTGATGACTCTAATGCCTGTCCTAGGGAGATAACATGGTTGCTTAAATCTCGAGGCCAAATATTTATAATTCATGACCATTTATAATTTATAATTTTTCTTCTTCCAAAGGAAATTTTAGTATCTTGAAATAAAAATTAATCTATCCCTATATGAAGATTAAAATCAAGAGGAAAACTAGTTCAAACATCACATAGAGAAAAGAGACAGACTCCAAGGGCTTCACGGAGAGGATCACGCTTCTCCATTTGGGTTTAGATGACTTTATGAAACACAACCACACCTCTGAGACCTTAGCTGTCCCCCAGGATTGATGAGGCAAATCTCTCCACAGAGGAGCTCTTCTTTGTTTGGGGTGTTAGTGGAAACAAGACAGAGAAATATGGAGATAAAGCCAGGTGAGTCAGCGACAGTGATTAAGTATGCAGTTAAGCCCAAGTTCCTGATAGCAACCCAAAGAAAGGAGAAGGAAATAAATAAACTTAGATAGAGCCCTTATCCCAATAATAGGGGAAACCCTCATCTTTCAAAAAGATTAAATTTCCTTCTGGGGTTTTTGTTAATCATAAGAATATACGCTCTGAAGCCAAAAAATGGGCGGTATCTTCAATAAGAGTCTGCAAAGGGTGCTTTTCTGCGGACATTTATCATAGAGACTATTAACACACGGCATTAAATTGTGGTTTAGTGCAGACATTTAGTAGGGGAGCTGCCACTTGCAGGTGTGTTTTCATGGTACAGTCACAGTTGGTCATGGCACAGTCGGGACAATCAGAAACAATCAGGACAGCAACATCCTATCAGGTTGTGAGAATGGATGGAAAAACTGATAACACTCAAGGGCTCTCCTTGCACACACTCTGACTGGGGCATCATAAATCACCAGTGTGCCTGCTCCCCAATAGCCCTCCTCTATTTGCTATGTTGTTCCTAGTAAGCAGATGCTTGTCATGCTTTGCCATGCAGCGTCTGGCCCTTCTTCAAGCATCAGTAGAAGATGACTTTCCTGGGGCTGTTCACTGCCACTGCAGATAAGATGTGGAGCCGCCCCCAAGAGTCTTCTGCTTCTGAACAGAGAAAACTAAAGAGTGTCACCTCCTGGTTTTGAATTGACTTCAGAGACACTCACACCGAAGAGCCTCCTACAAACTCCAGACGGCCTCTCTGGGTGTCCCCAGTGGACAGGATCATAAGGGAACTTGGAGATCAGCTTACCCCTTCTCCTGTGTTCTTGGACACCCGCGGCCCCTCACAGAACTTCCATATACATCAGGATGACGGCTCACTTTGTGTCCAGGATGCTTGGACACCCATCACTCCTCACATACATCAGTGTGAACCGAGGGCAGGATATAATGGGTTTCTCCAAAAAGGAGCAAATAACACGCCCAGGCTTGTCTCTTTAGAGCAGTGGTTCTCAACCTGTGGGATCACATATCAGATATCCTGCCCATCAGATATTTACATTATGGTTCACAACAGTAGCAAAATTATAGTTATGAAGAAGCAATCTCCCTTCTCTAAGTACTCTGCAAATGCTGGGAACAGAAATAGCAGCGGGCCTGGGAACAGGCATAGCAGTCCACAACATGAAGGCTCTGAAACAGAGACGGAAGAATTGCTAGCACAGGAAAACCCACCCATGGATTGCTTTAGACTGTGTTGCCTATGTTTTGATAAAGGGGCAGTTTCTCAGCGTTGATTTAGTAAAACAATGCTGGGCTCTTGACACACACATACTGAGGCAGGGGCGTCTTCTGAGTGTGGTTTCTGTGTCTCAGAGCTGTGTACTCGGTGTGGCCTGAATGTTACAGGCCACTGACACATTTCTGTCCAAAATGGGAGCACGCAGGAACATGAAAAGGGCGGGGCAGGGGAAGGCCTCACTGAAACAGAGCTTAGGGCTGGGCTCTTGATTGTGTGGCCACGAGTCTTGGGTGGCGGAGACAGCTGCATTCATCACTGTCAGTTCCCTCTGTGAGGAGGTGTGGCCATATAACTGAGTGCAGATGAGAGAAACAAGGGAGGCTGGAGAAGAGCGTGAGCATGGAACGCTGTCCAGTCTCGACTTGTGAGGGCCCATGCAGGGCTGCTGCTCTCTGCCCTCCCCTTCCCTAAGTGAAAGGGATTCTAAGGACCCACAGAGAGAGCACCAGCAAGACTCAGAACCACTGGTCTCTGAATGCCTACAAGGGGAGAAGAAAGGCCTGCTGGCTTTTACAGGACTACAATATGGAAAAAAAAAAAAGACATTTCTGTTGTTTCTGGGCACGCACAAATTTTCATTGTTCTGTGGCAAATCAGGCATTCGACTCCCCATGTTAGGAAACAGTCCTGATTATTCTCGGGTCTGCCATTTGCTGTCATGTTCCATTAGCTAGAAAGCACTTTAATCTCCCGTGTGTGCGCCAGGGTCTGACGTTTCTTCGTTCTAGGGATTCTACTCACTGGGTCTATATTCACCAGCTAACTGCCGACATCTCCGTGCTTGCTGTGTTCTCTTATGGTGTATAAGGGGAGACATGACCTAGAGCCCACAGAAGGCAAGTGGTAATGCGGATTCCACCCTCACCCACCACTAGGCCTATGCTTGTTACTATGTCCTGCTGCAGTCAGGAGTTACAGACTTGAGGACTACTTTCTAAATAAGAGGTCTGCTATGGCTTGACGGTTCCTTTCAAAGCCTGTGTTAAAATTTAATTGCCCTGTCTTGTTATCGGAAGGTGTGATTTTAGAGGTAACTAGATCACAAGGGCTCACTGTGGGAATGGCTTTGTTATAAAAGCTCTGTGTCTCTGCCTCACATTTGACATTGTGCAGGTATGACCTAGCATATTGCACAGGTATGACCCAGCACAGTGCACAGGTATGACCCAGCACACTGTTCAGGTATGACCAGCACACTGCACAGGTATGACCCAGCATGCTGCGCAGGTATGACCCAGCACATTGTGCTGGTATAATTCAGCACATTGAACAGGTATGACCCAGCATGCAGCACAATTATGACCCAGCACACTGCACAGATATAACACAGCATGGTGCACAGGTATGACCCATCACATTGAACAGGTATGACCCAGCACATTAAACAGGTATGACCCAGTACATTAAACAGGTATGACCCAGTACATTGAACAGGTATAACCCAGCATGAAGGTCCTTGCCTGGTGTTGTTAATACCCTGGAGACTCACTATCTTAACTGGGAGCAGAATAGCCTCCTATTGCTTAAAATTGTGTTGGGTATGTTTCTCTCTCTCTCTCTCTCTCTCTCTCTCTCTCTCTCTCTCTCTCTCTCCATCTCTGTGTCTCTGCTTCTCTGTATGTCTCCCTTGCTGTTATTTCTGTCTTTGTCTCCCTGTCTCTGCCTCTGTCTGTCTGTCTGTCTCTCATGAATTCAGCAGCTTTGCCCTATTCTGTGTAATGTGTGCTCTGCCACAACATAGTCCAAAAGCAATAGAGCTAGCCAATCACAGGTGACACCTCTCAAGCTACAAGCCTCCCAACAAATATTTTCTCCTTTTCAAGTTGTCTCTCTTGCATGTTTCAGCACAGCAACATGAAGCTAACCAACAGAGAACCATACCAAGAAGAAGAGTCGCCACCATGACTGCTCCTGGTAGTAAGGCTAAAGAGGACGCGGGAATTCCTCTGTGGGAAGAATCTGTAAAAGCCTGGAGATGAGAAGACTAGGCTGCCATACGCAGAGCTGAGTCAGTAGGCATTTTGTCATACTACCAGAGAGCTGGCTGGCTCGAGGTGGCTAGAAAACGGTCCAAATTCAGTTCTGTCTGGTTCTGAAGGCTGAGCTCTTTCCAGCTAGCCACGTGCCTGTTGTTCCTGCTATAAGATTTGACTGTTCCGGTAGATGGCTATCCACCCGAGTGTGTTCCAGCCGTCTTTCCATCATCCATGTCTACAGATGGCGGACCCACTGGTGAAAGAGACCTCATATATTTGTGGAATTAATGGGATTAATAAAATGATTTGGTGATCTGGACTTACTGAGCGAGGGTTGCATCATGGGAGCAGAGCAGGGGTGTAAGTGAATTACATCTGAAACCAAGTTACCTCTTGAGAACTGTCCCTTTTAAATGATGATTATCTGCTTGGCGTCAAAGGGGAAGTGAGGTTTATCTGCCTCTGCTGTAATGTAGCCAACCTGACAAGTGGGTTTTCAGCAGCTATGTCCCCCCCCCTCACTTGGCTATCGGCTGAGGGGAACAAACACTGGTGCTCACCTTCCCCAGTCCTTCTGTGACTTTGCTTCCCGGTTGCCATGCCCCCTCCGAATGGTTCATTTCTCCTTTATTTTCACTTAACTTGGCTTTTATGTTTCTGTCCATCACTGCCTCCTCTAACTACCAGCTAAGATGGCCCAGCTCTCTTTTTAGCTTTCAAAGGATGCTGCCTGCCCTGAATGTGTGATACTTGAGAGTGGGTTTCGGGAAGTCTTCAAGAACAGTTGTTTATATTCTTTCAGAGGTTGCCAGGTAATAAATTGTGATTTGAAAGTGAAGGGTAAAGTGGAGTTTCATCACCCAGCTCTCTGCTGTCCCTGTAACAGCTTAGATCATAAAACATTGTGTTCTAACCTTCAGGGGGGGAACCACACTAGCTTGGGGTTACTGAGTGGGCAGAGACACTTTTTTTCCTACTCAGTACCCTGGGCACTGCTCCATCCCAGCCTGGTTGGAAATGCACTGTTTGAACCTTTGAAACTCTGAAGCCCATTGAAGCCTCTGAGCCAACAAAAGAGGCAAAGGGCCTTTGTGCTTCAGCAAGGGGCTGTCCCAGTTCTTTGCACTTTCCTAATGAGGGCCAGCCCAGGAGCCCTGGTGTCTCTGCTACACAGAGGGGGGTTGAGGGAATAAAAGCATCCTGCCTGTCTAGGTCACTTCCCTCTTCCCAGGGACTTTTAGGGATGGTATTCCAGCCCTGGAGAGTTTTGATACTCTTTCATGTTTTACAGTTTTGTGCCAACTTGTGTGTATGTGCGTGGCACTGGATAGGCTAGTGTGGACTCTCTGGGTGCCAGCTTGTGTGTGTATGTGAGTGGCACTGGATAGGCTAGTGTGGACTCTCTGGGTGCCAGCTTGCGTGTATGTGAGTGGCATCAGATAGCCTAGTCTGGACTCTCTGGCATGCTTGTCTCATTTACTAAGATCCCATCCAGTTCCGTTTGTTTACAAGACTTAATTGACCTACTAGGAATTTCAGTCTGTCATCCTGATTTCAATTTGTGAGTTACATCAAGTTATAGTGTTTCATTGTGTAATTTCCGATACTAATTTTAGTAACAAACAATGTTTCTGGTAAGCTGAAGGAAAACAATTCTCTTTTGGCACACTGTTAGAAAATGTGGGATTTTTTTTACACATTTAGGAAAAGTTGTTATTTATTAATTTTGTTTGTTGATTGCAGCAGAATGAAGACTAATCCACTGGCTGTCAGCAGTTGTGTGGCATACATAGAACCCATGCATACCCATGCATAGAAGCCATGCATGACCTTGCATATAACCCGTGCATGCCCGTGCCTATAACCTGTGCATGCCCATGCCTTAACATGTGCATGCCTATGCATTGAACCCATGCATTCCCATGCATATAACCTGTGCATGCCCAAGCCAGACCAAATCCCAGAATGAAGAGGGGAATTGAGCATGGGGTCCCACCCTAGCTATGAAGCTATTGGAAATTGTTAGATGCTGGGAGAGGGAGAGACAATTTCCTCTAAAAGTACAGCCCAAGGTAAAATGACCACACATCCAAGAATATTTGGGCAACACAATTTGATCTTAAATGATTTAAAAAGGACACAAAGGTGGGTGGGTATAGAAGAGACGTGGATCTGGGAAGAGTTGGGAGAGGGGAGACAGATATTATCAAAATACGTTGTATACAACACTCAGAGAGCTAATAGAGCAAATGAGACCTTTAAAAGCACAGGACTCGAACTCCAAGGTCCACGGTTACTGGTGTGCTGTAAATGTGATATGATAGGTAGGATAAGAAGAAATGAAGACAGCGGCCCGAGGGAAGCATTGGGATTTGATCCCCATCCCCTGCTCTGTAAACAAGCTTTCTGTGCTCCAGGGTGACTGCTGGGCATGTAATGTGTAAGAAGATTCGATGTCTGGCTGGTCCTCAGCTATAATTCTTCAGATTTGCAGAGCCAAGGGCCCAGTGTCCATAGTGATAGAAGGAAGTAGAAGATGGCTCTATGCCCCTTAGAAGCATCTGGCTCAAGCCAGACTCCATTTTTAGACCTAGTCCCACCTCACGTTTTCTATAATTTATTACATCAGAAAGCTCAAAGAGTTATTTTTATGCCAAGAAAATTGGACTCCAGTCGAAGTTATTTTCATCACTTCGTCTAATTACAAAGCTGGGCACAGAACTGTGACTATTCAAGCAGACTTCAGATATAATAGAGAGTGAGCAGCAAGGACGGATGGTCTTGTCTAGCTGCCAGCAACAGCAGATAGGGGAATGATTCTGGTGACTAGCGAGGAAAGTAAAGTAAAAACGCAATACTTTCTCTCTCTCTCTCTCTCTGTGTGTGTGTGTGTGTGTGTGTGTGTGTGTGTGTGTGTGTGTGTGTTTATGTGTCTGCTTCCCTTCCTCTCTCCTTCCCTCCCTGAACCCAGGACGATCTCTTTCTAGAATATTGATACACTTAGCTTAGTTTAATGCTGGATTCTGTTTAACTATGGCACTGAACATTCTCTAGTACGATGCAGTTTATTGTATATTCCAGCGGTTTATTATAGCATTTGTATTGTTAACACAGCTCAGCTCAAAAGCTATCTGGTGGCGGAAAACTAAAACCAGAGAGAGGTGGGGAGAAAGGGAGGGAAGGAAGGAGGGAGGGAGGGAGGGGGGGAGGGAGGGGGGAGGGAGAGAGAACAAGCAGATTTTTGAGGGCTGGGTCATGGGATTTAAATAAACATCCATAGCATTTATATTTAGGCTATAGTTTATATCTTTTGAATGATTCTCATCTTTCATTGGATTAATGCAAAATTACACTAGCATTTAGGAAAGAATCACTAGCAGTGGGGAGATAAAATTTAGGCAAAAATCGATACTCCATGTTTAAAAGTGATGCAAATGAAATTTTGTCATAGTTAAAGGGGGTTCATTAAATCAGCCAAACCTTTTGAATTCTTAAGGAAAGCCAAGACCTCTCTTTGACCCAAGTTGAAAAGACACAAACAAACTCCTTTCAGCTACTGTGGGAAAGCGTAAGTAGGTACGTGATTAGGCCTTTGCCTACTTTCCATCCACACTGTTGCTAAGAAACAGTTGCCAGTTGCCAGTCAGAGAAACCTGGGATTGAATCCATATCACATAACTGACAGGTGTGTGCCCAGAACAAATTCCAACTTCTCTAACTATTTCTCATCTGTAAACAGGGCCAATGACGGCTGTCTAATAGGGTTGGAGAAAGATGGAAACAATAAACCCAACAGGATGTTACGGTAAGTCTTTGTCTCAGACAATACTGCCGTATTTTCATTGTTTC
This sequence comes from Myodes glareolus, assembly GCF_982192425.1. Taxonomy (NCBI): domain Eukaryota; kingdom Metazoa; phylum Chordata; class Mammalia; order Rodentia; family Cricetidae; genus Myodes; species Myodes glareolus. Next base: position 56,065,962 of record NC_142043.1, on the reverse strand, counting down.
TAGTAGTAGATGCAAAGGTGCTGTTTTTATTATTTATCATTAGTACATTTTTGCTTAGAGAACTATTTCATACACTTACCTACCTGGGGTCATGTAATTTTTTTTTACAGGAAAGGAAGAAGTTGAGAGTGGAAAACATCACAGAAACTCTGAGCTTGGGAACAAAACAGTGTCTTCTGGACTTGACAGCAACGCTGCACAATGCTGTGGTCGCTGTGGCTGCCTACACAAGACTGAGGCAGCAAGCATTCCAGCGTGGAGTTCACGGAGCAGCATAGCTCTTGAGTTTTCACCCGAAACTGAGGAGCTCTGGACAGCTGATGGTTTCAAGGGGGAGAGAGCGAGTTTTCTCTAAGTGTGTGCCTTCTGGAGGAGCGGCCCTGCTTTAGGGAGTGAATGACCCACACCCTGGAGTACATGGGCGGGACAAAATTGGATCTGGTGGTTACCAACAAAATAAAAGATGATGTGAAGTGGAAGGGAGTAGGAAGGATGGGTTTGGGAGGAGTTGGGGAAGGAGTGGGAGGGAGTATCATTCAAATATATCATATTCAATTCTCAAGTAATTAATAAAATTATTTTCTAAAATAATAAATATAACCCATAAAAAGCAGCAGTTTTTAACTTGAACCGTAATTCTAGGATTTCAAACAAAACACAGAAGCATTATGCAAGCTTAATCTTTTGAGTGTGTGTGGGAGGGTTGTGAGAGGCATCACTAAATGAGCATGAACAGTGGTGCTTTAAATTTTTTAATCAAACATCTAAGCATTTAACGCTGCCAATGCTTCATAGAAGCCACTTCATTTTACTCTATGACCCTCAGTTGATGGAGCTAATACTTGGAGATTACTTTGGATTCATGAGCAACATTTTAATTATAAAGTAGAGATAGGCAGGACAGGGAGGCTGCTTTCGCTGCTCTGGGGGAATGATGGGGTTGTAGGAAGAGAATGTGGTTCTCTAGGAAACATTTTCTAACACTACTGTTGTGGCTCAAAATAGCACATTACAAAACCAGTCTAGTCAGCTAACCAATGATGTAAGTAAACATGTTCTTGTCCCCTTAATAGCAATTTATCAATAAATTAATAAAGATAATACCTGGATTCTACCCACATTTTTCTCCAGGCAGGTTGAGAAACTGCCCTTAGGAAACGTGGAGTAGCCCTGATTATCTTCTCTAACTTGGAACACAGAGCTTTGATTAATGAGCAGAAAGTGGGCTCTGGAGGGGTCACTCTCATCTCAACGGTTTGTTTACTTGCATCTGAATCACCTAATGAAAGCCAATTTTGTAGTTTTTATCTAGTTGTTTCTTTTATTAAACCTCTCCTTTCTCTGGAACAAACATACACACATTTCCATACACAGTTTCAATGTAATGGAGTATGTTTAAGATATGACTAACTGTAGATTTTTGTTTGTTTGAGGAAAGTCTTGATACTATGATCCAGACTGATCTAGAAACTGACTAGGGAAACCAGGCTGACCTCAAACTCAAAGCAAACTTCCTGTTTTTGCCTCCTATGTGCTGGGATTACAGGGTAGGGAGGACACCCTGACTAGCGCCCACGACTTGCCTTTAAGCAGAGTGAATAATGACATGTTTACTTTCTAAAAACATTTCTCACTATCCTGAAGATGGAATTCTGTATCTCGCCATCCATGAGTCTCGCACTCAGTGTTTCCCAATTTCAGTGCTAACACTGCTGTTGGAGATTTTCACCATGCAGTGCAGTGCATTTCTTAGTGTTTCCGGGCTTTACCAAAACACATGTTAGTGGTAACTTTCCCATCCCCAGTTACAGCCAACTAAACTGTCACCAGGTGTTAATTACCAAGTGCTCCCTAAAATCGAACGCTGCCTGCTGTGAGAACCACAACTCCAGAGGTAAGGATCATGTGCTCCATTTTCAGCTCTAGACAAGGGTTCCTGTTTACTGAATGGACAACAATTTAAAAGAGTAAGGATTTTGGGAGCTCAGTCCAGGGCTCCGATGTGGGTCTCTGCCTCTGTTTCCATCTGTTGTGGGATGAAGGTTCTATGGTGATATTTAAGGTAATCATCAGTCTGACTACAGGGCAAGGCCAGTTCAGGCACCCTCTCCTCTATTGCTTAGGGTCTTAGCTGGGGTCATCCTTGTGAATTCCTGAGCATTTTTCTAGAGCCAGGTTTCTTGCTAACCCCATAATAGCTCCCTCAATCAAGATATCTCTTTCCTTGCTCTCATATCTGTCCTTCCTCCACCTCGACTATCCCATTCCCCCAAGTTTTCCTCAACCCTCCCCTTCTCCCCTTTCTTCTACTTTCTGCCCAAATGCTCCCAAATTTTGTCAGGCGATCTTGTCTGTTTCCAATTTCCAGGTAGGTCTATATATGTGTTTCTTTGGGTTCACCTTATTACTTAGCTTCTCTAGGATCGTGAACCATAGGCTCAATGTCCTTTGTTTATGGCTAGTATCCACTTATGAGTGAGTAAAAGGTCCAGTTGAAGAGTGGAAAAAGTGAGAGTGTGAGCAAGGAAGTCAAGACCATGAGGGGTTCATCCACTGAGACAGTTTGCCTGAGCTAATGGGAGCTCACCAACTCCAACTCCAACTGGACTGGGAGTGAGTAAGCATGGGATCAAACTAGTCCCTCTGAATGCGGTTGACAGTTGGGGCAGACTGAGGTGTTGTAACATGAGGGGGCCTGCTTGTTGGGGGTTTTCTGTCCCGTCCGGCCCCCCAGCTATTTAGTCCCAGAGAAAAATCACACAGAGATCTCTGTAAGTTATAAAGCTGATTGGCCAATTTGGTCTAGCCTCTTACTGGCTAACTCTCACATCTTGATTAACTCATTTTTCTGATCAATTTTAGCCATGTGGCTCAGTACCTTTTTCAGTGGGGCAGCTCACATCCTGCTGCTTCGGTGATCTGGGCAGGAGTGGGAGGAAATCAGCTTCCTCCTTCCCAGAATTCTCCTGCTCTCCGTTCATCATTTCCACTTCCTGTCTGGTTTTCCCACCTACAGCTCCTGCCTGGCCAATCAGTGTTTATTTAAAACATGATTGACAGAATACAGACAATTCTCCTGCACCAAGGAGCCACTGATAGTGACACTGGGATTTGTCTCTACTGCATGTACTGGCTTTTGGGGATCCTATTGTCTTTGGATGTATACCTTGCTCAACCTAGATATAGTAGGAAGGGCCTTGGACTTTCCACAGGGCAGGGTGCATTGCCCTCTTAGGATTGGAGGAGGGTGGGGTGAGAGGGTGTGTGGAAGGAGGGGAGGGAGTGGTAATTTAGATTGGTGTTTTTTTAAAGTAATAAAATAAATAAAAAGTAAAAGTAAGGATTTAATTTATAATCATCATTCTTACAAAAATTAACTTCTTACTTTTAAAGCCATTTATGACCTTTGCAGAGAAAAATCAGAACATATAAATACAACTACCAGAGAAGAATAATCAGTCATATTCATGCCATGTTCTGAATACAGCCAGAATTATTTATACACTAATTTTGATCAGACTTTTCAAAATATAACACAAGTACTGCTTAGTGAACTGATCATGTTTAAATTAATAATAACAGAAAAGTGTGCCAGGCACTGTGCTAGGGATTAAACAGTGAAAACAGTTCTTAAAAAATATCCATCTCTATGATGTTGGAGAGACTGACAAAGGAAATAAACAAAATAAAAGAAAGAGGAGGAAGCTTGGAACTCCTTAGGACGAGCGTTCTTAAGGACCGATGGAGATGGATCAAAGCAGAGGAGGGTCTATTTATGCGTGGATTTGATCAAGACACATTAAATGAACGTATAAAATTCTCCATTAAAGACACAAAGGGGGGAAGAAAGGCAGAGTAGTAATTCAATAAATAGTCCATCCATTATGGAAATCAGTCGGGCAATTCTTCAGAAAACCAAAACTAGACCTACTATACAATACAGCCATTTCTCCCCCTGGGTATTTACCAAAAAATTCTAAATCAACAATCTCAGAGATACTTGTGTAGCCATGCTTGTTTTTACAGTAGCTGAGGTATAGACGAACTAGGCAGCCGCCAAAAGAGCAATAGATAAATAGGATATGGTATACACACACTGGCATTCTCAGTAGCAAAGAAAGATGTTATGATGTTTACACAAAAATGGGTGCTACTGAAGAGAATCATATGAAGTGACTTAGGTCAGTCTCAGAAAGACAAACACGATGTCTCCTCTCATTTGTGCTGCCTATATATCATATAGACAGATGTATAAAATCATGACTAACTATCTGACATGAGAGTAGAAGCCAAGGGTGGGGAGAAAGAAAGGGATGTACTCAAAGTGTGTTATGTAATTGTATGAAAACATTTTTATAACCTGCAGAGCCAGAGGCAATGAATGTATGTCAACTAAGATATTATTGCAAACAAAGGTATGGAAATATATTTTTAAAAACAAAAAAAGAGTAGCTAGTATGGAAGACAAGTTGTTAGCCTACTGACTGCTGCTTCCCCCATACATTTGTCATTATTTCTTTTGATAAATTACTAAAGAATTTAACTTTTTTTATGAGCCTAGTTCTCCAAATCACCCAAGCTCCAAGTCAGGTAACCGTGCTATTCTTTCCTGCTCCCTCCCTCCTCCAGTATACCTGGGTAAACGGTTCATGTCTCCTAGAGCCTTTCGTCCTGCTCAGGAGTCTCCTGTGATGAAAACTGTGACTTGTTGTAGCATTGAATTGTACTAGGAGCTGGAGAAATGTCTCAGCAATTAAGAGTGCCTGCTGTTCTTGCAAAAGACCTGCATTCATTCCCATCACCCATATGGATGTTCACAACCACCTGTCAATCTAGTTCCAGGGGATCTTATGCCATCTTCTGGCATCAGCGGGCACCAGGAACATATGTGGTACGCACACATAAATACAGACAAAACATCCAAATGCATAAAATAAAAATATTTTTCAAGTATTATACCCCAAATTGAGAAAGAGTATTCCAGACAATCTTTTTTATAGTGCTTCTCCCTGTTGTAGTGATAGCGACATTTCTATAGTGGATTTCTTTGCTGGCTAGCTGGACCACTCAGAGAATTAGATTTGGAGCAAGAAGATCGATGGGACTCTTGCCATCCCACTTACAGAACCAGGAGTTTTGGGAACAGCAAGCAAAATTTCCCAGAGAGGGTCACTAAGGGCAATTTCAACCTGATAAGCAAGGCCACTCCTATATGTATTCCTTGAATCTTGGGCCCACATGTTCTCACACATTTTGGACACAGCACTATGCAGTAGTCATTAAGACTGTACATTGGATTCTCAGAGATGGTATAATGTCTTTATTCAGTATCATTTCTAAGGTGGCGCCTTAACAGGCTCTTCCATGTCTTCTTCAGGCCTGCAGCTCCTTCCTGAACGATGCACTGTGAGAGAAGATGGGTAGATCTCATTGTCATAGGCTCACGCCTGTGCCTTTGTTCTAAAGACAGTCTCTTGGCCTGTGCAATATTATATGATCAAAGGATTGAAAGCTCTGTAATCCAGATGATGATAATGCTGACTCAGGGAGTACAAGCAAGGAAAGTCAGATTTGCACAAAGATCCAAAGTTATGTCTCCTCAGAATGAAGTCTATCACTTTCATTCAATATTGTACTGTATGTCCTGACCAATGCAATATGGCAAGTAAAAGTAATAAAGGCACTTAGAATAAAATGGAAAAAAAACTATTTTCAGGAATTATATTTATCTAAATAGAATGTCATAAAAGATTTTTAATCACAATGTTATTCAAGGGTTTAAGTTTACAAAGGCCATAGGACTTGCATCTAAACCATCAGCTTAGAGCATTAGTATAGTAAGGAGACAAACTACATTTACAAATTAAATATGAACATAAATTGCAAAAGTAACATCCATTTTCTTTCCTTTCCTATGACTATAAAACCTGTTATAATAGTTCTGAGGTGAGAATACCAACTACTGTCCTTCTCTACACGAGCAGGACAGAAAGGGAGAAAACTCACTTCCTGTTCTTCTTCCATTTCAACTTATAGACACTCTTGTAGCTTCTGTTTGCATAAGTTGACTTCACAGGAGCACAATCCACGCCTCCAAATGTAAAATTTGGCAAAGCAATGCTGTGGTAGTACTCAGACTTATGTCACTGCCTAAATAATCTAGCATATGTTTCTATCAAATTAATGTGTGTAGGCAACAGAAAAATGCGCAGACAATTTCATAGAGTAAACATATATTCTAGATCGTGGTTCCTATGGTTCTAGTTTATCATTCCAGAAGAAGCACATCAGGTCTTTTTCCCCACTCTTACTGTAAAAAGGAGATCAATTAATGGGCCACATGGTTTAAAAATCTAACAGCTCTGGAAATATGAAACATGCCAGGCTTTACATATAGCATAAGGAAGAATGTATCACATTTAATACTATAGCCTATGAAGGTTACACTGTTTGCCTCAATTTAGTGCTTAGGGGAACACTAGCATTTGAGGCTCAGAGAGAGGCAGCATTTTGCCTATTACCCAGTTACTAAGTTGCAAACCTGGAGTTTGAACAAGATCTACAGAAGAGCAGTGGACCTCCATTTCCCATGACCGGAGAATAGTGAAAGCATCTTGGATAGCTTTAATCCATTGGTTACCTAAATTCTTCAGCCTGCTGCCCAGCTGATGAAGCTGCGTGGGAAGGCTGTTGCATAAACCAAGTGAGGAAGTTTCCATTTTGGTTCTTGAAGCTCCATAGAGAACTGCAGTCAATAGTGGTATTTTGGCTTCGTTGGCTTCCTTGAATTTGATGCATCCCTTTTTAAATGATTAGACTGAGCAATTGCGGAAGGCTATGATATGCTAATAACATTCATGTACTTACTTATTCAGCAGACCCTCCCTTTGTAATAAAGACTTCCTTTGATATCCGAACTTACCACAGTCCCCTAAAACACCCAAGAAGAGAAACTGATCCTCTTCATCCTGTACATTAACCTCGGTGGAACCAGAGACTGACAAGCCTTCTGGATTTGCTGGTGGCAGCACTACTGTGGGGAAATTACATTTCCTGGGAAGAAACTTCGATTTGGCGCCAGGGATTCTGGTTTCTCTCTCGTCTCTGTTTCTGACCTCTCTATTTTTCTTTGATCAAAGGAAAAGAACATGATCTCTGCTGACTTGTTGGACTCTCCTTCAGAGACCACATAAGAAGCAGCCTGAAAGGGTTTCAGAAGCACCAGCCTCTGCTGCAGAGGCTCTGTCTTACCATAACTGACTGCAGTGCCAGCTGCTGCAGAATTTAAGTTACTATGTGTTTTTTCAGTATTTTTTTCAACTCCATAATTAACCCTATTCCTCATTTGTGAGGAATTGACAAAACCAAAGATAAAGAACAAGGAGCTCATGTGTGTGTGATATTTGTCACGAAGTTTGTGTCTACCTTTGTTTTTATAACTCTACCCCCGTCTTGTTTTCTCAAGTTCAAACGTTTCGGCATGATTCTTCAGTGTTTCCAAGAAGACAAGCACTTACTGGTTTTATTCGGGACTGAGAACTCTGTAACAGTTCAGACAAGAGGAAGACGATGTGCAGCGAGTGTTTAATTAGCTAAGCTTCGGTGGGGAGGTACAGCTTCAAGAGGGGACAGTTCAGAGAGCTAAGCAACCCCATTTTGGAAGTATCGTGACTGCAGAAGCTTATACTTTTAAAAATATCTGTGACCCTCTGTAATGGTTAGTTTTCGTCAACTTGACCCAACCTAAATATACGTGGGAAGAGGGACTCTCAGTTGAGAAAACGTCACCATCAGACCAGCCTATGGGGCATTTTAATTGCTGATTGATGTGAAAGGGATTAGCCCACTACAGGCAATACCATGGCTGGGCAGGTGGCCGTGGATTATATAAGAAAGCAAGTTGAGCATGATCCTGAGAAGAAGTCAGTAGTCACCATTCCTCTATGGGCTTCACTTCTGTTCCTGCCTCCTGCTTCTGCCTTGACGTCCCTCAGGGAGGACCATGGAAGTGTAAGATGCTTTTGGTTTCCTTTCCTCCCTCAAGTTGGTTTTGGTTAGTCTTTTGTCACAGCCACACAGGAAGCAAACTAGGATCCCTGCCCATCCTCTTTCCCTCTCTCCTTCCCTCCTCTTCTCTATAAAGTCTTGCTATGTAATTCACACAACTCTCAAGCTCACCATTCTCCTGGTTCAGCCTCCCACATGCTGAGATTAAAGGCATACTATCTGGTCATCCATGTCTCATGGCAAATACTTGGAAAGCTGGGACGTGGAGCAAGTTATTTCTGTTTGAAATTCAGAAGAACTCAATAAGGTCTTTATGCTTATTGTTTGTTTTGTTTGATTCAAAAAAATCAATAAAACTAATGCACGGTGTGGGAGAGTAGAGTAGAGCCTTTCAGGAATGTCCCAGGAAATAAAAGACTTCTATACATACAGTTAAAGTTGTCTTTAATACATCTCCCTAAATAGGTCAAAGATGTTTTCCAAAGCTATATAACAAAAATAGACTCATGACTTTCAAATTTCAGTTAGGCATACTTAATATGCAAAGGTTAATCAGTGAATAATCTTTGCAATCATGTTTGTTCAGAAAATACCCATAATAGTCAATTTCAGTTATTCCCCATCAAAACAAGGTCTCACGAAGTTATCCCCGATGTAATTCCCATTTAGTGTATACTGCCAGTTCTTCTGCAGCAGATTAAGAACACAGACTGTCCTCAAAAGATTAGTAATTCTCAGCCTTAATTCTAGTTGACATCACGAATATAACTAATTCCTTCAGCATTTATACTTTCCTTTTTACATTACGAAATACTGAAACAAGTCCCATTTTGTGGAAACTAGAATAAATAATTAAAAGCTTTTCAAAGAGTAATTAAGAGTCAATTGGCAAAATTGCACATTTTAGTGCAGGGTGTTTTGTGTTATTTGTAAATAGCCATTTATTCCAATTTCAAATTCCTTCGAATATCCTTTAGAGATTAAGATTAAGACGATTTCTTTGGGAGAGATTTACTTATTATCGATCTTCTTAAATTTTGGAACCAGATTATCCCACCTGCCCCTTTCTATATTCCCCCTCCATTCTTACTTAACATATGTGTGAACAGGGTTTCCCTAAATGAGATGCTAGAATCTCCAAATGCCCCGTGTGCTGTAACTGCAGGTTAGTATATAAGGCTGCTCTCGGAGAGTCATTACATCACGGAAGATACTGAAAATATTTGCATTGAAGAAACATATTTATTTCTTAAGTCCGAGGTTTCCCCAATCCCAGGACTCCTCTCTAATGATGCTCTCTTTTGCAATCCTCTATCTTTGTCTTCCTGCATTTGTTTGTGTCTGCTACCACAGAGCTTAGGTAAACGCTATTTTCCTATCAAACCCACAGTGGATCTCAACTATGTGTATTAGACTCCCTTTTCCCCGTCCTAAACGCATTCAAATATTGAGATATTTAGTTAAAGGGCCCCAGTGATGCATGCTCCACCACTGTACTGGACAGGGGCTGCTTTTGCTCATCATTGCAATGTACGTCAGAAACAGTCAGCAAAAAACCATTAAATAAAGGGAAGAACGAGTGATTATGTAACAAACAGCATTTCATGGAAACTGTCTTAGGAAAATATTCTTCCAAGTCATCATAGCAGGAGTCAATTTTTTCATTTCATGATGAACTTAACTCCTCAGTGCTTCCTGTTACATTCATTCTGGGTTACACTACTCAGATGTTAGCACAAAGCCTAAGGCAAAACATAAACCTTGCAACTGAGGGCTGCTGTCAGCGCCGACCTTGGGTATTTTTTGCAGCCATCTTTGATCGAGTCTCTTCAAGGGCTTCTGATGTGCTGAGATTCATGTGATGAACATCCCAAATTCACGTGCCCAGGTCCCGTGGAGATCACAGCATCTCTCTGAATATATCCTGTGTTCACATCTCTCACATTGTTAGCAAGCTCTGCGGAGCTGCCACTACAATTATATGTTACCAATACAAAAGTGGAACCTTTTCCTATCTTAGTTCCCTAATCCATAAAATGAAGATAATATCCAGTACCCCTGTCTCACAGAGTTGAGGGAACTGAAGGAGACAATACATGTATAACATGTAGCACCATGCTTTGCATGTAATAAAAATAGCACAGTAGTAACCATTAGTATTGGTTGCAATATTTTTATCTTGTTTGCTAGGCTTCATACTACTTCATGCCTGTAGTATAAAGTCACTGAGGGCAGAGTATTGATGCTGCATATTGCATATGGTTGTTTTAAAATCCTGCCTATGTTTACCAATGACTCCAGAGCACAGAACATCTGGTCTACAATTGCTTTTTAACCCTATATGCCTCAATGGGTAGCATGGACATGTGTAGAGTTACCAGGTTTTAAAATTGACTTGGACTCAAGAAAGAGATTCCTTGATAGTGTCTGAATCCCCATGCCAAGAGAAATGTGCCCACCAAAGACAGTTTTAACAGAGATTTGGGCTTTGTCTGTGCAAATATGTGCCCTTGAAGGCCTGGATTGTTGGAGTCAACTCAGGAAGTTTGCCAGACACTTGGCATCTGACAAGAGATGATTCCGTTTCTGTATAGTCCAGGTTTCCTCTCAGATCCTCCATGTTTCTCTCTTCACCCAATTTTATTAAGTACTTGTCTTCAAAGAGAGCATGAACAAGGGCAAGTTACAGGAATGTTCAGACTTGACAGATCCCATAGTTTACTCGAGACTACTTAGACTCTCTGGATATGGAGTCAGACATCAGTATATTAAGCCCTATCCTGTTGAACTGAACGTAATTTTCTGGCAGCTTGTTCCTCTGTGTGTGTGGGCGTGTATTTGAGTATCCACAGATGCTAGAAGAGTGCATTGGAGCCTTTGGAGCTAGAATTATAGGTGCCAGAGTAGGTGAAGAGACCCAAACTCCAGTCTTCTACAAGAGCAGGGAGCTCTTTTATCTGCTGAGCTATCTCTCTAGCCTACTACAGCTTTTCTTAAGAGCTTTTTCAGCTGATTGTTAGAGAAGATTTCCACTCAGAAAAATCCAAGTAGCTGAACGGCTTCAAGACGTGGTTGTTTTGAGTGGATCAGAACCCAGAAGCTGCTGACATCTGGGAAAGACGAGCCACCGACGGCCGAAAAGTCCAAGGGTTGCCAGGCGGAGGAGCATCTGTAGACTGAAAGATAAGATGGCAAGAAATCTTGCCTTGGATTTCCCACATTGATCTGGGGACTTTTCAGGATCGTAAGTGGCTTCTGAGATGCTCACACGCTTGTGGGGCCTGCATTGTGAGTACACTGTGCTTCTGTGAGGCTTCCATTCTCAGAACTGCTCTCGAAGGGAATGCTATTATTTGTACTCTAAGACACTGGTACTCAGGAAGCCCAAGTGGCAGCTTGAAAGACGTTTCTGCCGGTACACACTGGACTCAGGGGCACACACAGGCAACCTCTGAGGAGTGACATTCAGGATACTTGTCAACATCTCTCAGAAAAGTTAGCATTCTCTTCTGTCTCCTCCCAGGTCACACAATTAGTACAAGCTTTTCCATAGCAAGCTGGGCACAACTCCAGAAGCCTGGCCACAGCCTTGCAGTCTCCTGTGAGTGTGACATTGAATTTTGTCCCTGACTTGATGTGTCTCTCTAGAACTTCATCTCTTGAGTATTCATTTCTTTTTGCCATTTCGTTTTGCTTTTTAAAAGGGTGTTGGAACTACTTGTCTTCTTCCAAAGACACAGAGTTTGCGATATCTAACCTTCATTCCTGAGGCTCACATCGTTAGCGACCTTCAGCGAAAAGAAACTCATTAACTTCACTTAATGGGAAAGTTAGAGGCGTCACATGCTTGTGGAAGCAAAGTTTTATTTTAACAGAAGAATACTGCCCAGCATATGCTGGTTGGCTTGAGATGATCTTAGGGGGTGGGGTGTCTGACTGAACATTGACCCCAATCACAGGCATTTTTAATGCTTCAATGCTGAGAATGTGAACAGAGAGCAGTAACTCAACACAGCAGAGAAGGCCTTGTGAATGTTCCCCATGAGTGTAGAGCTCATTTCTGCTTTTCATGGTCACTGAATTGATTTTCCTAGCTAATTATACATAGTATTCAATTATAGAGAATTTCCAAATTCAGATGACAACTGGCTATCAGAGACACTATGGAGCTCAAGGGAAAAACGGAAAGTTTTAAGTTTCTCCCAGCCTATTGGTTTCTCATCTGGAGAGTATGTTACCATTTTCAATTGCTTTAGCAGACTGTTTATATTTTGTCATTTGTGAGAATGGATTGGGTACTACCATCACCATTAATGTAAAAACTGTGAATTTTTCCACTTTGGATGTTTCTAAATCATAACTGGAATAATTGGTTTCTTCCCTTCCCCAGAGCCCTTGTAATTAATCTTATCCTGCAATTAAAAATGAGCTAGCCACCAGGCAGTGGTGCTGTACATACATCCTTAATCCCAGCACTCAGGAGCCAGAGGCAAGAGGCCAGTCTGATCTACAGAGTGAGTTCCAGGAGAGCCAGTAACACACAGTGAAAGCCTGTCTCAAAAAAACAAAAAAATTTAAAAAATTAAAAAAAAATGAGCTAGTCATCACTCAAAAAATGGAGTAAGACAAGACTTGAGTCAGATCCGAATGAGCACATATTTGGAGGTGTCTAGGAGAGGGTCTCCATGGACAAGACAAAACGCAAAGTCATATGACAGGTGATATGTGGAGGTGGGTGCAGAAATGCTGGCTGTTAGAGGGTGTATACCAAGCTTAGGGGTAAATGTAGGATATAACTAAAGCACATTCTTCAAAACAGATAAGATAATTAAGGAGCAACAAAAAATACGCTCAGAAAAGGAAATAAAATTATAATAAGTGACTTGTGTGATTAGTGATTCATACTTGCACAGGTAAAATGAAGCTTAACGTTCTTTAGAAGAACGGCAATAGAAACAACAAAGGAAGCAGATGGGAAGGCATCCGAAAGAAGGGTCTTTGATGAAAGGGCTGCTGTCTCTGGGAATGAGAGCAAATGCTCTGGCCTCAACAAAAGGGAGCCAGCACTCCAGCCTTCTAAAAATTCTGGACATGTACGATTCTGATTAAAAATAATTAATATTTAAAACCATGAGTTTTTACTCCTGGCTCTTTTAGCGTATGCTAATACTTGGCGTGCTGTCTCCCATGCTCCGTGGTGTCAGGCTAATGGGTGGTAGTGATGCCTCTCCTAAGATGTGGATTAAGAATGACTCAGCAGGCTTGATGGAATGGAGTCACCTCAGGACTCAGTTCTGTCAGGAAGGATCCTAGTCAGAAGTGTCTACAGCCTCCTTGGCTCTGACTGTGCCCTGCAGAGTAAGAAGGGAGATTGTCACTAGGCTCCTGGGGCTGTGTTGTGCGTGTGCATCTGAGCTGCCTGGCTGCTCCTCAGTGCTCTTGTTTGTTGTGCTTGTTGTGAAAAGACGTTCTTTTGTGTTGCTTGAGTACGTGCGGAGCTAGTGTTTAAATCCCACACTGTCAGAGCACCTTAGTGGATTTGTTCTTTGGGCTAATGTGGAAATAGGAAGCTGACGACTCAGACTATGTATATGTATATGTGTATATATACTTAACACATGCCCTCTCTTTCTCTTTACCCTTTATGCATACTACAAATATATACATATATTTAAGATATGTATTTAACATATCTATTTAATGGGTTATGGTCTACCCTAAACACTTGTCTAGAAACAGAGACAGTCTGTGTCTTCTAGTCCATTTTTAAAGAGATTTTTCTTACATTAGCAAACAGTTTGAAAGGTTGGTGGTAAGAATGGGCTCTGAGCCACACCTTTACTCTGGGTTTCAAATTCCTCCATCTGCAAGTCTTGTCCCATGACTAACTGAGCGTCAGTGCTCAGTTATGTCCCAGGGTTGAGGTATGTGACATATTTACAGTCTTAAATATGTGGGATTGCTGATATTCAGGTTAGGAATTAAGGGAGTGATACATTCCAGTTCAGGCTCAGATTAAGAAGAAATGTGTGTTTGGGAAAATAAACTATAAACTAATGTTAGTTCAGCATCTACTCTATGTTATTTTATTAATTCATATTAAACCCTGTATTGCTATTCTTATTTTAGGTATAAAATCTAGAGACACCATTTTGCTGTACTCAGGACTCTCAGCTAATAAATAATAGAACTGGGTTTTGTGGGAGAGCTGTTAGCAATAAGAGAAGCATTTGCTCTGTCCACGTTTTACCAACAAAGATCCACAGACAGGAACATCACCCATAGAACTTGACGGTGGGTTCCTTGTTCCAACAAGACCTGTAGTTCCTGCTACTCAGAAGTGAAGATTCACTGCTATAGCTGTGATGTCTCACCTGTGTGACCTTGCCCTCCACTACTACAGATTCATGAGAGTTTCTGAAAACCCTGCATAAAGAGTGTGTAAGACCTGTGTATGATGGCACACACCTACCATCTCAGCCCTTGGGAAGCTGGGGCAGGAGGATTTCCTTGAGTTGAAGCTAACCTGAGCTACAGAATGAGACCCTTATTTAAGAAATATGACCAGTGATTAAATTTTAGAACTCAAACAAACAAGCCAATCAATCAATCAATCAGTAAAGAAATAAATGAGGAGTTATATACCCAGTCTATGTTAAAAACCTGATCCTGTGTTAATATGGAGTCAAGGGCGTATTTCTGCTTTGTTCACAGGAAGGAAATAAAGCTCGATGAGATGATTGTCTATAGCAGAAGAGTGCCAGCCCTGGTGACATCACAGCTGTTGACGACCCCACAGAACAGGCAGAAGGAGGATTTCTAAACCTGTGTTCCTGACTTTCTTACAACATCATGGTGCAGTCTGAGAAAGAAAGGAAGAAAATGGTGACGTAACTCCTAGCTTCTTGGTGGGCCTACAACATAACTTCAAAAACCAAATAAATAAGGGGGATTATACCCTCGGTCACCACATGCCACATAATGCCTTAAGTCACGCCCTTTTACTCTAAACTTTTTGAATGTGGATACTTATGAGCAGTCTGCTGCAGATAGACTTTGGCTTGATGGCACCAGGGTGACCTTGGCTAACACAAGATGGAAAGACCCCTGCACTAGATTATGGAAAGGACTGGACCCTGTATTAATTTGGGGTTGAAGATATGTCTCTGAGTTTCTTTCTTATCTCTGTTCCCCCTGGTTAACATTTCTAATCCTTGGGCTCCTACTCTGGAACGTATGAACCTGCTGCAGCTAGGATCATGGCAGAAGTCACCCTGAAAAGGTGGCTCTTTACAGATGGCAGCCCATCACTCCTGATGACGTGGATTGAAAGAATAGTAAGAGTTGCAAGTGTAAAGAATTGAGAAACACTCTGTTACTCTGTGTGTGCAATCATGACAAAAATTATACTCCTTTATTTACTGCAGGTTTTAGTAACTGGTTTGCTCATATGACTTTCCCATCCACTCTGATGGAGCTGTGTTATGTTCCCTTCCCTTCTCTTTCAACATAACACATACCCTCTCTTTCTCTCTTTTTAGCCTTTATGCACAGTTTATGACTCAAGTCTCTTTGAGAAGACTACATGAATGTGCCCAGAAACCCTAGAAAATAGCTGTTGCTGTTTATGGAATGAAGAGGTAAATAGTAGCAGATGAAGGTCCAGTGAAATACAAAATCAAGAAAAGAGGGAGAAGAGATATTTGTCCAAGCTCATTTTTTTATGAGAAAGTGATTTTATTAAATTATATAAGTTTCCATTTCCGCCCCTCCTCCCAACACCCTCCCACTCCCCCCACTCCCTCTCCTCCTCCCTCTCCATCCCTAAGAGCAGTCAGGGTTTCCTGCCCTGTGGGAAGTTCAAGTTCCTCCCCCCTCCCTCCAGGTCCAGGAAGGTGAGTATCCAAACAGACTGGATCCCCAAAATCCAGTATATGCAGAGGAAACAAGTCCCAGTGTCATTGTCAATGGCTTTTCAGAAAGACTCCGGGCTAGCCACATTCAGAGAATCTGGCCACATTCAGAGAATCTGGTTGGATCACGTCCTCGTTCAGTCCCAGTCCAACTGGCCTTGGTGAACTCTCATTAGATCAGTCCCCTGTATCAGTGGGTGATCGCATCCCTCGCAGTCCTGATTTACTTTTTCATTTTCTTCCTCCTTCTGCTCCTCATTTGGACCTTGGAGGGCTCAGTCCGGTGGTCCAATGTGGGTCTCCGTCTGTATCGCCATCCATCATCGGATGAAGGTTCCCTCTGATCTTGCCTTCTTTGCTCACGTTCTCTTTCCTTCTGCTTCTCGTTTGGACCTAGGGAGTTAAGTCCAGTGTTCCAATGTGGGTCTCTGTCTCTATCTCCATCCGTCGCCAGATGAAGGATCTATGGTGATAAGCAAAATATTCATCAGTATGGTTATGGGCCAAGGCCGGTTCAGGCACCCTCTCCTCTGTCCAGAGAACAATCTGGGGATCTCTCCTTGGACCTGGGATCCCATATATAATCAAGTCTCCTGTAAACCCTAAAAATGACTCCCTTAGTTGAAATATATTCTTCCCTGATCCCATATTCATCCTTCCTCCCTCCCCCCCATCCCAGTCCACCGAGCTTTCCCCATTCCTCCCCTGCTCCCTTCTCTCTAACCCTCAAGCTCATTTTTTTAAGCAATGTAAATAAATGGGCCATGCCCTTACTATAGAAGCACAAATAACAGAACTAAGAGGACAGCTTATGTTCTTCCTACCATGCCCCTTTCCAAAAACATGTTTGTTAATATAGGAAGGTGGAGGTGATCAGATGCTACCACAGTGTTTATTTCTATGATCATAAGTCAACGATTACTGAAATAGAACACCATGTCAGGACATCAACACGCACCATTCAGTCTGAACGTAACTAACAATTAGTGATTAGTTTCCATATGGAAGCCCCCAGAGTCTCTGAAATGCTGACCTGTGTACTCAGGGTGTCATCAAACACGAGTTCAGGTCCCACTTTGGTGCCTCACCTCAAGCAGGTCGCTTAGCTCCACCACCCCTCTTACCACCCCTCTATCTCAGAGAAGAGACAGCAAGCCAGATGTGCCTGAGGTTTGTACAAACTATGAGCATTTGCAAACATGCCATTAAAAGGAATGATTGTTTTTTGTTGGGTGGCTTAGGAGATTTTGCGTGAGGCTGTAAATCTGATTTTTCTAAAGATTAAAATTGTACTTAAAGTACAGACAGATACTTAAAGCTAACACAACAGTATTTTGAGCTAATACAGCCAGTTAACACAACCCAATAAGATCCTCAGATAGCATCTGATTTATGTCTGAGACAGTTATCAGGTTTGCTGTTCTGCTGATAGAGTGAAAGATTGACAGTCAAGGTGTAAAGCGGAGGAGAGAAACTGACTTATCTACATCCTAATTACCCTGAGGAAATGCCTTGCCTACACACTATTTGTATTCCATGTATTGATGGTTTTTCTTAATTTTAATTGATGTACCATGAACTTCATATTTTGAAGTAAATAATTTTATGTCTTGACATATGATGTGTGTGCATGTGTTCTATATGACCATGAATCTATTACACAGTTAAGATAGTTGACCTGCACAGCATTCCCCTAAGTTAAACAGTGCTTCTTGGTCAGCACTTTCTCCCTGCCTCCCCCTCTTGTTAGTGGTTACCAGGCAACCACTGATTTGTTTTTTGTCACTATGCACTAATCTATATTTCCTAGAATTTTATGCAAATGGGGTTAGAAGAATGTATCTCTTTTTTTTCCCATTTGTTCGCACTGATCAAGTATTATCAGATTCATTCACGGAATTGCATGCATCAAGTTCATTTGTTTTATTTCTAAGTAGTAGTCGTCCCATTGTATGGCTATGACATAATTTGTTTATTTGTTTATGCATGAACATGAGGGTTGACCCTGGCTTGCAGGTGTTTCAAACTCACCTTTTATGAATCTCTGTGTGTAAGCTTTTCTATGGACATATGAACGCATTTCTCAAGAGTAAATGTCAAGAAGAGGAAGAACTGGATCACATGGCAACTATGCAAAGAACTTCCAAACTACTTTCCACAAGTTGCTCCTTTTAGAAAACAACAGCAATAATTTTTTTGTTTGTTATTATAACTTATTCATCTTTGAATAAGATTTTTAGCTACTTCGAAATCTACTTTGTGTGATTGTAACAGACAATCTAGCCACCTATAATTTCACTCTCTAATTTATTTGTACCTTTAAATTTGATAGGTCTCTTATACATGTCTTTTCATTCAAAACAATACCCCTGTCTTTAACTGGATTGTTTAGAACATTTGTACATCGTGTGACTAGTACCATAGCAAAATTTAAATAATTTCATTGGTTTTCTCTTGTTCGATGTCCTCTTCAGTTGTCCTTTTCTTTTTTCCTGACTTCTTTCGGATAAACTCTTTTTTTTTTTAATCATTTGAGTGAATTCCTTAGGGTTTATAAGGTACAACTTTAACTCAGAAGAAACTAACTTTTTTATTTTCATTTTATTTTTTCTTTACATTCCAATCACAGTTCTTCTTCCCACCCCTCCTCCCGCTCCCTCTTTCCCTTTACCTAGTAAAGACATTAACAGAAGAACTTTATTGCCTTTGTGTAATATGCAGATTTCCAGGTTGTAGTTTTTTGTTTGCCTGAAGGACCTCTGCAACTTCTATTACAATGCAAGATGACCTGTACTAAATTCTTCCCACCTATCAATGATGGAAAAGGCTTCATGTTACATTTTGTTGAAAGATGCTTTCATTGGGTATAGAATTCTACGTGGGCGGGGTTTCTTCCAGCCAGTCCTTTAAAAGATGGCTTTAATTTCTTTCCACAGCCATTGTTTTTGACAAGAGATCTGAGATTATCTTCATCTCGGTTTCTCTGCATATATTGCATGTTTTCTCTGCCTATAAAATTGTCCTCATTATCACCGATGTTTCATTGTTTCTGTCATGAGATGGTGCAGGATTCTTCACGTTTCTTGTTCCTAGGGCCTTGGAGGTTTCTGTAATTGTTGTTTGTTGTTATGAATAAAGCCCAAGTTAGTCCTACAGTCATGACCCTCCATATCACTGGGTTACGGTCATATGAAGATAGGTGAAGTTCACAGAAAACAACATTTTCCCTTTCATTGCTGGGAGTAAAACCCAGAACTTCTGGTATGATGGAGCAAGTGATCCAACCCCAGGTCCTCGGCTTTCTTGATGATTTAAAATCTTCATGAATTAGAAAGCCTGTCTATTGTCTCCCCAGCTATATTTTTGCAATCCCCCACTTTCCTTCATAACCTCTAACACAGCTTGGCCATTTCAAGTTGTTCTATTGATGGCCTGTTTTTTCTTACGGTTTGCTGCTCACCCTCTGTGTCATTTCAAACACCTGTTGTTATACCTCCAAGTTCACTGAGCTTCTGAAACAATGTGCCATTAATTCCTCTAGTGTCTTTTTCTATCTAAGTTTTATCTTTATGGTTGTTCTTCTAATTTTTGTGCCAACATCTAATTTGGTCTTTTTGTTTCTTGCATCTCTATTCTTAAGCACATATTCAATATTTCTTCTAGCTTTGAACATAGGAAACAGAATTTTAATTTCCCCAAGCCCTGTAGTTCATTCTGACACATCTTTCAGCTGTGACAGTTCAGACTGGATCCTAGATACAGTCTAGGATATTTTGTCTGACCAGATGCTGTGCATGGACATGTGTACTTTATTCTATGCAGAGACTAGCTAGCAATTGGCTAGTTTGGACCTTTGCCCTGGGACACAGTCAAGTGATCTGGAAACAGCTTTTTCCTATTTACTATTGTTTTAGGACTTACTAGGCAAGCAGTGTTTTTCTCCACTACTGAGTGCTTCAATGCTTCAGAGGAATTTTCTGCTCTAACAGAAAACTAAGCATTTTCCAAGTCATTTGTGGGAGCTGAGTCTTCTTGCGTCTGTTTTTGAACCTTTCTCCTCAGCCTGAGACAGTCTCTGTGCGCACAGATCCTGAGCCCAGTTCTACTCAGTGAGAAGGCTCCCCTGCTGATCCCCAAGTCACTCTGTGAACCTTTCTCTCCTCTCTAGTACTCTGCCCAGCTCCTCAACCCAAGGATTTTCCCTCTCTGCCCCTAAGGTTTCTCTTTGCTGCCCGCTGGCCTGGAAACTAACTGTCTTGAGGAGATCATAGGGCTCACTTATTTGTTTACTATCTCTGGGATCATTGTTTTCATATTTAATATGAAAAGGTGTCTTTACTTTGATAGTTTAGCTGTTCAGGCAAGAGGATAAATTCAATTTCTGTTAATTTCTCTTTGTTGGAACTATAAGTCTCCAAAAATTTTAAAGAGTAACCTAACTATACTTAGAAGAGAGGGCAGGGAAACAGAAATCACTGAGGTGAAAGCTTCAAAGCATTCCGAGGGCAGGAATAGCCCTAAAGAGTTCGAATGAATGAATGCTGGAATATACAAGTGAAGAGTGTTGTTACAGTCAGGTTTTTAAATCTATCTTGCAGAAAAGCTCAAAAACAGCTTCAGGAAATAAGTTATTAATAAACATGCCTTATAAATTTCTTCACAGTGTTATGACTTTAACATAGTCTCAATGTAAAATATAAAAGCAAAGATACTGCTCCAGTCCTGAAATTCTGTTCAGTTTTAGAAAACATGGCAATTCCCCTTGTCCTAATTTGGCTGAGCTGATCTGTTTACCACGCTTCCAGTAACTTACATCTGAGAGGACTGTGGGTGGCAGCTAGACTCTGAATGCCTTTCTGTGAGAGGAGTCGTGTCTTTTGTGGCTCATTCAAGTGATCGTTTCTGCTGTGAATTTTAAATAGAACAATCATTTTGATTGCTCTGCTAGAGTCTGACTCAGTGAGCCTGCGAAAGCATCTCTCTCATCACAGAATCCTTAACGACTCTCAGGATTCCACCAGATGTTTTCAGAAAAAAAAAATTTTAAGTGCCCAGGTTTCACATAGTGTTAGCAAGTCATTGTGCCTCTTTTGCCTGGGTCATGACCTATGGACATTAAATGGACAGACTGCATAGAGTGCTAGATTGTAATGCTGCATCAAAACCAAATCTTGAATTTTTAGTTTCATTTCATTTTATATTATTTTCCCTTCTCCTTTGTGAAATGTCTTTTTGAAATTTTTCTCCCATTTACAAAGGATTTATGATACTTTAATTTCTTATGATACTTCAAATAGTAATTTGCTACATGCAAACAGCAATCTGGTTTGTTGTTTTTTGTTTGTTTGTATGATTTTTCTTTTTACCGTAGATGGCTGACCTACTTTATATCACATCTACAGAAAGAAGAGAATCAATCATAGTCTGGTGGGATGCTAAGACTAGAAGGACCCTAAAGATTGCCTAGCTCAGAGGACGCAAGCATAAGGCACGAGAGACCTCACTTTTACATTTTGTGCTTATGGGTAATTTATCAGAAAACATTGCTCTAACATAAAAAGATTCATTTGAGCTGTCTCAGGACCCTCAGTAACTATACAATGGTAATTACTCAAAGAAGTACTACCAAATTCCAGCAGGTCTCAATCATAAACGGGATGTTTTCATCGAGCTCCTCCTCTCGAGGCTCAGGGATCTATGTGCAAGAGAAGGCAGAAAGGTTGTAAGAGCCAGAGTGGTGGGGATGACTCCAAACACAACAGGGCTGATGCCCACAGGAAGTCACAGAGCCTGGAGTGGCATGGGCAAGTCCTGCATAGATTCAAGCTACACAGAATCCCAACACTGAGAAGGGAAAGTGGGCATAGGGTCCCACCTCTAACCAAGAAGCTATCTGCAATTGATATTCTCTTATAAGGGCAAAAAATTTAGCTTATCCAATGGTATCTCACCAGGTATACAAACCACACTCCAGGGCGGGCCCCGTACCCAGGAACAGTTGGTTAACATAAAACAAACTCCATGGTATTTTTGTGGGAATTTTGTTTTGCCATTTTTGTCCTTATTTGATTGTTTATGTTAATTTTCACTTTTGTAAGATTTTGTGTGTGTGTGTTCGTGGAGAGAGAACCTTGATGTCCCCTCTTCCAACAGAGTTTGCCCTCAGGTTTAGGGATATCATTTAGGGGTTGGTTATAATTGGTATAAGGTTGAGGGGATAGGGGAGGTGTTTTATAGGTTCAGGGATATATATATATATATTGGTGATGGGATAATAATATTTTGGTATTTGTGAGTTATTGTTTATAGAAAATTATACTGGCATTGACTCTTGTATATTGATATATTAATATATTGAACATTGTATGTGAGTATGCTTCTACCTCTGTTTAAATCATTTGTTACGTATTGATATATACATTGTATTGATTTATATACATATATTTATCATATTGCAGTGTACATTTCTACCTCTGATTAAGATACTTGTGTATTATTTATGTAATGATATACATTGTTTACATTTGAATGTCATTGTCCTCATTTATTGCACAGTTGTTTATTCTCTTAGTCTTCAAGTTAGATAGATATCGAGAATTATAAATCAATAGGCATATATGTTTGTTATATTTATATTTACATTTAGGCTAATCAGGTTCTTTAGATACATAGAGATTACATTTAGTATAGATAGTATAATCTTCAACCTCTTCGAAGAACTGTGAAAAATGGCCTTTAATCTAACCTAGAATTTCGTGCTAATGAGACACAATCACTCCTGGCAACACTGCTCTACTCCCGAGAGAACATTGAGCACCAAAGACATTCCACTTGGAGCTTGTCTTCTTGGCAGAACTGGCCTTTGGGCAAAGAAAAAGCCCATACCTCGACCACTGACAGAATTACAGAATATCCGTAAATGGATAAAAACAGGATTGTCTTATCTTGCCAAGACAGGGTAAGAGAGTTCTAAAAGGTTCCTTGCCTTTAAAAATGGTATGTCAGTTATGCTAGGCCTTAGCCAAAGTTGGTTGACTCGACATTGCAAACGAGACTTTGGGTGATTGCACAGGTAATCAGTTGTCTCTTCCATTTGTTGCACATTTCGGAAGTTTCTTGCTTGTACTTCCTGGCTGCTTAAGTAAAATTATTTCCCTTCTCAGATCTTTGATGGAGTTGATGATTAGATAGTTGTAGTTACCCTCTACATTATTTAGACTCCTTAGTAAAATTTTTGTTATATGCTTCTTGCTTAATACTGTTTGTTGTTTGTAATTTTATATTTGGTATCTGTTTTTACTGTATATAGTTGTATTGCGTTTAGTTCAATCTTGTTTAGACAAAGGGGGAGATGATGGGGAACTTAAGTCAATCACATTCTGCTTAAGGTGTGTTCCCCTGGGGCCACACAAGACAAATAAAAGATCAATGTGCCTTGCCACTCTCTCTCCTCTTGGTTTCCTGCTCACCTGGTGTTCGTGGGATCTCTGGTCGTGTAAGTTTTCCCTTTTTTCCCAATTATTAAAAGCTAGATCTTTTTGTATTGGGTTGGCCTGGTTAATTATCGATCAACCACGCCCCTTCATAGAACATATATTGTATAAAAAATTCCAAAAAAAATATTTTTTTTAAATATTTTTAAAAATCCTAGTAGAGCATGGTAGCACATACCTGTAATCTCAGCTGTGCAGGAGACTACCGCAGGAGGATTGTGACTGTGAGAAGTGCCTGGGCAACTAAGAAATATTTTGTCTTCTTTTTTTAGAGAAAGTAAATTCTTGGGGAAGCCGGGAAGAGTGCTTGGTGGCACAGTGCTTGTCTAACATGCCCGAGGCCTGGGTTTGTCCTCAGTACTGAGGGAGAAATGCATATTTGCCATTAAGAACACAGCCACTCTCCTAATTTTATAGCTGTGAGAACTGAGGCTTTCAGTCAGCTGCAGCACTAGGAATGGGACCAGGTCTGTCACTCTTAGCACAGTCATTCCAGAAAGTTCCCACAGTCCCTAGAGCAAATATATATGTTTGATACAGGATAAGAGACATGGCAGGAAGAGAAGACAAGTGTCTTTTCATCTGTTCTTGTAGACAGACTGAATTTAAGTATAAAAAGAGATTATTTTAACCAAAATAAGAAATACATATTTTCTTTCCTTTAAATTTGATTTTCATGCAAGTCCATGGTACACACTGAACCTTGTCTCCCCTTTTGAGCCCCATCCCATCAGTACCCTTCCTTCCTTTCATCTCACGCCCTGCGCACACAGGTGACCTACATACAATCCAGGGTCTCCAGCTGAGAGAGAGCATGAGCTTGTCTTTCTGAAAGTGGCTTAGTTTACTTACCAGGGTGGTTAGTACCATTCACAAGAACGACACTTTTAACTGATTCAAAAACTGGTTTCCATTGGTAAAGCAACCCAGTGAGTTACTGTGACTTTTCTTTTGCTATTTTCAGACTTTTGCTTATCTGGCTTTACACAGGATCAAAGGAGATGGATATCTATTTCAGTATTGTCATATGCAATTGATACTTCCAATATGTGAGAAGTTCCCTTTTTGTATATAGCCTGTCAGTACTTATGGAATAAACAAAAACAAATTCCTCTAGAGAGGAGGAGCCAGCGCCAAGAGTGTGCACAAGGCACACGGATGGCTCTCTAGAAATGCTTGTGATAAAGGAAACTCAAAAGCAAGTACACAGAAGAGGAAGGATATGGAAGGTAAATCTAGGGCGGTGCATTTAGGCAACAGCACTAACAGAGAGAACTGGGTGAGCTGCACCAGGTCTTTCAGGTAAAACGGAATTTTAAACCCCAAATAATCCTCTAACTAGGTTCAACCTTCACTCTATTTTTTTTTGCCCAGCTCAATCCATTTCTTAGAAACCCTCTCCATTACCCAAAATGACCAACCAATGGTGAAGATAAAAATCTATGTGGTGAACATTTATCACATAGGGCTATCTGCAAGCTGCTTTCTTAGTGTGCACACAGAATTAGGTGTAGATTCCTCTGCCTTTGCTCTTTAGGTAATGAGTAAAGGAGCTGATCCCTGTGTGCTGTTGTAATCCTATTTTTGCCTTGTCTGTGACCTCCATATATTCATCCCCCAAACCACTGGCTTGACTTTTGTCAGTACGACTCTTTCTTTTCGAAACTGTCATGTAAATTATGATGCCATGGTAATATGTTTAGCCTGGCTTATTTCACTTACCTAAATACATTGGGAATTCCTCCATTTTTTAAAAAAATGTATTAAGAGTCTGTTCCCAGCCAGGTGGTGGTGGCACACACCTTTAATCCCAGCACTTGGGAGGCAGAGGCAGGCGGATCTCTGTGAGTTCGAGGCCAGCCTGGTCTACAAGAGCTAGTTCCAGGACAGGCACCAAAGCTACAGAGAAACGTTGTCTCGAATCAAACAAACAAACAAAAAAGAGTTTATTCATATTTGCTACTGAGTTAATATTTCATCACTTGAATTTATGATAGTTTGCTTAACCATTCAGATTTTAAAGAAAATGTGAGTTGCCTTCAGTTTGAGACAATTATTAACATGCTTCTTAAATGTTTCATATAGTTTGTAAATGTAAATACAGGTTTTCCTTGTCTCTAAGGAAAAATACTTAGGGAGTATTGTTGGGTCATATGCTCTGTACAGAAATACCTTCCTAAGAAACTGTCAAACCCTTTCTTGTCTGGAAGTGAAATTAACCACCTCAACAAGTAACGTAAAATCTTGATGTTACTGCTTCATGGGTGAAGTGTTGTGGTTTTTTTGATTACTCATTCTATATTTGGTGGATAGTAGTATGAACAGCACAAAGACATGCAAAAGGATGCTGACCACAGTCACTTGGAAAATGAAAACCTCTTCTTGAAATTTAGGAAAATGGGGGCTGGAGAGATGGCTCAGCAATTAAGAGCATTGGCTACTCTTCTAGAGGTCCTGAGTTCAATTCCCAGCAACCACATGGTGGTTCACAACCATCTATAGTGAGATCTGATGCCCACTTCTGGGCTAAAGTCGGTAGAACACTCATACATAAAATAAACAGAAGAAATTTAGAAAATGGCGCTTCTTTTGTTTTAATTAAAATAAAAATTACTTTCAATGTCCTCTCCTTCATACTCCTCCCATGCCCCTCCTTTTACTCCCTCTCAAATTCATGTACTCTTTTTCTTTGATTATTATTGTTACACACACACACACACACATATACACACCACACTTATGTATCTCACATAAATACACAAATACCACCTTCTGGTTCCATTCAGTGTTGCTTATATGTGCACACCTTCAGTGCTGACCACTTGGTGCTGGATAACCAGGGTGCCACGTTTTATGCTAAAGTGATAAGAACGGGTTTGTTTTTTGTTTTGTTTTTTTTTTCTGGGAAGAGAGGACTGTGGTGCTGTGGGAAGAGTAAGTCCAGCATAGATGTGGCATGTGTGGGGAAGACGAAAGGAGATGCAGTAAAGATCCTGGAAGAAGGCCCAGTCTAAGACTAAGAAGACACTTTCCACATGCCCCTCCCCAAGCTGTTTGCTGGATCTCTCTAATCTGCTGTAAGAAATCGGGTGTAGAATTGATTTCCCAATAATGGATTTTGACAGCTGGTTAAAAAGCTGTATTTGCAGTTGAAATGTAATTTTTCTGTGCTATTTGAAAATTCAATGGTCCCTTCTCTACAGGAAACAATGTGTTACAAGCAGATAAGTGGAGGAGAGGTGAATTATGGGGCATCAGTCTCATAATAGGCTTCCATAAAATTGAGACCGACACTTCAGTGGTTTGTGTAAGTGCCAGAAATGTGAGGTGTAATTATACCCACAGAATGATCACCCTGTCAAATGCAAGGTCCCCCAACAGCTGTTCACCCTGGGAGTTCATGAAGTCTCTGCTCCCTTTTCCAGTTCCCCTCAACTGTTGGGAACTATGGGGTTCTCCCTCACACCCTTTATTTCAGAAGAACTCACAAGTCCCAGACGCTGTCTCTGGTCTCTGTGACTCATCGAGCCTCCAACTTTCCCCAAACCTTCTTCATGTATCAGCTTGAGAACAAGCTTTGAGGTTGGGCAGCACTCTTGGCTGAACTCGGCGGCACACATTTGAGTTTTGCTTGAGTTACTTTCCCCACTTCATTATGGTAGGTTTTTCTTGTTTCTCCCTGTTACTGCCTCCCTTCTCAGCCTACTCCAACCACCTCTGCACTGATACTCATGGTGGATTATTTATTTAAAGCCATTTCAACTGAGTGTCCCACTGTTCAGTGAATGATTAGCACCTAAGGATGCTGTTTCGCACAAACTGCATTACAGGGTTGTTTCCACGGTACAGTGCATCAGGGGAGTACTTTTGGAGTCAATTATTTTGATCTATTCATACTAGAAATAAGGGATAATATTCCGTGGGAGGAAGAAGAACCTGACAAAGGTTTGACAAAAGCTTGGTGTGTCATCCGTGGTGACCTGAGCTCCTCCTCTGTTGTTACCCCATGGCAGGACCGCAGAAAAGCCATTCCCAAGAGTGCCTTTTGTGGGGTTTCAGAAGAGGGAGAAATTGTGCAATCTGTTTCCTCGCACGCTCATCCACTGCACAAAACTTGAGCAGAGATGTGGGGAAATGGCTGCCTGGATTTCATTATACAGCCTTCATAGTTAGTTCTTGTAAGCAATAAAACCCGTGGAAGCTGAGAAAAATATTGATTAGGTGATAGGATGTTTGAAAGTGGCAGGACTATATGTGAAAACTTGCAGAGAAGATGCTTTAACCTCTGTTTAACAGTTCTGCAACATTGCAAGCTTAGGTTAATCTAGCCCGGAGCCGGCAAGGTCACAGGAGTTGAAGAATCTTTCTCCTCTGACCACTCTGTGGCAGTGTGATTGATGAACCAAGGATGTAACCCCGGCCTTGCTTAGACTCTAAGTTCCTTCAGAGCAGAGGCGGTGCCGTGCTGTGCTTACTGCATTGTTAAGGGAACAGGAGCATGAGTGACTTTCCAAATAAAAGTGCAAAATATGATTCGGGCATGAAACTGATGCCAATCCATTTCAGCTGGTATTCCAAGCTGCCTGGGAGCTACCGATCAGCTCCACTTGCCTCGTGTTGTCAGCACAGAGAACAATTAGTATTTGCTGTGTGCAAGCAGTTACCTATCTTTTCTGTGTTTGTATTCGTCCAGCAATCAGAAGACAGCAGGACTCAGTTCTCTCTGTCCACCGTGTGTTCTCTGGGACTGAACTCAAGTCTTGAGGGTTGGCAACACAAGCTTTTATCTACCAAGCTACTCTGCCAGACTCCTTTTCTAATTAATTTTTAAACATTTATTTAGAGTCCTAATCTGTACTTCAGAGCACACCACAGCAACATGTGTTAGTGGCTGCATGTCTACCCGAGAGCTTGTTGGAGGCCAGAAGCTGATGTCAGGCTGGAAATCACCATCTTTACAATCACTTGCCATCTTGTTTTTGGAGTCATCCCCTCTCTCTGGACCTAGAACTCATTGATTCAGCTGGACTGGCTGATACTTCTAGAAATCTGCTTGTCTCTGCCTCCCCAGTACTTGGATTGCAGGAGCACACTATTGCATCTGGCCTGTGCATGACCGTTGAGGTCCTTTTTGTGTGTGTGGCAAACACCACCAACTAAGTGATCTCCTCTGCCCCTGATTATAGATCTTTAGAGAAGTTTATTCTCATTGTTAATGATACTGAAAATTAAGATTTTTTTGGCTGACAGACATCATGAAGTATAACAGCATAAACAATTTTTATTTACATGGGCAAATTTAGCTAGTGGTGTAAACTGGGATCCAGCTGGTCTCTGCTAAATGTTAAGCCAATCCCCAATTACTTCATCTTTACTAAATGTTGTTCCTCTAATCTGTCCTGTTAGTAGCAGGATCCAGTTTCTCTTAAAGTTTTTAACTTTAATTAGTTAATTAGTTAACATTTAATTAGTTAATGTGTGTAGGAGGGCATGCACATGGCCTGGTGTGCATGTGGCAATCAGAAGGCAGCTAGCAGGACTCAGTTCTCTCTGTCCACCATGTGTTCTCTGGGACTGAACTCAAATCATCAGGTTTGGCAACACAAGTTTTTATCTACCAAGCCACTCTGCCAGACTCTTTTTTTAATTAATTTTTAAACATTTATTTAGAATCCTAATGTGTACTTCAGAGCACACCACAGCAACAGTCTGCGCACCTCCAACGCTTAATTTCCTGTCACTGAACTACACAGCTGTTTTGAGGTGGAGCGTGAGGCCCACGGATCAGGGCTGGACTTGCATTAATGCCCTTGTTTAAACAGTCACCTTGCTGTCAGTTCAGGGACTTCCCTCCCATGGAAATCTGTAATGTAAGTTCCTCACTCCCTCACCTTGTGCAGACGCCTTTAGAGGCGGCTGTTCCCCACTACAGGGATCATCCCTTTCTTCTTCTGTTAGCCTACTGACTCCTGCCCATCTCCAGTCTGTATCTTCTAAATCATAACCCTACAAATGAGAAATCAACAGTGCTTAGCATGGCTTCAGACCCTGAACCCCTAAATGTTAGGACATGAGAAAGTACATGTCTGTAAAGATGGAAAGAGTGAATTATTTTTTTTTTAAAAAAAGGCAAAATGGGAACTCCTCCCACAAAATAATCCTGTATCTTTGATCAATGAGAGGAAATAGCACATCTAAGGATCAGCAATGTCCAGAAGACCAGAGACACTCAACATGCAGGGTAAAGGTAGATGGGAGAATTAAGATTCAAGAGGGTAGGCAGTGCAGTCACTAGGAGTCTTGGATAGCACACTAAGGAGTTCTGACTTTATCTTACAATTACTGAAGAATTTATGGCTGAGTTCTAACATGCTGGTCACCAGAGGGTGGAATATTTTCCTAAAGAGGAATGGGTGAGGAATAATTTTCCTTCTTATGCCCCTAGCCTCCACGCCCCACCTTTCAGTGACTGTGCAGTGCGCCTTCACAAATGAAAAGGCAGGCTGTTTTCTTTATGTTCCAATTAAGCTCTGTGCTATCAATCGCTAACTCCATCCAGGGACACAGACTGCTTTCTTTAGACAAGAGCAGCAAAAGGCTCGGGCTAATGTGTTTTCGGATGCAGGTGGCATTGATGGTCGCTATGGTTACACCCTCTGTGAGCCTGAGCACCTCCTTCCAGCAAGCAGCGGTGCTGGAAACTGAATAGATGGGGCAGCAGGAAAATGCCTAGCAAGCAGTTTCCTTGGGAAAAGTCATGGGGTTTGGAATGATGCGTTGAAGAATGACGTGAGAAGCAGAGGCAAAGGAAGGAGAAGGATGCTGAGAGGAAATGGAGGAAAAGAAGGTTTTATCCCCAAAGGAACAGAACAATTCATCAACCAGATCCCAACGAAACCATGATATGAATAGACGGCATCTGTGATTTGTTTAATACTCTAGGGAGTTTTCCACTGAAGTCTGGATGTTAACTCAGTTTGATGATATAGACTTCCTCATCTTTCTAGCCCTAGGGATATGATTTTTCAGCCTTTAAAATCATGTTATTTCTTATATCTTAAAGTACTAGGTAAAGAGTCGTGGAGAACAACCTTTGTGGAATATTCCATGGGTCTAAGCCCTTATTTGTGGATTCCACCATTCTGATAAGAAGACTGAAAAAGTACTGATGAGTCAGATACAAGCCATCCTTTTCCAGAATGATACGTTTGGTCAGTGGACGGTGAAGACCTCGGGGGGTAAGCATTGAGAGAAGCAGAAACTTTCTTCTTGACCCCCAAACGCCGATAAATTATTAACATTTCCACTCTGTTTATATTCCAGTACAAATTAAACACAACATTAACAGGGCTGTCAGGCTGACTTGACAACCTCTGCTTAGGTTTTCTCTAAGGGCCTGCATTGTGTGAGGGAAAGCAAAAACTGGACCTTTCAATTGATCTTGTTTATCTAAATTGTTCATTTGGTTGGAGGTAAGGTGTCTTCAGAAAGCATGGCACAGAGGACAGAAACAGGAAGAAACAGAGCCCCAAGAAAAGCTGTCAGAGACAAGTCTGCAACCTGGGGACTGAATCCTCGACAGTCTAAACTGGCTCTGTGTACGGTGGTAACGAGCCTGGAGGACAGACAGGCGGAATCAGGAGACAGCTGGATGGACACACTGAACTGCAGTGAGGCCTCGGCACATGCCATTCCTAAGTCTAGACCGGAAGTGAAATGTAAAGACCTACACATTACTAGACCAGATTTTGGAATAGAAACCATTTTAGTGTTGGAAAAAACCCCTGAAATTTGAAATATTTGGAAGGCTCAGTGAATAATAATGGATCACCACAAGTTTCTATTTTTACACATGTACCATACCTGTATAAGATATTGTTGGGTCTGTTAGGGGAAGGAAGTAAAGGAAATTCAGTATTAGATTGGCATCACTTCTATAAATATAAAATTATTTAAAAACAGATTTTTTTAAAAAAAGAATCAGGAATAGAGGTACTAAAGTCGAGCTTGAAAAACAATCAAGTAATTAGGCACAAATCCAGAATGTTAAGTGCAACACCCATCCTTCTTGGGAAGATTCCCCCAGGGTTCCTGCTACCTAACCTTCATCCTTGGTCACAAGGTGTCTTCCATCTAACCCAGCCCCTTTTAACAAGCCTTGGTCCATTCACTAAGGCAAACACCTGTTTGCACATGCTTTGGCCTTTATACTCTTGACTTAGCACTTCTGTTTCCTCAAGTGGGAAGACGTATTTTTAATCTTTTCATTCAGTGAAATCAATTCAGAAATTAGCCATGTCTATTTTTAGCAGCATTGTTTCAAGTGTCAGTTTCTCCAAGCATCTCACCTATGCATACCCAGCTTAACCGAAAGAAATATATATGTATGTATGCATGTATATATATATGTGTGTGTATATGTGTGTGTATATATATAAACAAATATTATTAAGTGGAACGTCTTTGTATTTAAGCAGTCAGGGAGGGTAAAATTCTATTTTTCAATGCTTAAGGAAATGCATTGGCTATATTGATAAAAGATCAATCAAAAATACTTGCTAAACATTTTTAACGTAATTCAGTACAGCAAGTGTGCGTTGAAAGTAATGAACCACACAATGGGTGAACAAAGCTAAAAGAAGTCCCTTCTTTCAAAGAGAATGCCCCAGGCAAAGGGAAAATTTGAGTGTGCCCACCCAGTGACATCTGAGAAGTCCATATGGGGCATTGCAGGATTGTGTAAGAAGACAATAAGACTCTGGCCAAATGTACATTGAATCATTTTTCTCTCTTCACTGTTAACATCAGGCAGAAACGGTGCTCTCCCATGGCTCTCCCCTGCATCAGATGTTTTTACATAGCACAAAGGATCCTTAAGTTGTTCTCCTCTGAACACAATGGCTCCATGACATCCGCCTCTGTGAACGCATTGTTTGCTTTTTTTTCAACATGTTATTTTCCCAGTGGTTATTTATCATCTGCTCTGTGTTTGCCTAATGAACTAAAAGTGCAAGGCGAGGGAATAAACCTGAGCAAAACAACAGAAAGGCAACCGTGAACCATTGATGTAGCAGGAGAGAAGAGGGAGCAATGAAAGGGTGTGGAGACTCAGTTATCTCTGAATACCAGGAAATAGCATCTGTGTTTCTCAACAAGGTAAGAGCACCAAACAGCGGGCACAGAAAGGGGGATGAGTCAGTCACATTTTAAAAGAAAGAAAACAAGAAACAGTGTGTGTGTGTGAGAGAGAGAGAGACACAGACAGAGAGAGAGAGAGAGAGAGAGAGAGAGAGAGAGGAAGAGAGAGAGAAAGAGGCTGTTCATATTTCATGTGACCACATACTGTAGCTTCTCTTATTGAGACCACAAAATAATCAGAACACTCCAACACCTAGAACTCCTTGTGCTAATTCACTCAGACTTCCATTACAAATACCATAGGGTGGGGGCTTTCACAACAGGAATGTGTCTGTCACAGTCTGGGGGTGATGCAAAAACATCAGCGAAAACAATATAAAACCTAGGGCTAAAATGTTAATTCCTGGGTCTGTATCTTGTAGAATCAGAGTCAACTGCAGCAGCATCTGGAGCTGTGAGTTCCGTAGGCACACCTTCATGGCTGTCAAAATGAATAGACTATCCTGGGAAACCATCACATTGCACACAAAAGGGAGAGATGTAGTGGGTGGAAGGGGCTAGGAAGTAAGTGGATACAGAGGTGATGGGGGGTAAGGGGGGCGAGTGAAACTGTCCAGGAGAGGTGTTAGCAATTGGAGACACAGAAACTTTCTGTACTCATTTCTAAGTTATAATACACTGATAACTTTCTGAACAATGCTTTAGACCACGGGTTCTCAATCTCTGGGTGGTGACCCCTTTGAGGGGTGGTCAAATGGCCCTTTCATAGGGATCCCACATCAGATACCCTGCATATCAGATATTTACATTATGATTATCACAGTAGCAAAATTACAGTTATGAGGTAGCAATGAAAATAGTTTCATGGTTGGGGTGAGCACAGCATGAGGAACTGGATTAAAGGGTCGCAGCATTAGGAAGGTTGAGAAGTTTGAAATCATATTAAGAAGAAATATGATAATATGGTTGTGTGTGTTTTGTTGTTTCTGTTTGAAAGTGTGGAATGATTTAAAGTAGAATATTTTACCTTTTCATGTCTCCATGTTCCTTATATAGAATATCACTGACAAGTATTACTTCCCAAAGTACAGCACCCAGTATAATTTTTTTATATTTGGAAAGCCACTGTAGCAGAGACACATACATAGTTCATATATGTAGACAGTTGACTTCATATATGTTGACAATTCACTGGCCATCAGATTCCTTGGCTGTAAAATGAGTATGTTGATGTGAACTCTGACCTCTAAGGTCTTTGGACGTCAAGAGTCCATAAATGTCAGGTGATCAAACTTCCGTGTCAACAATGCAGACACGTTAATCTTAGACGAAACTTTAAACGTTGTTTTCTTATTCTAATTTGACCATTTTGCTTTTGTGTAGGTTTTAGATTTTATAAAATAGTTTCCTCCATTTTAAAGCATTTTTCCTTATCATACCTTCTACAAATAATTTCCGTGCCCATACTTCAAATAGAAAACTGAAGAGAGGTCAGGGTGATTAACTTCAAATTATACCACTGGCCGTGACAGGGACTCCGAGCTACTTTTCTCACACGAGGTCCAGTGTTGCTCTACGCTCCCTATCTGATGGTATGTCTTATTCACATGTGGATATCATGTCCAATGAAAAATGGGAGGGTATTTCTCAGACAACCATTTCCATTCATAATCATATATTGAATACTTGTCATATAGCCATGTTGAATTTCAAAGTGATTAATTCAGAATTCCTGAATGATCCCTGCTTACAGAGGAACTATGAACTGGAGATTTTTCTGTTTACTCATCTTACTCTTTCTGATGTCTACTGCTCCCATGTACTGTGACACAAAAGATAATACTTTCTTTGACATTATTTAGAGTTCACCTCCCAAATATACTTTGACATGAAGATGTACGAAGAGGCAAAAATAAAAGAGGAAGTAGAGTATGTAATATTTTATTTCCTCTGCATGGCTTGCTGGTACTAATACATGGGAAACAGTTACTTTACAGAGCCAATTATGGGATAATATGGTTGATTCAAGAATAATTTCTCCTTCATTTAAGTCAATGGAGCATCAAGTCTTGCTGGCGTTAGCAGTTATCAAAATAAGAGCTCTAATGATAGCAGACATAATAGAAGTTCTGATGAAGCAAAGCAATTTTACAAACCGGAATAATACCCATCACTAAGATAAATATCTGAGCTAGCTAACTTATGTAACATGAGGGCCGGCTTGTTGGGGTTTCTGTCCCTCCCAGTACCCCAACAGCCGACAAGCAACAAAGAAAATCACACACAAGACTCCATAAGGTTACAAACTGATTGGCCCTTAGCTCTGGCTACTTATTAGCTCTTATAACTTATGTTACCCCATTATCCTTATCTATGTTAGCACATGGCTCCGTACCTTTCTCAGCAGGGCAGGTTACATGCTGCCTCTTCAGTGGTCTGCACAGGAATGGCGAGAGAGCTTCTGCTTCCAGAATACTCCCAGTCTCTTTGCTCCACCCCTACTTCCTGTCTGGCTTTCCCGCCTATACTGCCTTCCTGGCCAATCAGCATTTTATTAAAATATGATTGACAGAATACAGACAATTCTCCCACACCACTTCCCTCTTTTTTTTTTTTTAAACAAAGGAAAATACCCATAGTCCATTTGTTGAGAATGTGGGCGTAGTATTTCAGGCTACTTCCTGCTGGTTGGGGGCGCTGATGATCTTATGGGGACCTAAAGAAAATTTAGAGTTATAATCAAGTCCTGACTGAAGTATCTTGTGAGTCTTGATCATCTCAGGCAGCAGTCTTGAATCTGTTCTGGATGTAGAACTCAGACATCTGGGCCATCTGTTCCTGTTGGAGATTTCTCAAGTGGCCTCCCTTGATGGAACCTGATTTTTCTTAACTCAGAATGAATCCACAACTTCTCATTTTCTGTGGAAACAAAAGCAAAATCTCTTCTCCAAAGTAAGATACCTTTTGACTTCAGTTTTGAAGCCAAGGTATTTTCAAAATACTTATCTTGGGTTAGTTCAGCAGCATTTATAAACAAAAGTCTTTTAGCAGCTGTTGCTCCTTCCTCAGCATTCAAACAATTCAAAGAGAGCATAATAGCATACAGTATCAAGATTCTCTGTGTATTTTCCATCTTTATGTGGCTTTACTTTAACCTCTATTTCTTTTATTTTTACTTTTACTTTTACTTTTAGATACAGGTTCGCTGTATATCTTTGTCCTGGAATAACTCTGTAGACCAGGCTGTCCTTGAACTCACAGAGATCTTTCTGTCTCTCCCTCCCCAGTTCTGGGATTAAAGGTGTGTGCTACAACACCTTGAACTCAAAGATCCTTATGTCTCTGCCTCCCAGGCATAGGGATTAAAGGCGTGTACTACCACACCTTGAGGTCACAGAGGTCAACTACCTCTGCCCCTTAAAGTCTCAGAGATCAATGTACCTCTGCCTCCCAGGCATTGGGATTAAAGGTGTGTACCACCACACCCTATTTCTCCCTTTCTTTCTTTTTTATTTTTAATGACTTTAACCTTTAACCTGCATATATT
Source organism: Myodes glareolus (assembly GCF_982192425.1). Taxonomy (NCBI): domain Eukaryota; kingdom Metazoa; phylum Chordata; class Mammalia; order Rodentia; family Cricetidae; genus Myodes; species Myodes glareolus. Next base: position 56,029,864 of record NC_142043.1, on the reverse strand, counting down.
TTTAACACACTGTAAACTCCTTAGAGGTTTTCTTCATCTTTGAACCTCTCTTTACTGTATCTCTCTCTCTTTTTTGACTACATGAGTCTTTAAGGAGAAGATTAAAGCCGTGGCTTTGACAGCTAGATCCAGCCCATTTCTTAACTTTCCATCTTCATGGCTGAGGTACCAGCCAGAGCTGTGTTCACTGCCACAACTCTATGGCGTTTCAAGGTCCCTGCCAGCAAACAAGCTGCAGCATTCTGCTCACAGACCACACTCAGTCGGACTGCCTGCCTGAAAGAGTCAGATTGCCTTGGCAGGACAGCCCAGAAAGCCGGCATTTTAAAACAGCACAGCTTTTTTCCTGCTACAGCTGAAAACCGAAAAGCATGAGTTCAGCTTTTCATCAACACCGTTTAAGTGTTTCGTGGCAGGACCTCTTAATGAGCTGCAAGGTTTTGCAGCTAAAGCTGAGTCAGGAAGCCTCTCTTAGATGAGAGCCTTGCTTGCCTCTAGCAAGCAAAGTAGACCCGAGAAATTGCTGCTACCAACAAAACATGCTTTACTCTATTCTTTTCTAAGCTTTCTCAAGCTTTCTGTGGATTCAGTTATCCACGTCTGGGCGCCATATGTAACATGAGGGGCCGGCTTGTTGGGGTTTCTGTCCCGCCCAGTACCCCAACAAGCCAGCAAGTCCCAAGGAAAATCACACGGAATCACACATTAGGTTATAAACGCTGCCTCTTTGGTGGTCTGCGCAGGAGTGGCTGAGGAACTTCCCTGCTTCCCAGAATTCTCCTGTTCTCATTGTATCACATCTACTTCCTGTCTGGTTTTCCCACCTATACTGCCTGCCTGGCCAATCAGCGTTTTATTAAAATATGATTGACAGAATACAGACAATTCTCCCACACCAAACTTATAGAAAGAAAAAGTTAACTCTGGCTTAGGGTTACGGAGGTTTCGGGCCACTACTGATTACCTAAAATGAGGGAAATTGGTAATAGCCTGAAACCTCCATAATCCTAAGACAGGATAAACTTGGTTCTCACTATAGTCTTCTCTCTAAGTTTATTAAATCAAGGATTTATTGTAGTGGTGGGTAGGCATAAGAACAAGGGATGACCATATCTTGAGCCAGGGTTTGCAATGAGTCCATAACATTGTAAACTGACATACTTTCTCATTAATTGTTTGTGGAATGTATTAAGACTAGCAACTTTCTGTTCAGTATCCCTACATACTGAACTCCCTAACAGACTTTATTTCCAAACTATTCAGGAAAGACCATTACATTCCTGCTTATATTAATGTGGCAGCTGAAGTCAGAGAAGTAGCTTTTTAGGGTCTTAGGATCAGAGACATTGATAAAATTTGACCTCGGTTTTTGACCCAAAGGATCCCTTGTATGAAAATTGAATTACTTGCTGCATTTGCAGGAAACAGACTACATGTTTTTTCACTGCAGAAACAAAGCCGAGAGATGTTTGTGCTAAGTTCTTAGACTTGAGAGAAAAATCTATAACAGTGTTCTGATTAAGTGGTAAGGGTTACTCTATTAATATTTGCTCTTGTGATCACTAGCTCATGGAAATAATGATAATAAAAGTGAGTTGAGAAAAAAGAAAATTCAAGTGACTATTTTGCTTGTTTTGTGTTTTTACAACACTATGCACCTGGCTCTACATCCTTAATTGTTCTTATGCAATATCAGATTACATAAGACAGATCTTACATAATTATTGACCAGATCATTATATAGCCCTGTGTTTCCCTTGGACAGAACTGTGTGCTGCTCCTATGACTATGAAATACTCTGCTACAGCTTGAAAGAAAAACTTAATGAGCAGGCTAGACAGAAAGTTCAATACTTTTGAGACCATAACTAACACTGGTGATTTGTGGTGTGTCCACAATTCCTTTGATAACAAAAACAATCTGTCCAAAGGAGACGTACATTTAATCTCAATAGTACAAACATCTCAATCTTATTCTAATGATTTAAACACAGACCTGAATGTGTACTACTTTTAGTGAATCTATGTTTTAAATTACTACTCTGTTTGCTGTAGCTATGAGAACACTGACTTTTTGTAAAATTGTATCATTTACACTGCACTTTAATATATTAAGTAAATACACATTCTGATTTTTGCCTTTTATTTTATATACTTTGTTTCATAGCATATACTCGGAAAGTTTTGTAAGAGTGATTGCAGTGTTTAAACTATTCACTGAATTCTGGAATAGCATCTTCTGGAGATAAAAAACGAGACCATTGATGTCAAAACCTAATAAGTCTAGCCACACCTAATAATCCTAAATGCTGACAATGAACTGTGACCACAGTTTTGTCAGAACCCATCTCTGCAGAAAGATGACCAAGTTGATTTTCATTTTGGAATACTATAGATCATTAACCAGACACAAAGAAAAAACCAAGGGGAAAAGCAGAAAACCCTGTCCACCTCTTCCACTTTGTTTCTTCAACTATTGGAATTTAGGACTCTCTGGGTTAAAAATGAGCAATTCTCAGGCCAACCAGGATGCCTTAGGCATTCTCCAAATTGCCTTTGTTCCTTCTACCCACAAGGAGAATGAAGGGAATATACCAAGCCAGGGGAACCATCCAGAGACATAAGGACAAAAGCTTTAGAGTTTGACTAAAACTCAAAGAGGAAATTCATGGTTTCTCACATGAAAAAATTGGTGGTCAAAGTACAGGGGAAACTCGGCAACTGTAAGAACATGTGTGAGGGGTGGAGCATTATTTCAGAAAGGAAGAATCCAGAATATTTTCAGTACTCAGAGGAAATGGACCTATAAACACAGGAAACCATGATTCAAATGACAGCTCTTCAGAAACAGTAAAAATCCCAGAGGGAAGCTGAGAACTTGAAGATGAGGAGAGCCTAGGCAAAACTGATGAAGATGTATGTGAGTAAACTATACCCGAACTGCAAAGTGTGCACTACTTTCAAGTACACACTGCAGAGTCACTAAAGTCATACAAAGTGTATTTTCTAGCTACAACAGACTTAAACAAGAACTCAGTAACAGTAATACACCTCACAGTTTATTGGAGATCAGAATTTACAGACAACCTTACTGAAGGATGGACTGAAAAGATAGTGTGCTACATTTTACATCTAAATATTATTGTACAGAAAATATCCATCAAATACCATAAAACAAAAGAATTATTCTGAAATGCCCAAATATCAAGTTCTGGGCAACAAGAAAAGCTTACAAAGGAAAACTTAAGTGTGAGGATTCCCAGATCAAAAAGAGGAGGTGGAGAAACAAACCATTAAATACGTTAATTAACACTTCAGGTGAAAATGGTCCACACTTCCAGGAAAGACAAACAATTCTCAACTCATTCACAAGCTCTTGCAGATCTATACGGAGGAAAGGATCTTCACTGCTCTTTCTCCTGTTCCACCCAGCAAACCCGAACTCATTGTTTCAATTTTTAGCATCTTAACCTTCTGCTTGTTTGTATCCACCCTGGTGGTTGGTTCTTGAAGGCATTAATGAATTAGCAGTCTGAAGCGGTTAGGAGCTTGAGATGATGATTGTGTAGGTTTTAATCCCCAGAGCAGGAGCACTGCTGAGTATTTTCTCAAGGGTGGAAATATGTAAACATAGGATACACAAGTGTGTGTGTGTGTGTGTGTGTGTGTGTGTGTGTGTGTGTGTATACATATATGTATATGCACAAGAGACCCTTACAGGATCAGGGTTTCTTCTATCGGGTGGTGCATAAAACTAGCCTTTACTCTGAGAAGTCTTGGAGAAGAGAGGCCTAGGGACTAGAAGGACAGACTTTAATCATCCCTTGCTGACAGGCTAATTGACACTTTCCAAGATGGTACAAACTCTTGTAGAATTCATTAAACTTGCGTAGAACATTCCTCCCTATTCCCACCCCAAGAGACCTTGTTAGCCAATTCTTGACAAAAAGCTACAGAGCATTTGTCAAGTATCTGATGTAATAATGGGGACACTGAAAGGAAAGGCATTTATGTCCCCAAATGGAAGAAAAGCTGTTATCTTTATCTTGGAAAACTTACTTAACGCATTAAAATTCAAGAGTGGTTTAAAACGCTTCTTAATTTCTTATTGCAAAATCATGTTTGGATAAAACCTGTTCATAAAACAGATTCAAGCAAAGTAACTTATCAATGTGCTTGTCAAAAGGCCTGTGGTTTGAATAATCTGATATCGTATGTTTTTATGGTACTATATTGAATTTGATCTGCTGTGTTCTGAAATAACTAATGCTCTTACTCAAATGTAAGTTATAAAGGGAGATACCATGTTTGCTTTGCGGCAGTATTTTCAGCTCTGGGATGTGCAGAGTAGTGCCTTCACAAAGTGAGCCTTCAGTAAATAATACAAAAAAACACAATAAAGTTGTATTCTTTCAGCCCCATCCAAATGCTTTAAATACTAGAATACATAATACCAATAAAGTTCCTTATAAATTATTTTCTAATCATATACCATCATATTACTGTTATGGTCTTCCCCCTCCCTTACTTCTCACGGTCTTTACAAGGAACTGTTACCCACCCCCTTTCTCCTCTCCCTTGCTTTTTCTTTTGCTGTGTTCCTTTCTCTATTTTCCCCTTCAGATCATCACTTCCCACTTGGCCCTCCCTTCTGCAAGGGTGGTGGAGGTACTTATAGCACTGATGAAGCTATCAGTAGATGGTGGAGGAAATAGGCTTGTGTAGCATGCCACTGGGTGACACCAAAGCAGGCTTAGTCATCATGCTCCAAGTCTGTGAACTATAATTTTTATTCTTGGTAGTGTGTCTACATTTTGTAATATTATTTAACATACTTATCTTTATCTCTAAAAGAGAAGGAAAATATTTCTATAGAAGAAGGAAACTAATAATGCTGATGTCCCACTATTTCAGCATTTCAGCACAAGAAGGAAGTTTACATTCTTGTCTCTTCTCAATTCTTTGCTGCTGGATGGACCTTGAGTTTACCTATCTATGCCTCAGTCTCACTCAGCAAGACCCAACCCTAAGCCCTTGAAAACTAACTCTAGCTAGGGTTTACAGTTTTTTCTTTAATTTGCATATATTATTTGGAATTATAAAGCAACTCATATTGTTCAAGCATATAAACTCTGTGTTTATTGGGTTTTGTTGGGTTAGTTTTTCTATTTAAAAACAACAAAATAAACAAGCTTAAGTATAAAGACATCATAGGCCAAGATGACATTTAGGTTGAGTCTTTGTGTACACTATTATATGTTGTTGAATTACAAAGTGCCCCCAAATTAGTGAATTAATGTGACAACCAGCGTATTTGCTGAGGAATTCATAGACTATAGCTGAGTGGCCTATTTTCTCCATGTGACATTAGTTGTGATCTCTTCTGTGGCTATATTCTGATGACATGTCTGTTGACTTCTGAGTCACATTTAGCCGTGCTAGAGTTGGGTTCAAATGTCTAGATGGCTTTACTGTCAAGTCTGGCAGCTCAACTGTGATGGCTGAACTGTCCAGGCTAGAAAGGCATCCTTCTGGTGTGGTACTGTAGCAAGGTAGATGGATCCCTTTACCAGATTCCAGTGTCTAAGAGGAAATGGATGTTCTCATTACACCTGATATCCTAATTCAGGTGGCAACATCTGTGCTCCATTATTTTCATCAAAGCTACTCAGAGGGACAAACAAGATTCAAGAAGTTCATGTAGAAAAATTCACTTCTTGGGCAGTTTTTCTATGTCTGACTTACCTCAATCAGTGTAATCTTTTCTAGCAACATCCATTTACCTGTAAATTTCATGGTGTGAATTTTCTTTACAGTTGAATAGATTTCCACTGTGTATCTGTATCATATTATCACCATCCAGCCATCAGTTCTAGCTGCTGTGAATAGAAAGACGTGGCAACGAACGTATAGGAGCAGATATCTGTAGTAGGATATGGAATCTTTAATGAATATGCTCCATCTGGATGTTCTATTTCTAGTTTCTCAAAAATCTTTTGCACTGATTTCCATAATATCTGCATGAGTCTACCCTCCCAGCAATAGAGATAAGGGTTTCCCTTTCCCTGCTCTTAACAGCATTTGTTATTTGATAACTACCTCATAGTCATTCTGAAGGAATCTCAAAAGTACTTTTAATTTGAATTTCCCTTAGCAACTAAGGATGTTGAAGACTTGTAAATGGTTCCTAGCCATGTGCATCTTATTTTGAGAACTCTCTGTTCGTATCTACAGCCCATTTTTATCGGGTTGTTTGTTTCAGTTTTTGAGATCTTAGTGTATTCTGGCCATTAATCCCCTGTTGGTTGTACAGATGGCAAAGGTTTTCTCTCATTTCATAGAGTGCCTCTTCAGTGGGTTGTTTCCTTTGCTCTGTGGAAGCTTTTCAATTTCAAGAGGTCCCAGTTGTTAACCGTTGGGCTTCTTTCCTGAGTGAACAGAATCCTATTATGAAGTCATTACCTATGCTTGTAAGTTGTAACAACTTCCTACCTTCTCTTCTAGAAGTTTCATATTTTTGTTGAGGTTTTTGATAAACTTGCAGTTGACTTTAGTGAAGAGTGACTTTAAATGATTAAACTATTCTCCCAATCATCGGCTATCTCTGATTGTCCCGACTGTTTTTGTTAGTTTATCAAATCAAGATAAACTAGAGTCATTTGGGAAGAAAGACTCTCTGAAAACGCTTCTGTACGATTGGTCTAATAGGTAAGTCTGTAGGGCATTTTCTGGATTAATGGTTAATGTGGGACGACCCAGCTTACTGTGCAGAGTGTGCCAACCTTATGCAAATGACCTGGAGTTGTATGAGAAAGCAGGCTGAGCAAACTATGAAGAGCAAACCTGTAAAAAGCATTTCTCCATTGCTTTGTTCCTGCCTTCAAGCTTCTGCCTCGAGATCCTACCCTGACTTTCCTCAGTGATGCAATATGATCTGAGAGTGATAAGAAGAAATAAACTCTTCTGACTGTAGTGTTTTACCACACCACGGAAAGCCTCACCAAGACACTGATACTGCGTTTTTACTCAAACTTTTACTAGGCAATGAAAAGATTCTGGTGTGTGATATCTAACATACCATCAGAATACACACACAAATATGCACATAAAGGACTGAATTTCAAGAAACATTTAGTTTTGCCTTACAAGAAACCTATTTGATTACCTAAGAGAAACAAATTCTAGCAACACTAAATCGACAGATAACTCTAGCTTTTCAGCTTTTGTCTTACATTCTTAAAACTTGTTCATCTATAAAAGATGTTTTTCTCTTTTTACTCAAATTACTACTTGATGTGGGATAAGGAAAAATAAGAGACTCTAATAGGTGAAACAAATTAAGCAATTAAAATTTCTATGCACTAAATGCCTGGAATACGAAGAGACTCACCATCAATGACACAACTCATGTCATTTTGGTTGTATTTAGAGAGCAAACTCCAAAGTGGATTTTTCTTATCTGGTTTTCATTATCTAAGGTAAGTTTGCACTTTAACACAAAAGTTGAGTTTGTGTCACAATGAAAAACTCTTAACATTGGGCTGTGGAAATGGCTGAGAAGGTAAATAGCCTGCTTTGTTAAGCCTGAAGACCTGGGTTTGAATTCCCAGCATCCACATAAAAGCCAGGTGTAGTGTAACCCAACTGGAAGATAGATCTCAGGGACTTGCTGGCACACACACACATGCATGTGTACTTTCACACATTTGGATTTATGTAGGCACTACACATACATACACACACACACACACACACACACACACAGAGAGAGAGAGAGAGAGAGAGAGAGAGAGAGAGAGAGAGAGAGACACACACACAGAGAGAGAGAGAGAGAGAGAGAGAATCTTGCATTGTCATAATAACCCAGTAATAGTAATGAACTGGCATGGTATTTTCATATCTGAATTGTGTTAGGTATTAGTAACATATTTGGAGTAACAACCTGTAAGATTCACAAATAACAGAATTCAATGAGTAATCATAATTTTGACTGTAGGGGAACACATCAGCTTGAAAACTACATACATCTAATGTGGGATTCCCCTCTGTATTCTGTGAATATGTTTTATTACCATTGGTTAAGAAAGTAGCTACTTTGGATTGTGGCAGGGCAGAATATAGCTAGGCAGGTAAACTAAGCTGAACGCAGAGAGAAAGAAGGCAGAGCCAGGCAGATGCCATGAAGCTACTGAATGAGAAAGATATCAGAACCTTAATGGTAAGTCACAGCCTCATTGTGATACATAGATTAATAGAAATGGGTTAGTTTAAGATGTAAGAGCTAGCTAGGAATACATCTGAGCCATCGGCCAAACAACGTTGTAATTAATATAGTTTTTGTGTGATTATTTGAGTCTGGGTTGCCAGGAAATGAAAACACAGTCTCCATTTACATACATCCACTAGGCACTAATTAAAATCTCTGAAGAAGAAGGGAATATAAATAGATTAAAGTAGTAGCTAATGAGTTTCTTAACAGCCTATAACAAAAATAAATATAGTGCATTGATATTTTGGTTAGATATTGTAAAATGCCACTAAATTTTTCTTTGCTTTACATGGTTCTTATTTCAAAGCTCACATCAAAGCAATCTCACCCATAATTACTTCTGAATCATTAAATAATTGGGAAATGTTTAAAAATTAGGGCCATCTCCACTGGGATCCTAACTATTAAGTAAGTATTCACAATTCTTTATTCACATTTAAAGGTATTATTACTATACTTTTTAATAAGCCAAATATGCCCCAATGGCTTTTTATCCTAAAAAGGGCAGCCTAAAGACTTTGTCTACATTTGGCCAGTGGGTACCTGCTCTCATAGGACATCATTAGCTATCTTTCCTACTGATCCAAGTAGGTCACTGAGCAATTCATTTGTATGTAGCACAGTTAGATGAATTTTTCTTTTACATCATGTTGGTTTAGATTTCAACTATAACAGTTCATGTAATATTTACAATGGTTAGAATTTGAGGAATAGTATTATGGAATGTTCTTGCCCCAATGTTTGAGATTTTTCAACATATTAAGTATAAGAATTGCTTCAGATATTCTTTTTTTCCATTTGTATGTGAGTGTGCATGTGTGTGCTCACATGCACATAAATATGTAGTTGCATATGACATGTATGCAAGTGTGCAGAGGACAGAGAATACTGGGTGTCCTGTTATACCATGACCCCATGACCCACATTATTTCCTTGATACATGGTCTCTCACAGAGTCTGGAACCTGCTGGGGTTTTTTTTTGGGGGGGTGAACTCAAATTCCAACAATCCACTGGTCTCAGCTAGCCCTTCTCCAGCACCACTGACTGCTATACATTTGGCTGTGCCTAGCTTTTTTGTGGGTACTGGGGATCCAAGCTTGGGTCCTCATATTATCACAGCAAGTATTTGACTAACCAAACCATCTCCTCAGCCCTAGAAATGACTTTAATGAAGAAAGTAAAAACTGAAGTTTCTAAGAGAGGGAATGGCGAAAGTTTAAGGAAGTCAAGAATAGAGGTTCAGTGATTAATTTGTCTCAGCTAAGGAAAACAGTATCTCTGGGTATGTCATAAATAAAATGGCCCTATTTAATTATCTATCTGAGACTATTGAACCACCTTAGAGAGCAATGTGGCTCTCCACAATAACACCAATTATTGGGAAGTCATGTTTTAAATGCATTTCTACTGTCCTATAAATAGCATGGTGCTAAGGCCCAGGATTTGCAGGAGGTAAAAGCTATGGTCTGTCAGCTTTTCATTGGTGTGCTAGTAGGGGCCTAACAACTGGTCCCAGGACAGGGAATCTCTGATTTATGGTATTAGCCAGCCAATTTTCCACTATGGCTATTTTAAGCTGCCAACCAAACATCGCTGTACAAAGCTTCTCTCTATTATACAGTACCATCTCAGGACAGATAAAAATAGATGTACATCACATCAAGAATACAAAAAATAATCAACTGGAAGATGATGCAGTATAAGTATAATCTTAATGTACCTACCATTTAGTTATTGCCATGTAATTTTTAGTAGTGGTTGTATTTAACAACCAGCTTGCAAAACTTCCTGAAAATTTGACATCCAGATTGTCAAAAGTCAACCTGCGCTAGCTGGAGTGCTCCTCTAAGATCACTGATGTTCAGATGGCTGCAGGCAATAAGGTCAAGGAACAAAAGTCATATATAAAGTAATCAATCATAGGCTGTACCAGGCTTTTTCTCTTAGACCACCAACCAGCTCCCAAATCATGACTTATCTAGTTTTGAATGCTCGGTCTAGCTTAGCCACATTTCTGGCTCTCTCTTTTAACTTATTAATCTGTTTCTCCTTATCTACCTTGGGCCTCAGGGCTTTTTATCTTTTCTTTCTTCTGTATATCTTACTTTCCCTGTTTCTCTATGTCTGGCTGACTGGCATCTGCCTGACTTTTTGCTTCTAGTGTGTCCCTCATTCTCTCCGCGATCTTCTCTTGTTTTTCTCTTCTGTTGGGTCTAGATGTCTCTTCCTATTTATTCTCTCTGACTGGCAGCCCCGCCTATCCTTTCTCCCCCTCAGCTATTGGCTTTTTATTAGACAAATCAGGTGCCTGAGACAGGCAAAGTAAAACAGATTTTCGTAATTAAACAAATGCAACATAAACAAAAGAAACACACCTTTACACAGTCAAAGTAATATTCCGCAGCCTAAGCAAAGGTAACATATCTTTGCCTAGTTAAAATAATATTCTACAACAATAGGCACTATACATCTTCCCTAAGGTGTGATAATTTGATTGCAGACCTCTGTATTTGAGATGATGGCCTCCCAAACTGTCTCGGTCTGTGAAGGAATGCTGAGTCTCATACAGAATACATATATTCACAATTAACTATATTTAATTTTAACTCTTTCAACTTTACAGTGGGTTATGCTCCATGTGAACCTGTTAGCATTGGTTTTGGTTGCCTTTTATTTTTTTTTTATTGATTCTAACTTTTTCCTGAGTTACTTTAAGAATCTTTTTCATTATCACCTAAGCAGTCCTTTATCCTGACACATAAGCCAGGATTTTGAAAGATATTCCCCCAATTTCTTCACTTTATCCTTTGGTATAACATCATCTTTCAAGAGAAAGAGTAAAAATAGGAGTTGTTTCAGCTCTCCATTTGTAGCGTAAATACTACCATCTCATTGGGCAAAGTTTCTTGGATGGACCCAAGAAATCAGTGGGAAGTCATTACAATATGGATAGGCTGTGCACGCATGGCACATGAAGAATTGAACTGTTAGTGTAATTAATCTACTTCGTTTATCATCATCATCAAGGAAAAAGTAAGTCATAGAATCATGTATTCAATGTGCTAAAATCTCTGATTACCAATGCCCAAGATTTTTTAGAGTGGGACTAGTCATTAAATCAATCTGTATGAGTGTCTGACATACAAAAGCTTGTAAATACTGCAAAGTAGATTGTGAGATGCCAACTTACCAGCATGCCACTAAACTCATCGCAAAATCCACATCCAATGCTTCTCCCATATACAAATCATTATATGATCAAGTTACTTTCCCATTGCACATTAGAGAAAATAACACAGGCATAATTATCAGTTTGCAGGCTTTCTTTTTCTTAGTTACCCATTACACATGCAAATAGCCTAAATTAATTGTTCTAAAGATAGATGGCTCATCACTTCTTCAACAGGTACTATAAAACTGTAATTAAGTAAATATCATCAAGGAAATTACTTGAGTTTAAAGTTTCCAATTTGCTATTTTAAGAGTACTTTAATTCTCACTAGTTCTGTATTTTTCTGTAAATTTACTTTTGATAACTCTAGGGTCAGCAACAGTTTATAGTAGCTATGAATTTTTGCCCATAGAGAGTTGAAACTGTTAAGTTAGGTTGACCTTAGCAATATGGGATTTCTTTTTGCTACCCAAAGAACTTGAACATAGGTATATCCATGTATTATAAATAAAAATGGAAACTCATTCTATTTCAGAAAAAAAAGTAAGCATGTTTTATAAACCCCAACACTTTTGCTACTGGGGATGCAGGAAGCACAGGTCTTTTTGATCTTGGAGTCACTCAATTCCATTTCACATCACAAGTGACCAAGTCACAATTCAAGAAAGCACATAGTATTGGAAAAGTTGAAAATAGATAGGTGTTGGTGTTTCTCTTTCTTTGGAAACAAGGCAATTGTGACGTGATTCTCTTTTGTGGGTTTTAAATTTTTTAATTATTAAAATTAACTCATGGAATATTGTTTTCATACAGGGTTTGCAAGCATATTCCATTTTGGTTGATTTCCTTCCCTTTTTCATGTCTTTGCCCCCTTTCCATACTACAGAGATACTTGCACATCCATATTTATTGACACGTCATTGATAATAGAAAGAAATGGAACTAGCCTACATGTCAATCAATAAGTGAATGGTTAAAGAAAACGTGTTTTTTTTAAAAAAAACTCTAACAGTTAGTTGTGAAACTATACCCATATTTCTTTCATATTGAAGGAAAAACTGAAGCACATATATACACTTTTGCCTTCTTTCTCATATACATATATACATATATATGAAGTATGTGTCTCTCTGTTCATATATGTGTACATGTGTGTGTGAATGAGTGTGTGTGTACATGTGTATTGCATGTACACGTGTGCATGTGTAGGCTGAGGTAAGAAATCACAAGTTCAAGGACTGCCTGGACTACCTAGTGAACTTAAGGCCAGCATGGGTATCTCAGTGTTACCTTGTGTTACAAAAAACCCACAAAAAGAGTTTAAAACAAAGCTGGGGATACAACTCAATGGTAGAGTACATGCCTAGAACATAAAAGCCCTAGATCCAATATCTACCACTAGGAAAAAAAGAATTCATGTTCAGGTATTTTTAACAGTAAAAAAAATCATCATATTAGAATTATTGAGCTACATTTTTATATTTAAAGAACTGTACCATCACTCTAGAGAGCAAGATAAGGTGTGGGTGATGATTTGGTAGCATGTGCCTAGCAAAGTCTGGGAGAATGGATGACTCAGGCAAGGAAGCATGGGTTACTTGGAAAATAATATTATAATATCATAATGTATGAAAGATATATGTATGAATATATGTATGAAGATATATAAACTGTTCCATATTTTCTAAGCATAAAGTTTATACAGAAATAATTGGAAATCTCATAGACAAATTCAGGCATGTCTCGATGAAGAACCTATTACAGTTAAAAATAGAAAAGCTAATATAAGATGTTTTATTACAGATGTATGCAGGTAAAGAAAAATACAGTTAGATATGCATCCAAAATCAACCAGAATTGGACCAATATTCAGAAACCCAGATTTTCAAATAACAGCATGTTTAGACCAACTTGAGTGATTTTTATAGATGAATAAAATAGCAGAGAATTAATCTGAGAAATAATACAAAGGTATTTTATTACGCTCACAAGGTCTTTCCTTAAATAATGGTACATTGTCTACTACCTCATCTCATACTCTGTTTAAGAAATCACTGCATATACAGCAGTCCTACTTTCTATTAAAAGAATGCAGCTTTCCCGATTCTTCTGCTGGAGAAAAGGCAGTCTGGGTCACACAGGGGATGGCTTCCATATCCCTTTCCAGCAGTGGTTCTCAACCTTCCTAATGGTGCGATTCTCTAATACGGTTCCTCATGTTGTGGTGACCCCCTCAACCAAAAAATTATTTCATTGCTACTTCATACCTGTAATTTTACTACTGTTATGAAGCCTGGTGTAAATATCTGATATGCAGGACATCTGATATGCGACCCCTGTGGGGGTCACAACCTGCAGGTTGAGAACTGCCGCAGCTTTCCAGAGTTCAGTGGTTGACTCAGCAGCAGTCATGCGCAGTGCGCAGCCAAGAGAGCAGCATTATGGCACTTTAGCTTACTGTCCTTCCTGTGCTCGGGATGAGCATTTATATTAGCTTCCCCCACCTGAAATTGATCTGAAATTTGTTCCTGCGCAGAAAAGGTTACTCCCTCTGCTCAGCTCCTGTTACTTTTTGTCTTACTCTAAGTTGTACTGTTCTTATAAAAATATGGAACATCAATATTTACAAATAACTTGGGGGAAATGTTAATGTTCTTCTATTTCTCTCATTCTCCATATTTGCAATTCCCTAAATCAGTACCCTCAAAGTATATGTTTACTGAGAATGACAACGTCAACTGTACCATCTTAAAACAAATCAGTGCTACGGAAATAATTTTTAAAGAGTGTACCAAAGGCACGATGCCATATTCCATACATTTTCATTTGAATGATGATCTCCTTCTTTCTAAAAACCAATATTTCAGTATATAACAAACTTGGAGAAGTAGGTTGTTTGCGTGAAGGTACAATTCCCTCTCACAGGTATTCATGCTCAGAATAAAGTCTTCTACTTGCCAGTGCCTTAGCACTTAGCGCTTTGCAGTGAGAACTAAAAACATTTGCTAAACGTTGTTAATCAAACAAGTAGAGAGTGCATTTGTTGATTTTAGCATTTAAGTCAAAGCCACGATGTGGCAGACTTTCTCCCCAATACCTACCAGCTACGAGAGAGGAGAAAAGAGAAGGAGGTAGAGCAGAGGGGAAGGTTTCTGTGGTTTGCGGGTTGAGAGCAAATAGATAGGTTCAAAGTTTCTAGAGTAGAATTGTAAGCTTTAAACTATCTTAAAACTTCGACATATAAAACTTTCTATAAATTTATCTTCTATCTCCATTTAGAAGCCATTGTATTTATAAAAGCACACAGACCTGAAGAGAAAGAAACAAAACACAAAATAGAAACTTTGAAGCAAATTTAACACATCCCTATTACCTATATCACCTACTTGTGAGGTGTCAGGGGGAAAAATGAATCCTTGGTTTTGGCTTGTACAAATATAGCTGCTCACTCATAAGTGCGACTATACTGTCAACCGCTGCACATGAAGGTTTGAAACAAAGCCGTCACGCACTGTGCTTTACAGAGCCATAGATGGTTTCAAGACACAGGAAAGCTATCACACAAGCACACAGAAGTGAAATGCTTGGTTTGTTCTATTCACATGACACCAGACAAACCCGACTGACACACACTGGTGTAGATCTTTAATAACACTTGTTTGGTTTCACAGGTGTGAAGGTGCCCTTAAGGAGAGACAGGATAAACTGACTCCTGGGAGCTTACAACAAACGAGTGTCTCTCTGTTTGACTTTGTTCTCTCTTTCCTGCCTCCATACATCTACCTAGCTATTATCAAACAAGAAATGAAAGATAAGAAAATTATCCATAAACAATTAGAAACCCATAAGAAGGGGAAATAATATGGAGAAGAAACCAAGACAACAGAATTAGCAATGGAATGTGTGGCAAGAACGAACTAATCATGTTCACTCTGCTCTGGAGCTGACTTTGCAAGCAGTTGACTCAGCTGAACTCCTATCAGTCAGCCTCCTCTTCCGCAGTCTTAGGAACAAGTACGAGGCAGACAAATCACCATTTAAGCTGTACAACATTTTTGTAAAGGAAAATTAAACTCAATATGGGACTGTATTGTAAGAGAAGCATCATCTGAGAGACCAATGGGATAGTCTTCTTTATCACAACTGTAGCATTAGCTAAATCCACAAATGTCTGTGGGACCTGATCTATGAATATGGGGAATGAGACTTCTTCCATGCATTTCATGGACTGTCAACACCTCCCATAGCATGGGAGATTATCTCAGAATCTGTCTTACAAAATGTGCATAGCCAGTAATACTTTGTGGGTATATGACATTTGTCCTAAAAAAGAACTTGACATAGCCTGATTTAAAAGTCTTAGCTACAGAATAATCAAGATACTGTATGAAATATAACTAGACTGTAGCATTTATGTAATATTTATATGTTAGGCATAATTAGCTTTAATATCGCCTGTGAGACCTGCTGGCATTACTTTATCAGCTTAGAACACAAAACTTCCAGAAGACTGTTATGTGGAATGAAAAAGCTATTTTTATCAACTATGAATATGAACAGTCACACACTGACAAATACTGAAGATAATTTTTGAATATGGAAAAACTGGTAAGTAGCTGAAAAGCATTTGTAATCAAACAGTTCAGATGGCTGCAAGCTACTCTCCAGGCAGCAGAGCACCTCCACTTACAGTGTCCGGATCCAGACACTGTGTCTTTAACACACGAAACTCTAGAGCACATTCAGAGAGCAACAAGGACACAACTGCGAGACAGTATCTGCAAAGATTTCACCTAGAGAGAAGAAAGTCAGAAGAGAGGTTTTGAGACATAGAGAGAAGGGGAGGAAGAGAGAAAGAGAGAAGAAGGAAGAGATGGAGAGAGGGATGGGGGAGGGAAGGAACAAAAGGGAGACTGACAGAGAAACAGAAAGACACCAACAGATATAAGAATATTTAAGTGTTACTTGTGCCTCCAAGATACGTCATCAAATGTTGACTCAATATAACAAGATGATTAGCTTTTTTTTTTTTTAAAGTAGAACACACTACTTCAAGAGGCAACCGTTTTCCCAGTGTTAGACATACCCACATGCAACTTGTCTTAGTGAGTGTGGATATGGTTTATATTGAGGAAAGGTGGTAGCAAAAGAAAAAGTTCACCAATCTTGAGAAAAATTTAACACTTTTATGAATGTTACACAATATACACAAACAGACTGGAACAATAATGATTCATTTATATATTCCCCAAACAGAGTGTCTTGTTAGCAAAAGGTAGTAATCATCTCTATATATATACCCTTCTCTATTTCCACTTTCTTAAATTCCCTCCTATAAATAGCTACTAATATCTCACCTTGATAAGTATATATCTACTTCTCTGTATTATAAAAGTGATAATTTGCAGTAGGAAAAAAATCCTGATAGGAAAGTATCTTTGTTTCATCACAAAAATCCAGTCAATAATCTCTCCCTTCCTCCCTCCCCTCCCTCCCTTCCTCCTTCCCTTCCTCTCTCTCTCTCTCTCTCTCTCTCTCTCTCTCTCTCTCTCTCTCTCTCTGTGTGTGTGTGTGCTAAGTTTACTTACCTAAAAAATTCTCACTATGGCTTTTCAAGGAGGCCTAGTTCAGATAGGGTCTAGAAAATGAACTTCACCTAAATACGGTACGACAGTTTTGTATACAAAGATATTACAGACCAAGTCTCCAGACCAGACGAGACTGCTAAATTAGCCATTCTTATACGAATGGGTCTTTAAGAGAGAAGACATACATTGTACTACTGCAACAGTACAATCAAAGCAAAATCTGCTGCCAGGCCACCTCTGTGCTATATTTAAAGAGACACAAAACCAGTGGTTCTGGGGAGCAGTTTTGAACTATGTTAGAATATACCAAAGACCCTATTTGTCAGTAAAGAACAAAAGTATGTTGGGTGTAATTGCCTACACCTATAATTCCAGCACTTGGTGGGCAGCCTGTGCCACATAGGAAGTTCAAGTCAAGACCCTATTCTGCCATTCCTTTATCCCCTGAAACAAAATGACTTCACTTTTAGCATAAGGCAAAGCACAACCTATATAAATACATTTATGAAGGCAAGAAAAGTATTTTGAAGCAAATTATGACATTGTGTCTTATTATGACTACATACTTACCCACCCCTCTGCTCATCATGGAGACTTTATTTGCAAGATTTCTCAAAAGGTACTTGGTCAAGTCGATGCCCTTGAATAAGATGCTGTTCTTCAGTAGATGATGAATAAGACAATGCACGGCCACTGAGAAGAAGAGGAAAACATGGAATAGTTCCATCCATAAAGAAGATTCTTTATTTCCTCACTCCATTTGTCCCAAAATCCCTCCAGCAACAAAAACTTCTTTAAATTTTGACTAGTGACAGCTCAAGACAACCTGATCTATGGGCCATTTTTGTTTAGCTTTATTTGTTTGTAAACTTAAAATAGCAACATCTAAAGATTTTGCTTTCACTTTTAATCTACTGTTATATCATTGGAAAATAGCTACTTGGTTTTAAATACGGGGAAAACATACAACTGTTGCTCCTTATGGTATTATTATATATAGTACTACATATGAGTATTGTAAAATAAGTAAACTATTATAGAAAATATGGACAATGTTGATATTTTTGACAATCTTGGAAAGATAATACTGCAACGTCACTGTCATTATCTATTTGTTGTTCCTTTTTCCAAGCCTAATTATAATCATTCCTAACCTTTAATACCTCAAATTTTTGCCTAAACTGTAATAATCTCCCTAACTCTCTACTTTCCTTCCATTCTGTTCATCGAATCAAACAGATTAACCTTCAGCACTACTTTGCAGTTTTATGACTGCCTGATGATATCTCAGCATCAATGATAGAAAACGGCAGCACTAAATATATTGAAGAAGTACTGTTAACCGTTGTCATGCACTGATCATAGTGGTGGTTCAGATTAAACAAGGGACATAGAAAAGATGATGCCGATGACTATCGGGGGGGGGAATCAGAAAGTGAACCAATCAGAGGAGAAATGATTAATTAGAGGCATAAACATGTGCATTAGATACCTGGAAACCGGGCAGTACCTTGTTTAGATTTGAGGGCCAGAAATAGGAACCTTAGAATAAAGGTGAGAGATTAAGCATGGAGAAGAGATTAAAATTCATGAGCACACATGAATTCCTCGAGGAAAGAGCTTTAAACAGGGAAGAACATAATGTCAAAGGTTGGACTTTAAAGACTATCTACCCCCAAGAGGACAGAACAGAAGCCAGAGCTGAGAAGTGGTAAGCTCACAGGCAGGCAGATATCTAGAAGAGGTCAGCACTACAGAGGTTCAGCAGAAATAAAATACCGAACTATCAAAGAGGATGCAGATGAAAAAAGGCCTTGATATTTTAGTGTTTTGAAAACCCTTACCAAATTGAAATGACTTTTGAAGAACAAGAATCAGAAAGCTATAGATTGGTGATAAGTTTTACGAGGACTAATAGTAAATGGGGTTGATTAAAAAAAAAACAAATTTCCACAGCACTTCCTAGTTTGTGAGTTTCTTATATACAGTTGAACAAACAATACCAAACTGGATAGTAACTTGTTCGAGCAAAGCTATTTTTTACTCGAGGACATTTAATGGTGGGCAGAGACATAAGTATGATGAGGGAATGGAAGGAGACTGAAGAAGCTGCAGATGGAGACCGAAACACTGGGCGGAGCACAAATGAGGGAAGAAGTAGCAAGTTTTACCAAGACCTACTGAGTCCATGAGAGCAATGAGCTAGAATTTCAGCCTTTATTCCCTGCCCCCAGGATATTACGTTCATCTTTGAAATTAAAAACTTTATAGATCTATTGAGCTATGACTGACAAATAAAAATGTATGTTTATCATGTTTAGATATGTAGGTATATATATTTATATAAATGATTGGCACAGTCATACTTATTATCATGCCATTTGCTTCAGCTGTGTGTGTGTATGTTTTGTAGGGGCATATGTGATCTACTGTAGGGGCAATTCCAACTGTGGCACACATTTCTGTTATCTACACATACCGTTTTATACACAGGTCTCCAATACTCACTTAAATCACAGCTAAGATTCTCTTTCCCTTTACCATGCACAAATAACCACGACTCTACTACTAACTTCAGCTTTTCCTTGTTCTTGCTGTTGTTTAATTTCACATATAAGTGAGGTCTTGCAGTGTTCATTGTACTGTATCTGGATTACTTTATTTAGCATAGTGCCCTCAATACCCATTCATGTTCATACAAATGGTCAGATCTCATTTCTAAAGGTTAATAATAATTTATTACATATTCACCAATCAACAGATGCTCAAGCTCTCCCCATATCTCAGCCTCGAATGACATTGTAAACTAACATGGGAATGCAAATATATCTACAAGATACTCTTACTTTGAGATAATGTCCAATGGTGGAATTGTTGAACCATAGGGTAACTCTTCTACTATTATCTTGAGACATCTCTGTATTGCTTTTCCCATAGTGCGTGTGCCAATTTACATAATTTACATTTCCACAATGGGATACAAGTTTCCATATTCTTGCCAATACATGTTTTCTTTCAACTTTTTAAATAATTATGTTAGCTGATATTGTGGGTTTTTACTCCTATGATTAGTGATGCTGAGCATCTTACACCATTTCTTTTATCTGTAGGTATTTTTGACATTCACTTTGGAAGAAATGTCTATTTAGGTTCTTTGTTCATTTTTTAATTGGGTTACTTGTATTTTGCTAGTGAGATTCTTATATGTTTATAAACATATGTTCTACCATTTTTTCTTGCATCATTAAGGATGCTTCTCTGTGTTATTTATTTTGCTATGCAGATACATTCTACTTTAATGCAGTCTTCATCTACTTTTTGATACCTGTATTTTTGTGTCAAATTTGAAAATCTACTTTTAATATCTTTGTCAAATGTTTATTCCATGTTTTCTTCTTCTTATAGCTTTGGGTCTTATGTTTAAGTCTTTAATCTATTTTTGAATTAATTTCTATATGGTATAAGAGAAGGTACAATTTTTCTCTTTATATAAGAGAAATTCAGAGTTTTTTAAAATTCCATTTATTGAAATTTTTCCCTAGTGTGTATTCGTTGTACTTCTATAAAAAACTGAGTTTAAATTCTTAGTTTTCTATTTGGCTCCATTGGTCAACACGTCTCTTTTTATGCTAGTAGCCTAATGTTTTGATCAGAACAGATTTTTAATATAGCTTAAAATCATAAAGTATGGTATTTCCAGGTTTGTAGCTTTTGTTCAAGATAGTTTTAGTTCTTTGAAACGTTTTATAGCTTCCTGACATTAAAGAGGATTTGTTGGGTTTCTGTGGAAAATGTCACTGCAGTTTTGTTAGACATTTCATTGAATCTGTACACTACATTGGTTACTGTAGACATTTTGATGCTATCATTTATATATATATATACATATATATATATATATTGATAACTTCCCTTTATCTGCCATTTAAAAGTTATTTATTTGATGTTTGACAGTTTTTACTTTACAGATCTTTCAAAACATTGGTTAAGTTTATCTTTTAAGCATTTTATTTTTTAATGACCTTATTTTCTATTATGTGCATATGTGTGTGAGAGGGTTTGTGCACAAGTTCAGGTAGCTGTGTGAGCCAGGAAAGTGTACTGGATTCTTGGAGTTGGTTCTGAGCTGCCAGTGCATACACTGAGGACTGAACTCTGATCCTCCGCAAGAGTAGTATGAGTCCTTAATGGATGAGTCACCTTCCCAGACCCATTTTTATTCTTTCAGATGCTACTGAAAATGAAATTACTTACTGTTTTCTATTTTGGATAATCCTTCATTAGTATATACAAACACAGCTAACTTGCACGTTGACTTTTTATCTTGTAACTTTGCTGAATTTATTCTGATTTTTGTGGCATTTTTGGAGGTTTTTATATATGAGACTTAGTCATCTGTAAATAAACAACTTAGCTTTTTTCTTTCCTGTGTGGATTTTTTGCCCCACCTAATTGTTCTGACAAAGACTTTCAGTACTTTGTTGAAAAGAAGTGGTACTAATGAGCATTAGCTCTGATTCAGAGCTAAAAGGCTTTTCACTGATTTGATATTAGTACATTTGTGACATCTGGCCTTTATTTTGTCAAGGTATATTCCTTGTATAATTAAAAATTTGAAGGCCTTTTAAACATGAAAGGATGCTGAATATTGCTGAATGTTTTCTTATCTCTATTGATGATCATACAACTTTTATTTTTCAATATGTTAATATATTGCATTAACTAATTTGCATATGTTGAACCATCATCTTGTCTTAAAAGCCTTGGCATGATAATCATAAATTTAATCCAAATGCAGATGTTCTTGGTGTCTTAAAATGATTACTGAGCTAGTTCAAGAATTTTGTTCTACAAAAATTATTACATTTTGAAAAATGAGAATCTAAGTCTCCCAAAATAACAATATTCTAACTTTGTATTCATGGTTCATACTATATTATAATATGCATCATCTCATTTGATCTTCATAAGTCAAGATACTATTTGATTCAAGGTAAATTAATTTACAATATTTTATTGCTTTCAACTTCCTATCAATCATGAATTTTCTTTTGCCTTGCTGTTCATAATAAAGGCTATAGCAATGTTATGAGAAGAAACTTGAAAAACACTGCTTTCATTTATTATGTATTTTGTGATTGTTTCTAGGGCTTTGGTCCTCTTGATTTTCACCTAGGCATAGAGAATTAGGATGTGCCTGGTGTAGATCATAACAGACAGATTTAGCCTACTCAAAGGTTCTGTTGCCTTCTTTCCTTCGGCTTTGATTAAAAAAAAATCTTAGGCAATTTGAAGTAATAAAAATAAGCACATTCAAAGTATTGCAATTGAATTTAATGATTCAGCATATTGTATGGAGTATGGTACTTGGAGAATTCTAACAATATGTGCCTAAAACTATGCCACAAGGGAAATAAAAATGTTTGGGAAGAAGTATAAGTTCTTCTGTACTTACAAGGTCAGGTTGTATGAACAGCTAACTATAACTGACAGAAAGGTTTATCTTGTGTCTCACTACAAGATGTCTGACATAGAGCAAAGATAGATCATTACAGACTATTATGTGTTCCTTTATATTCCTATTAAAATTTTAAACTTAGTGTGCTTATATACAGATTGATCAGAATTTTAACTTCTAAAGGTGAGTGTCTATGTTGATAGAAAAACCTAAAATGATGTGATACCAGCAAAGTTTGAAAAAAATTGGTCCTCCATCTTTCAGTTAAGCTCAAATGAAGAAAGGTTCAAAGGAAGTGGGACTGTTCGGCTGTGGGTTTGAACACACAAGAGGAAGAATTATTACTTGTAATACGGCTGCATAACACCCTCCTCCAAGATTGCTTTCCATTCTACAGAAAGGCCCTTAAGCTGGAAGGTAAACAACTAAAAGTAGCTTCAATAGTTCAGTCCCTGAAACTTACCAGATTCACTAGGCCCTCCCTCCTCCCCAGAATAAACAGCAAAAGCTGAGAGTCCCCTTCAGACCAAAGGCCCCTGAGCCACAAATCAGACTCTCAGAGAAGGAAAGCTGCAAAGACAACTCTAAGACCAGACCAGCTGCATGGAGGAATCAGAAACCTGCCTAGCTGCCTGGAAGAGATTTGGACCAGTCACTTGGAAAGTATACTATCTCATTTACTGGGCTGCCTACAGGCTGTGCCGTGTGCTCCTGGTTACCCAGCTTTGGTGAGCTGTCTGTCACTTATGCTGGGGGATGGCGGGGTCTTGGTGATACAGCTGCCTGAATCATTTCTGCTCCTCTAAGTAACCCCTCCCCCAGACTTTGTAAGTAATCCTCATAAAACTCATTGGTTCACCAAGATGACTTCGGTAGTATCCGAACTTTGGTTCGTTGAGGATTCCCTGCCTAGGGTAAGCAGATGTGTGTGTTGTATCTCCTCAGGTAAAGTTCCGTCACACGACACATACTAAAAGAGGAAAAATTAAGGCCCTTGTTGGAGGCATGTTTGTGTTCAAAATAAAGAAGCGTTTAGATTAGCACATGAGGACTTCATCACTACAAGAAGACAGCTTCCCGTCAAAAGCTCCAGTGTTGGGTAAGGTACTGGTTAGGATATGACTGAGGGGCTTCTCAAATTTGATTCAATTCTTGATGTACACTAGCTTATGAATCATAACACAGGTAACTTAGTTGTCTTTATAAGAGAACTGGAAGTAACAGTTGTGAAAATAAACCAACAAGGATACTGATGGGGAGAGCATATTTACAGAAACTCTACCCTTTGGGCTTGGGCCCAAAAGGTAGGAGCTTTGACTGTGGCAGCGAACACCTCAAGCAGATAAGTGAGATGCCCTATTTTAAATGATATCTGGGAATATCAGAGAGAAAGGTTATTGTAATAGGATGCTGACTTCTACTTTTATGTCTATAATGGCATTCCTTTCTATTCCTAGCTGTTCCTAGTAGTTTGCTTTAAGTTGGTGACTACAATTTATGCCCGCGATTTCTTAGTTCTGTCTGGTGGCTCTTTCTGACTGAAGAGTAGCCATATCTTTGGTACTTTGGTACATGTCTGGCCCAAAAAGTAAATGTCATGATTTTTGATAAAGGTACTTTGTTCTTAATATGATGGTTCATGGCCATTCTATTGGATCTCAGTGACTTTTTAAATATTGAGGCACTTTTTGCAGTCACAGAAAGCAAACTGCTGCCTTCCCTGTTATGATCTGAATCTGCTTCAATTTTTCGGTCTAGTTGGTGATGCTATTTTGGAGACTGTGAAGAACTTGAAAAGTGAGCCCAGGGTGGAGAAGCAGGTCACTGGAGACAGGACCTTGGAGGTGTTTTATCCTTGACTGCTTCCCGCCACTCTCTATGCTTTCTCATCTGCCATTGCTGGAACATACCTTCCCCACCATGATAGACTGGCAATGCTGAAACTGAACCGAACTAAATCATCTCTCTTTTAAGCTATGCCAACAGTTTGGGGATAGTAGCGAAAAGTAGCTAGTACACTCTCTTTGCCCATGATGCCCTATTCACAGTCAACTGAATGTGGTCCCCAATTGGGATATATATATATATATATATATATATATATATATATATATATATATATATATATTCCAGCCACCTACTATAGTGTCCTGAATATACCAGGTGATAATTGTATGAATTAAAGTTTATGAATGCTTGTTACATTTTTGATTGCAAGTAAACTATTTCTGTAGTTTACAGTTCCCTTTGTGACTTGTAAATATGAGAATTCTCTGAAAGGCAAATCCACTGCGCTTTGGCTGTCAATATCCAGTTCTACCGAGCCAGGCTTCTGAACATAAGAAATTCATCCAATAACGACTGTCTTGCTATTTCTCTTGGCAGCTAGTAATTTGCTCTTTCCTTAGGGACTCCCCTATCTTAATACTGGAATGTTTTTGTAAACTTCAAAACAGAGATCCATCTTCATTAATCCTTAAGGTCATAATGAGGACATTTCACTTACGGATACCAAATTACCTTACACAGATTTTTATTATCAGCTTGCAACTGTGCCAGACTTCCTCGTGGGCTTGTTTTATCTAAGGTGGTCCTTCCATTTTATGAGACTTGAGTTAATTAGATTCAGTTGTTTATGGCTAAATGTATGTGACTAGAAAAGGTAGCATATAGAGATCTATGTGTAAACTGTATTTATCGGTGAATATCAGTGTTTGAAATTGGAAAAAAATCAGGAAACAGGGAACTTATATAATTACCAATAATAAACAATAAAAAGAGGAAAAGGACTTCTTTTGATCCTGTGATATCCAGAAAAACAAAAAAGTATTCCGAATCAGCAAATGGGAACAGAGGCCAAGAGGGTGTCACCTATATCGACTTTATTTTTAAAACCTTTGCCCCGTCATGGATGTGCTGCAATATTTCAGGTGCTACTGAAAGCAACGGGGCATGCAAGTATAGCATCCCTGGAGGACCACAGGTCCCTCTTCGTCGTTTTCTATTGTGACAAAGAGCAGGTGATGTGCTTCTGCCTGCATTTGCAGCCAGAACAATGCCCGGCCCAGGGAGAGCACTGAAGACTTGTTCCTTAGATGAGTGACAGAGAAGGTGGGCTGACAAGTGACTGTCACCCGGAAGCTGCCGCCTCAGCAGCTAGCCGGAGGCTTCCCGCTGCCTCACCTGTCCTGCAGCACCGACCTGAGTGCGCGCTCCCTGCCCCGTGCAGTCTTCAGGTGGCGGCTCATTTCTCACAGCAGGGCCTGGTGAGGTAGGGCGACCGGGCGCGCGGACCCGGGGCTAGACGGGAAAAGGTACCCTGAGTGACCCGCCTCAGTTTCCCAATCTGTGGTCCACAACCAACCTGCGCGCGCGCTCGCCTCGCCGCAGCATGGGTGGGCAGTCCGGCTTGCCTGGCATTGTGAAAGCTAGCCAAGCCGCCATCACCAGGCAAGTGAGCGCGCGACCCGCCGAGCAGTTTCCCACGGCCCGCGCTCGCCGTGGCGCGCTCGCTCCGCCGTCCTTCGCTTCCAGAGCGCGGCGGCGCGGTCTGCGACTTCTGGGAAGCCGAGGGCGCGCGTGCGCGCGTCAGGCGAGGCTCGGGGCTCGCAGGGAGGCCGCCTGGTGCGCGTGCAGGCGTGCGCGTGCCAAGGACCCAGGGTTACGCTCGCCACAGGGAGAGGTAGGTTAGAGCGCGCGCGCGTGTGCTCCGCTTGCTGGGTGCGGGATCTGCTCGGGGCACGTGCGCGCGGCAGGCAGGGGGCGGGGTCTGCGCGCGGTAGGCGGAGGGGGGCGGGGCCCGTGTGCGGGCAGGTAGGCGCGTCCACCACCAGCTTCCCTCCGGGGCGCGTGTGTGCGTGCGCGTGCGCGGCCCTCCCTCCAGCCGAGAGCGCGCTCCTCCCGCGCTCGCGCCGGTCGGCGTTCAGTCTCCGAGCCGCGCACTCGGAGAAGCTCCTGCCGCCGCCGTCGCCGTCGCTGTCGCCGCCCGCCGTCTTCCCGTCGCTGTCGCCTCGGGCCGCGACTCCCGACCGGAGGCTCTGCCCGCTCCTCAGCCGTCTCAGGCCTTTCCCGCCCTTCGCCCCGTCGGCCGCCGGCGCCTGGCTTCGACGCGGGGTCGCGAAGATGGAGGTGCCGCGCCTGGACCATGCCCTCAGCAGCCCCAGCAGCCCCTGTGAGGAGATCAAGAACCTCAGCCTGGAGGCCATCCAGCTGTGCGACCGCGACGGTGAGGCACGGTGACATCGGCGGGAGACAAAAGGACGCGGGCGGAGGGGGTCCGGTCCGGTCCGTGGGAGAAGGCGCCTCTCGGGTCCGCGGGAGAAGGCTGCCGGGGATGAGGGCGCCTCTCAGGTCCGCGGGAGAAGGCTGCCGGGGATGAGGACGCCTCTCGGGTCCGCGGGAGAAGGCTCCGAGGCTCGGGTCCGTGGGAAAGGGCTCCACTGGGAAGAGGGAGCTGTTCGGATCCGCGGGAGAGGGCTCCGCTGTGGAGAGGCACCTCTCGGGTCCGCGGCCCGGTGCTGCCTATTTCTGCAGCAGGCAGGTCCGGGATCTCCTGGCACAGCCGCCACCGCAAAGGCTAGCTAGGTTTCCCTGACCAGAAACTTCTCCATCCCCCGTGCAAACCTCCTACCCCGGCAAGTGTCTACCTGGGGGTGAGCCTGGTAGTGTTTTAGTCGGCGGGCGGAAAAGCTACGTTTCAGCACCAAGGACAGACACTAGGTTCCTGGCTCTGGGCAGCGAGCGATTTTGAGAATGTCAAAAAAAAAAAAAAAAAAAAAAAAATCTGTACAGGACTGGGTCCTCTACACCTGCTGGGATTCAGTGTGTATGTAGCACGTAACATTGTGTGTTGATGTGCCGGTACTCTATTGTTAAAGTTGGCAGCCTCCGGAAAAAAAATGATTGATCACAGGTCCGAGTGTTAAAAGTGCAGTGTGGGCCCATAACCGTATGCTGGACTAGTTGGAGGCTCAGTGCTGTTGCAGTGATTTGGAATAAAACTTCATTTTTAAAGAAGTCATCTGATTGCTGATTGGTCAGATAATTGTAAAATTCTGCATATAACACAGTTGAAAATCAGTTGACATGGAAACACTTGACTATCATTGAAATTTTGTTTAACTGTATGTGAATAATGGCTATTAAGCGTTTTAAAGAAAAGTTATGAGAGATATTGATTGGTATACAGTAAGATCATAACATTTAACATTGTAACCCGTATAGGAAACAAAGATCTTGTTTTTAAAAGCATTTAAATGGTAATAACCGGTTTAGGCATTGGTATTTTAAATATTTAGGTAGTGTGAGAGCTAAAGTCCTGTTTACTAATACATTTGCTATTGTTAATATGAATTTATTTTTAATAATTTTGGAACCAAAATTCAAGCGCTTTGAACCCAACAAACCTTATCTTCTAAGAGAGATGTAGTGGGAGTAAATAAATATTGTGGTAAAGGCTGCTTATATTTCCTTTATCGGTAGATGTCATTAGTAATGTTACCTTCCTAAACTGCAGCTATTTTTATTTTCTCAGATTGGTTTTAGAGAAAACCAAGACTGTAAAGGAAAGTAGCTTTGATATTTATTTAGTTCGGTGATTTATACGTGCTCATTCAAATAGTAACTGGGACTAGATAACTCAGTGTTTTTCCTCCAACTTCAGTAATTTCGGTGTTTTAAATTGCATTCACTGTGTTTATCATGGGTTTTAGGGAAATATTTGTTTAATGAAGTTCAGAGTCACTTCTGTACGGTGTGCAAGTTAACGCTGCTTTTACTATAGTATGTTCTTCCAGAATAGTAGCTCTTTGGGTCCATTTTTAGCTGTCTCGGTTGACATTATGAATCCTGTGAAGTGACCAAATTATGTAATATTTAATTGAGGAGGATGCTGGGATCAAGCACTAGCTATGACAATTATTATTTGTGGTCCTCTGATGGATTTATACTGGACTAATCAGGTTTCATTTTGTAAAATAGTTGAAATCAAGGAGTAAAAGAATGATGCCATGGAAAAAGTGTTAAAAAAAATGGAGAAATCCCATAGAGAGATTGTCAAATGCTTGTCTCTCTCTCCCCTTTGTGACTCTGTTCCAATATATGGCGATTTCTAATCAGTTAGTTGGCTTCATGAGAATTAGTTATAGGGAATGACACCGTTTTGTAGAAGAGTTGTGTAATGTGCTGTACTAAACCTGTTAACTAGACCCTCCTTAGCACAGTTTCCTATTGAGATACTCCAACTCCCTGCCCTTCACTCACATCCCTCCCTCTCAGATCTCACTGCTTCACTTCCATCTACATATGAAGTAGAAAGGCAAGGCTATGGCAGCACTTGTAGCTGAAGGTATATTTTTACTGTGGGTCCATAGAGCTGTAGTTTTATTTTATAATCATGGGGTATATTGCTTTGTTTGTGGTTTACTTTTTAATCGTTTGGCTTTGCTCTTGTTAACTTGGTAAAAAATGGAATGAAACCCTTTGGAAATGAAATAGACTATTTCTAGTATGGTTGCTAATGTATGTTCCCTTCTACCTGCAGATGTTTTGAATTGTATCATGTTGCGTGAAGCACAAGCTATGGTTCCTGGTGTGTAACTGCCTGTCTCTCAGTTCTTTGGCTCTCCTCTTTTATGCTTTGTCTGTTGCTGGTCTTCTTATAAATTGTAGTTTATGCTGATAGATAGCATCTTCTCACATCATTTCCTTTTATTTATTTATTTTGCGAAAAAAGTTAGTGAACTTGGAAGAATATCAGAGTTCAAATAGTCATGTATTGGGTTTTTAATAAAGCCAAAGGGTTCCTATAAAACACATGCATATTACCTTGTGAGTGGTCTTTCCCAGGCATGTCTGCTTTGTTGCTAGTATGTGGTTCCTGCCCGTGTGCTAATCACTGTAGTTCAAAATGAGGATTTCAGGCAGGATTCTATTAGGAGACTATTGGAATGAGCACAGTAGCTCTGTGGGATTCTGTTAATCCCCCAAGCAGGCAAGTGCATCTTCTCCTAGCTCTAGAGTGCTCTGGTGTGCTCATTATTGAATACACCATGTTGCTTCACAATGATTTTTTAATGGAAAGAAAAACATCCAGGTTTCATCTGAAAATATTAGAAATATGGGAATCCATTTTTAGTTTGTTTCTTTCTATAGCTGCATGAGGTGCCTACCCTCCTGTGACAAGAAAAAAAAAATAGCTCACCGACCCTTATACAAAATTCTGTATCAGTTCCGAATCTCATCGTCTTTTTATCACAGACATATGTACTCCTGTATTGTTGTTATAGAGAAGAAGAAAAGACTGTCCTTTTTTATAATATTAACACATGCCTCCCCCCAAGCTTTCTGCCTTTAACAGTCATTATCTCTCTGAATAGGTCATTTTGTGACTATCTAGATTTGGTGTATGAGGCTTCTTAGCAAGTGAACACAACTTAAGGAAATTACAGTTTCTTTGTATTTATAGTTCTGTGGAGAAAGGGAAAGGAGTTCTTTTTTATATGTTCAAAATATGGATTCCTTTAAGAAATCTTATTTACTTAAATTATAGAAGGAGCTGAAACATTCTTTTATGCTTTGGATATGTGACTTAAAAACCATAAATTGGAACTTAATGTAACCCAAATGAATAATGGCACAGTCCACATTAGATACCCTGTGGTAACATCTCTGAAGCAAGCAAATGCCTGAAAAGAACACTTGTGATGTGTGCCTTTGATGTCTTAATCACATGAATGTGAGGTAATCATGGCTCAGTCCCACTGACTTGCAGTATGGAATAGCAGTAATACCATTGCAGATCAGATGGCCAGGTTAGCATGTTGGCTCTAGACAGTCCAGTAACCTTGGGCAAGTTACTTAACCTGTTTTAGCCTGAGGCACCCTCATGAAAAACAGGCACAGTAAAATCATATATGATTTTTGAAATGTAGATTGAAGTATTATATAGTATAGACCACAATTCTTATTGCAAAATGGAGAAAAATTATTGGGAGTGGAATGTTATCTTCTTCATACTCTTCTTGAACTGAGCGTACTAATTTTTTAACCTCTTTTTTGTATCCAATATTTGTATCCCTGTTAGTAATTCAGTTGTGTGCGGTTTAGAAAAGCATTTCATGGGAAATTATTCTGAACAAATTCTGAATCTTAAGAGTAAATTGAAGCGAATCACAGTGGCAGTATTCTGACCCTCTGCTCAGCACCATCCCAACTTGTCACTCATAGTCCTAGAAGCTGTTTTGAGCTTCTAGTTCACATCTGTGGCTGCTTCCCCCGTGCTTTGTGGCCTGGACACACACTTTGAACAAGTGTCTGCCTCAGCTCCCCCCTGCCCTTGCTTGACAATATTTTTCTTCATTCCCTCTTCTAACAGCTGCTCTGCTCTGTGTCCTTTGTATTCATTTTGCCTCAGATACCGTGGTGAGGGTGCTGTAAATTTTCATTAGTGAGCAAAGAACTACACGACTAAATAAAAGCTAAAGAGCAAGAAAACCATCAGCTATGTTAAGCCAGTTCCTACTCTTGGTGGGAGCTCCATTCAATTTCTGTAGAAGACCAAGAAGTTTTAGAGGGAAGTCTCATCAAAGGCTATGTGAACAGACTCCCTCCAGTGGCAGAATGACTGTGTGGCCTCAGCAGTAATTGCACTTGACTGGTTGCCCAGGCAGGCCTCTCAGAGAGTCACTCCGAACAGAACACTGTGTAGATGACAATCAGGTCACTTGGTTTATCTTCACTAATACTTCCCACTCTTTTGTCCCATCTTGTTTTTCCTCTAACTTAAGTGAGTCTGCTCCCACTTACTCTTATCTTTATATCAGCTTCAGTAATAACAGCAGTTTGTTGCCTTGCTGAAATAAGCATAATACTTTAGTTTCTATATTCACTTCTCTGCCCTTAGTCAGAGTTTCAAAATTTACCTTTTGCCTTGAATACATCTCTTTCTTGGGCTTATTTTCTATTTCTGTTCAATTTCTTTCTAAGACTCTCTTAATTCATTATTAATTATTTGAATTATCTTCTTACTGTGCTAAAATATATACCTCATTTTGTAACTATTTGAAATATTTTATTACTTCAAGACTATAACTACTCTACTGTCTCATTGAGTAGAATATGTTTGCACATACACGGCTGAGGAGAAAAGTCAGCATTTGTAAAGATTTGTAGCAGAAGTATGTCTCAAAGCAGGAACATCGGGGTCAAATGCACAGAGAGCTTGAGCATGCTCTACTCCCGGGTGTCAGAACACAGGGTGTTAGTAGGGTGGAGAGGTGCACAAGAGACCTCAGGACTGAATTCCAGACAGAGTAGAACGTGATCAGGAATAACTAGAATTGTAAGTCTGGAAAGTTGAACATCAGAATTATTGACAAAGAGGAAAACATGAGGAAAAGCAAATATTTGGAGGCATCTCGATAACTTCAGTTTTTCACACTGAAGATTTTAGGTCTCAGGGTACATTCAGGTATGTCCTACATCCTTTTCAAGAAGAGCTTCTCTACTTCATAGACATTGTATCACTAGAATAGTACTATCTACTATCGAATACATATTCTTTTAGGGCCATCATTTTGTTCATCCATACTACTCAGAATAATTCAGACTTTCTAATTGAATTGTCTTACTGAGAAGAATGTGGATTTTGGTTTTTGTTTATTTGTTTGTTTTGGGTTTTTGAGACATAGTTTCTCCCTAATCTTGAATCCTCTCCTGGAACTAGCTCTTGTAGATTAGGCTGACCTTGAACTCACAGAGATCCACCTGCCTATGCATCCTGAGTGCTGGGATTAAAAGTGTGTGCATCACTGCTTAGCTAAGAAGGATGTGTTTTATACATATATCTTTAAGAAGAAAAAACTGGTATTGGGAAGTTTCTAGCAGAAATACAGAAAACTTATAGTCTAATGATAGAAGTTTTAAGGTGTTACTTTGTAAAAACAAGTTCTTTGCTGAACTTGTTTCAGCAAAGGGGGGATATACGAGGGGATAGTGAAATAGAGGTACTTTTGCCCATCTACATACAGATAGTGTTAGAATTTTTCAGAGGCCTTCCAGGTTTATTACTATAAAGAAGAAAAGAGCATTTGTGCTAAGGCATCTAAATGGAACTTGAGGAAACCACTTGGAAACATATGGCACAGGTTCTTCAATTGTGTTCTCTGAAAAGGAGTTCTAGAATGGGGAGAACAATTACTCATGGAAACTAACTGTGTCATTAGGGAGACCAGAACTTATGTGGAAGGAAGAGGTGTGGATTTGACATCAATTTTAGAATGGTCCCTCAGTAGTTTAGTTGTATTTTACTCCTTGAGGGAAAAAGTGAACACAGTCCAGAGGAGGCCAAAATTGGATTCCAAAGATGAACTAAATCTTCAGTCCAGGTATGTTAAAAAGGCTGGCGGGACTTTAGTAGTTCAAAGTTACTTCATGACTATGGTGGAGCAAAGGGCTTCTCAGCTGGATTTGTAGCTAGTTTGTCCTTTTAATGAACATTTGAACTGTGGTTGTGGTCCATTTGCTAAGCTGCTCTGAAGATTTGATGTGTGTACTCTTGGCTATAGTGGTTGTGGCAACTTCTGTGAATACATCTGTGCTTTGTTTTCTACAACACACAGGGTTTGTTACCTACTAATAGAACAGAAGGTGCCTTACTGATTATATGCCTTTAAAGATGAGGCATACATGGTGGTGCACACCTTTAATCCCAGCACTCAGGAGGCAGAGGCAGGCAGATCTCTGTAAATTCAAGGCCAACTTGTTCTACAAGAGCTAGTTCCAGGACGGGCTCCTAAGCTACAGAGAAACCTTGTCTCAAAAAAACAAAAACAAAAATATGAGGCATACACAATTTTACTCTTTACTTTGATTTTAATGAAGTCTTGCTTCATCCTCCGGGAGGAGAATGCTGATGAATTTCTCAGTCTTTAAAATCTTAAAAGCTGGTGACTAAGGCCAACAAGAACCAAGATAATCTTGTACATTTATTATGAAACCAGTTCCTATGATTATGTCTATGATGCTAAACTAGGAGTTAGTTATCATGGTCCTTGAGCCAGATCCCCAAGCCTGCCACCTGTTGATATATGTAAAAACATACTGGAACACACATGCCCATTTTATGTAACTGTAGTAATTTATGTTTATAAATTTATTTTCATATTAATTACATATTATCAGTGGCTACTGTGTTCCTAGAGCAGAGGTAGCTGGCTGTGACAGACCATATAGCCCACAAACCCTTTAAAATAGTTATCTTTTGACCCTTCACTAAAGTATACACTAACACCTACTATAAAAGACTGTGGCTCAGATATAACCCCTCTTGCCAGGATAAAGATGTAAAAAGTTTGTGAAAGAAAATTGTAGATTGACATGGCTTTTGCAAATTATCAAAGTTTTGAGACCATATACATCATACAGAGATCCATAGGAAGTCAGTGTAGAAAATTAGCTCTGTGTGGGGTTACTCCAAGATCAATGACCGTGTAGGTCCTTGAGTTTAGGAGGCGATGTTTCTACGTGCAGGCATTTTCAGGTACACTTACAATTTTACGAATACGTTTTTAAAGGTCAGAGGTGGTATAAACCCTGAATTCGTGTACTTTTATACTAATAATATTAACTAAGATTTATAATATCATATTCTTTATTCTACCAAACTGTTAAGAGAATGGTTGAGGCAGGCATGGTGAGACGTGTCTATCACTGTAGAGCTCGGGAAGTAGAGGCTAGAGGGTCAGGAAGGCAAGGCCAGCCTGAAGTACATGAGATCTGGTCGCTTTGAACATGATTTAACTCTCTGAGTCATAATGACTTCAGCCGCTATTTTGCTGCCAACTTCTGGAACTTGTCAGAGACCATGTGATTGTTTTGAAAAATATTTTCATATAAAATGTAAGGAAAGCTTGTCAATTTTCATTGCTACATTCTAAATCCTGCCACCCAAAGACTGACTTTCTTTAGCTTTAGTAGCAATTTCTGAAATCTTATAGCAGATAGCTGTCAGTGTGGTCAGTAATAGCGGAAAAAATAGCTCTACTAATGAACAGATTTCTAACTAAATTGGTCTCAGGATATCCATGTTAAACTTGGTTAATGGTTCTTGTTCTTTTTAATCTAGAAATGCATTTTAATTTTATAATTGCCCATACTTCATATAGGTAATTAAAAGGATAGTTATACTTCAGACTTAACTTCATTCCTAGTATAATTGTACAGGACACAAAATTCATTCCAATCCCTTAGTGTGTCGAATTTGTTCGCTGAGAGTAAGGAATAAACAGAGATACACGAACCTAGACTGAAAAGAATGCTGCATGCACATACCCAAAGTCTATTTGAAATTTCACTTGAGCTTATATTTTCCTATACTTGATTATAAGCTATAGCAGATAGAACCCAATCTTCTTAATTGTTGTGTAGTAAACAAAGTTTTCTCTTTGATGTCTACTCAAAATCAGGTACTGTAGCCCAATTTGATATCTGCTATTTGTGACCCAGTAGCTCAAAATAACTCAATGACAAAGAAAGCTAAATGATGTTTGCTGATCCTTTAATCATCTCTGTCAAAAAAAAAAGTTTAAATCTCTTGTCAGTGGGTCTAGTTTTCAAAATGTACGCAATGGATGACCTGTCAGAACATACCTCACTCCCTGAGTTTGTGATTGATTAGATCTGGGGTGGAGCCCACAAATTTGTTTTTCTAACACATTTCCAGATGTGTTACTCTTAGTAATCTAGTATCTACACCCGAGAAGCAGTGCTCTGAGGAGCATGATCAAATGGTTTCTGAGGTAGGGGAATGATATTAGTCCATGTTGCATTGCTCTGAGGAAGTACTATAACCACAGGGATTTGTAAAGAAAATTGGTTTATTTACATCATAGTTTTGGTGATGGAAACCTTACACAGCATGGTGCTGGATCTGGTAAGTGTTCCCCTGTTTTTATCACCTCATGGGACACGGCATCCTAATAAGAGACCCAGTATTGGGGAGAGGGAAGAAGAAAGAAAGAACATAGCAAGACACAAGACAGGAAACTAGGGAGAGACCAGGGAGGTCTTTATATTAACCCTCCTACATGGACTAACTAGGGCCCAAAATTACTTTAATATTCCCTGGGGAAGTGACCTCGGTGACCTAGCAACCTCTCACTAGGTCCCACCTCTTAAAAGATCCCACCATCTCTTTTACATTTAATTTGTTTATTTATTGATGTATTTATTTATTTTTGTGACTGTGGCTATATGCAGTGGTGCTTATGTAAAGGTCTGAGGACAACTTTGAGAATTAGTTCCCTCCTTCTGTCATGTGGATCCAAAAAACTGAACTCAGGTCATCAGCCTTGGTGGCAAGTGAATTTACTTCCCTAGCAATATAATTGGTTCCACCATCACTTACTAATGCTGCAATGGGGGCCACACTCCCAACACATGAACTTTTCTTAGGAGACAAACTATACCCAAACCTTTAGAGAAGAGTCAGTAATCTCCCCCCGCCTCTGCCAAGTGATATAATTAATCAACATTCAAGGCAAACATTTGAGAGCTTTGTGATTATACTGAAAGGGTGATATATGAAATGGGTTGATGATGGCTAAATGTGCTAGATTGGGGGTTGGATATCTTGACACAAGCGAATAAGATCGGAATGGTTTAGTGAAGGGATCTGAAAGGATAAGCTTGACAATAAGTCATCAAAGTCATTTCTGGACACGTTGGGCTTGAAATGCCTGTGATATAAAAAAGAAACATCTGGAAGAAAGGCTATTAGAAAAATTTATTTGATTCTCATAGGAAGAGAGTTTGAGGACACTTAGGAAAATTTGGTAGTCTTTTTCAAGCTGCTTAGTTGCCCTCTGTCTCCTTTCATAGTGTTGCTGTCTATTAGTCAGTGTTGATAACTCATTGTGGAAGTGATAGGATCAGGAGCTGGTCCCTGCTTGGTTGGCTGGTTAGTCATCTACAAGCTTATGATATAGTTGTTTTCTAAAGATATTGCTGTGGAGCTGTTAGCAAGGAAACAATTTCCTTACTTTTAAATGGTAAGGTTTTCATGTTTGCTATGGAAGACACTAGATACTTTTTTCTCTCTTAACCATATAGTCTACTTTGAGGAAAATATTCATTCATAAAACAAATGAAATGTTGAACCTCAGATTCACAAAAAAATAGTGGCAGTGGAGGCTAAAGAGAAACTAAAATGTTTGCCTAATCTGTTTTTGAAGTTTGTATTTGAACATATATTTCTAAGATATCCTTTTGACCTTGAACTCTCAATTTTAATATTCAATGGGACATTTGATTAGTGCCAGTGTCAACAAAATATAGTCTTTCTACACTTCGATTTTGTACTTACAAGTTATTTTAAAATAAATTTTTTCATTTATTTAACAGACATCTTTTTATATAACATTTTGTGCATCATTGGTGGGGCATTTGGACCTATTATTATGTGTTGTCTTCTGAGTGCAACTTACCTTTTTCTAGGACTTCATACTTTAAAAGACCTTTCAAAGTTTTTTTTTAGATGAGTAACAAAAAAGGAGGAAGTTCACTTGACCAGAAACCATTGATTTTGGAAATTAATATTTAAACCACTTGCTTTGCTAAAAGCTTTACTCATAAAACTCTAATGATGCAATTTACAGCAATAAAATTTGAACTTGAAATAATGATAACTCATCAGGTACAGGGCAGCCACTTCTGTCAAACATGCTTTGTACTGTGTTGTAGTTATGTGTTTCCCCTCCACACACTCTTTACAGTCTCACAGACACTTCTCAGGGTTCCTCTGGATCACTGGCAAATGTTTCCTGTGAAATCTCCTTCATAGTCTAAAGACTTTTTTTCAGACAGCTTTGGCTATGGTTTAATACTTTCCCATCTTAATTTTTTGACATGTGAAGACCACTTAAGATTCATTTTCATGTAACATTTTAATGGTGATCTTAAATATGTTTCTTGGTATACATTCACAAGGCTATTTACATAGATAATTTATGTCTTTACTTACCTTCATTATACTTTAAAATGTAGATTACTTTAAGGTCAGAAATCTGAAACATAAATTTATGAAATACATCAATCATGGAACAGCTATTTTCCCTAAAAGTGTGTTCTCTCTCAGTGCTTCAGAGGAATTCCTCAGAAATGCAAAATAGCAATGAAATGCAATACCAGCAGGTTCCTTATGCCTGTTACTCGTTACTCATTCTCTAGTATTAAATAAAGAAACTCCATGTGACTTGTCCCCTGGCTCCTACTCCAGCCTTATTTCTTACTATTCTTCTTAACTGCTTCTAATTTTTTGCATTTCCTTTAATAGTCCAACATAATCTTTGAGAATATTAAGAAAAATAAACCTCTTACTTAAAAGATAGTTTTGAATCTAGCCAAGTTATACACACTTGTAATCTCAAGGCTCATGAAGTTTAGGTAAGAGGATCCTGAGGTCATGATCATCCTGAGCTAACTACCAAGTTTCAGGCCAGCCCAAGCTACATAGTGAGATCCTGTATACCTATTAATAAATGAATAGATAGATGAGTTTTTTATGTTATAAAACCGATTGCGACATGAGAGGAAATAGATTTTTTTTCAAAGAGAGAGAGAGCACTGAAAGTAAAGCATTGAAGACAGAGAACACAGCCTTCATGTAGGAAGGAATTGAGGTTCTAGAAATCAACAAAAGATTATTAACCTGCATTTGTTATTGAAGTATAATTTTTTTGGATGGTGCATCTCGGAACAGAGTAAGTACTGAGTTTGGGAGTAATCTGAAGGAGAACAATTAAAAACTACATTTCAAATTATTGCAGAATTGAGGTGTCTTTGAAGCCCAACAGGATATGTAGCAAGTGGCAGTCACACTGCATTTCTTCTTTCCTTCCTTCCTTCCTTTCTTCCTTTCTTGCTTTCTTTCTTTCTTTTTTTTTTTTTTTTTTTTTCGAGACAGGGTTTCTCTGTAGCTTTGGAGCCTGTCCTGGAACTAGCTCTTGTAGACC
Organism: Myodes glareolus; assembly: GCF_982192425.1. Lineage (NCBI taxonomy): Eukaryota > Metazoa > Chordata > Mammalia > Rodentia > Cricetidae > Myodes > Myodes glareolus. Next base: position 55,991,366 of record NC_142043.1, on the reverse strand, counting down.
AGGCTGGCCTTGAACTCACAGCGATCCCACCTGCCTCTGTGTTAGGATTAAAGGTATACACCACCACCACCCCACACTGCATTTCTATAATTGCTGAAGATCTATTGTTGGTTCTGAAGTGTAGCATTTATCAGGATACAGTCTTCAGCAGACTCCTGGGAAACACAAACGTTTGGTGTGGCAAAGTTATCAAGCATGGAAGGAGTAGGTGCCAGAGGAAAAGATCTCACACCTAATTCTAAAACAATCTCACCTGATTATCACCTACCTAATTCTAAAACAATCTCACCTAATCATCACCTACCTAATTCTAAAACAATCTAAGACCAGGACCCATGTAACCAAAGAGGTTACCAAAAGAAAAGCATACAAGTTTATTGAGTAGCTCCTTTGTACAATATAGGGCTTTTAGAAAGACGTAAGAAAATAGGGGAAACTGTGTGTATTTCATGCTTAGTGTGATGAAGAAATATAGCATTGTAGAGGGGATTGGGCAAGGGGGTAGAAGTTGAGCACTGAAGTATGCTTGTTCTGATCTTCTCTGGGTCCTCAGAGATAATGATGTTCTTTCCTTCTAGATATAGGGAGGATAGTTCAGGAATGAGTCTTAGAACCTTAGGAAGAATTCTTCATGGATTACATCAGATGTTCGCTCCAGTACAAGTGTACACAAAGTAGCACGTCCTGAGCCCCCATCAGAGGAAAGTCAGAGAACTGAGAAGGAGCTGTGGCTGCCATTTGACAAGGGTTGCGGTCTTAGAGGCTAAGTTTGACTGAGCTTAAGAGTTAGTAAGAATAAAAAAAAAAAAATGTCCTGAGAAATTTGGATATAAAGGGAAGCAACTAAGTTATCTGGAAAAATATGTAGAGTAAGGGCTTCAAATTTACATATATACTCGTGTGCATGTTACTAGACTGTGATAAACAACTGTAGAAGAATGAACCACAGTAGACACTGTGGTTCTACACTCATCTCTAATCTACTGACAAGCAGCCAACAATTATGCAAGCCTGTTGAATGTGTAAGTCACAGTCTTCTGTCAGGTAAAAGGGTTTTATATAAAAAAAAGAATAAAAAAATTAGTCTAGGAGTGAGACTAACTTAAATTTTATATATTTACCATGACAGTTTAAAAGTGACGTGTGTGTATATTGTGTTGGCAAGGTGTGGACTTGTGATAGTTAATCTTAACTGTGAACTTGCCTGCATTTAGAATCACTTAGGAGACAGATGTCTGGACCTGTGTATGAGGGTTAACTGAGGAGGGAAGCCTAGTGCTAACTGCGGGTGTCTCGTCCCTGTGTGGACTGGGACTGAGTAGGAGGGGGAAGAGAACGTGGTGAGCACCAGCACTCAGCATCCTCTGCTTCCTGACTGTGAGTGGGCACCGTGTGACTGACACCTCATGCTCCTGCTGCTCTGTGATGGACTACAGCTCCTTAGAGAGCGAGCCAAAGATAAACACGTATCCTCCTCCTCTTGTTTCTTGTGAGGTATTTGGTCACAGTGACTAGAAAAGTAATGAACAGATTTTCTCTCGAAGAACTACTTTTGCCTTTCCATAACCTTTAGTTGGCAGGTGATAGTATACTGATGTGGGATTCCCCTCTGTATGACTATGTTTTATTACCATTGATTAATTAAAGAATTGGCTTTGGGCCTGTGGCAGGGCAGAATAAAACCAGGTGGGAAATCTGAACAGAGATATAGAGAGAAAGTAGGCTGCGTCAAAGAGATGCCATGTAGCTGCCGAAGGAGACAGACAGGACTTTACCTGGTAAGCCACAGCCTGTGGCAATGCACAGAATAATAGAAATGGGTTAATTTAAGATGTCAGAGTTAATTAATAAGAATTTTAAGCTAATAGGCCAAGTAGTGTTTTAATTAATATAGTTTCTGTGTGATTATTTTGGGTTTGGGTGGCCGTGAAACAAATGAACAGTCTCCGCCTACAGTATACTGTATTACCATTTATAAAAGCACATTATCTCCTGTATATGTTTTGTAACTGAGACACCTTTTCACTATCAACTATGAAGGGAATTTGAAATTATGGGAGAATAAAATATCTACATATAACTCAACTCTAGGGAACCCAACACTCTCTTCTGGTCTTGGTGGGTACCTGATCATGTGTGATACTCACACAGACACACATATACACATTTTTTTTTGAAAAAGTGTATGTTAAGAATTTAGACTATTCCCTTGCTAGTGTAAATGCTCATAAGTTTTTCTATTACTGAAAGTCTCTGGTCTGATGCTATATTTAAATATTTATTTTGGTTAACTGAGAATCTACTTAGACCTTAATTTACCTAGATAGTGGGAGAGTCTTAGCTGAAATTACCAGCTGTTTTTTAATCATATCAAATTATCCCTTTTATTACAAGTATCTGTTGAACTTCAGAACTGTTCCTGTTTCCTGTTACTGTCTGTCAGAGGCCTTCCAGCTTTACACACTGGGTTGTTCTTAATACTTTTCAGTTATGACACAGATTGAAAAAATTACTCATCTTGAAACACATTTAGTACTATGATCTTTTGTCACTTGTGGTTTTGATTTTACAAAGAAAGGGAAGAAGAAGCCAGTATATTTTATTTTTTCTTGCCTGTGTACTTATGTACATGTATTTTCAGTTATCTAACTTTAAGGTTAGGTGGCAAAGAGGTCTCCTTTTCTTTCCTCTTTTTTTTCAACTTGGTATGTGTGTGGGGAGGGGTGTGTGCATACATGCTTTCATGTGTTGCATGTTTTTATTCTTCAGTTCAACTTTAGGGACATTGATCCGTATCTGCTTTAAAACTTCTTATATAATTTGACTGCGAATCTAACACCAGGTACAGCTATTAGAAATGAGTCATGAGTAGGAATGTGAAGGGTTAATCATGCACCACTTTCTATGCTAGTGAAACCAGAAATTTGTGTTTCTGCTGTGGACTGGAAAACCCGTGTGGTATGTAGAGGGTCAGCTCTGCTGGATAAATAGGTTTTCTTGGCTTTACACAAAATCTTAACATTTTAAACTAAGGAGCACAGTATAGTAACTGCATTCAACCTCTTCTCTCTTCTAGTTCTTGGGCTTCTGAGTTTAGTGATAGCTATGCTCCTCTACTTTGACCTCATAGGCTGCTGTCCAGAAAGGAGAGAAAGGTTTTTATAAAAAGCAGGTGTCAACTGCCCACTAAGACTGTGACGGCTGTCTTCCCATGTCCTCCACTGCAAACCCTAACCCTACAGGAATAGTGGCTATGACCCAGGCCTGTGTTTTTTATGATTTATGATTTTAAGATTGAAAACTAGAATGAAATATTATTTGGATCATAACTACTGTATACTTGCTTCTCAAAAAATATTACTTATTTGGATGTGAAACTATTATTAGAAATGCAGATAATTACAGGCACTGAAAGCCTAGATACAAAGGGAACTGCTTGATGAAGAACAGCGTAAATATTAGGTATATAGAAAAGAACAACAGTGTGACATGCCATATGCAAATGAAGCTCGAGACGTCCTACTTGCGTATGTATGTAGCAAGCATCACAGCACACTCTGAGCTTAAATGAAACCCTGAAGACAGCACTCGTAGATGCTCTGCAACAGGAGTCTGTTGGCAAAAAATAAGGGGGAAAGTCTGTTTAAAAGAGAAGTGTGAAATTAAATTTAGAGATTATTCACACATAAATATAACATCAAAACTAAGAAATATAAGTCTCTTTTAACACATGGATTTACTAAAAAGTACTTGAATATATTTGTTGAAAAACAAATTTCAACAAAATGTGATTTAAAAGAAATAAATCATTAAAGATTACTAGGGGTATTGACAGCCTCCGTGTGTTAGCAAAGTTATATATTAATCAGACCAAGTGAGGGAAGTAGAATTTTAATGCTTTTCTTTTACATGAATGTAAATTGAACCAGCTAACACTGACTGTCTAATACAAGCCAGAAGTTATGTTTCTCATATGTGGTTATTACCTCATTCTATGCTGGCTGGCCTATGAAGAAACAGAACTTAGAGGATCAAAAGATACTTGCCCAAGGTCACACATCTCTGTCTGTCTTCCTAGTAGGCATGCACTTAACCGTTCTGTAATTAAGAGTTGGGCACTTCTGCAAGTGTGATACAGCTGTCAGCATAGAAAAACAGCTTAGGCACTGGCATATTGGAAATATGCCATCTGCAATAGCTGATTAGAAGTAGCAAAACAGATACCCAATTGAAAGTGAAGTTGTAAAGTTTATATTGTCCTTTGCCTTGAATGTGAGGGCTGCCAGGATGCACTTAGCCCCTGGCCCTGAACTTGTCCTATTTCACAGCTGCTTTCCTCATAACGCCCTAGAATTCATGCTTGTCCCTTACAGAATGGCATGTCCTCTTTGATGCTGCATACTTTTTTTTTAATGTGAAAGAAGATAAAAGGAAGAAAACTATATAAAAGGTATATTCTGGCAAGGTAGAAATGATATAACTAGAACAGGAAAGGGAAAGTGTCAGTGCAGCTCACTGTTACAGAGACAGTGTCTGACAGCAACAGTTGCTACTCTTATTGGAAATGCCTCATGATACAAGGTAAGGGGAAAAGGGAGCTAAAGGACAATTTAAAAACAAACACAGTAGTAACCATGAGTAAAAACTATAATATCTAAATGTTAAAAGAAATTTAAAGCAAGCAAACAAAGGAGTATACGGGCAGAAACACAGGCAGAGGAGAAGATAGAAAACAATAGACAGGTTTGTAGATAAGCAAATAAACTGAATACCAGAACACTAACTATACCCAATTCACCAACTTAAAGTCAGCTACTTTTGTCCCTAAAACAGTACAGAGATATGAAAAATAGTCATTTAGCATTCCAAAAATAAATGACAGAAAAAATCCACAGAAATCTAAGAAATAAGAAAGTAGGTATTGCTTTCCTGTTAATCAGATAAATCCAGCCATGAGGACAAAGGATGGTTTTAAATGTTAAAAGTCGCGATTCATAACTAATAGAACAGCGCCTCCTAAACCAAATAACCCAACCATTCACATTTAACAGCAGTAACACCCGGTGATTCAGGGCCACTACTAGAGAAATACTCTGTTGCTAATAGAGCATGCCACTTTTACACTTGTACAAGAGAGATATAGTGGATAAAAGTAAGGAAAACATACCACCAGTGTGACTTAGAATTCAGAATTGCACCAGCCTGCTTGTCTGTACCTGCATCCACCCTTACACCTTCATGCCTCGCTAGTAGAGGATGACCCCCTTGGCCACCAGTCTCAGAAACAGACAGTGCCAGCCAGGACATTACACACAACACTGGTCACATGCAGTAAATAGAACTAGAAATTAAGATTGAAAGCTGTACTTTCACTTTTGGGAGAAAACAGCAGCTTCTGTTAGTCATGCATGGATATAAGAGGAAGAAAAAATTATAGAGTTTTACTGAAAATACAGTGAAAACACTGTAAATCAGACTGCACAGGATATACTTAAAGTACTGACCAAGGAGCAAGAATAGGTATAAATACTTAAAGAACTTAAGAGTGAACTTAAGGGCCCTCCTTGTTATCTAGCCTTTCTGGGTCTGTGGATTGTAGCATGGTTACCCTTGATTTTACAGCTGATATTCACTTTTAAGCATGTTGCCCTTTTTGGATCTGGGTTACCCCACTCAGGATGATTTTTTTCCTAGTTCCATTAATTTGTCTTCAATTTCATGATGTCACTGTTTTTTTAACAGCTGAATTGTGTAAATATACCACATTTTCTTATCCATTCTTCAGTTGAGGGGCAACTAGGTTGTTTCCATGTTCTGGCTATAACGAATAAAGCTGCTATGAACATAGTTGAGCACACGTCCTTATAGTATGATTGAACATCCTTTTGGTATATGCCTAAGAGTGGTATAACTGGGTCTTGAGGTAGACTGAGTCCCAATTTTCTGAAAAAGTGCCATATTGATTTCTAAACATTAGCCAAGCTCAGGGAATCCTGCTGAAGAGAGGGAGGAAGGATTGTAGGAGGCAGGGTAGGGGTTAAGAAAACCCACATAAACAACTAACGTGGCTCACAGGAACTCAGAGTCTGAGCCAACAACCAGGGAGCCTATGTATTCCTACCTAGGCACTCTACATATATGTGACTTGGTCTACTTGCGCTATGTATGCCTAATAATGGAAGCAGGGCTGTCCCTAATGTTTTGGCTGGCTCTTGGAAACTTATTCCCCATACTGTGTTGCCTTGCCCAGCCTTAATACTAGGGAGGTTCTTAGTTTACCACAACTTGATATGCCATGCTTTGTTGATACCCATGGGAGGCCTGCCATAGGCTAGAAGAGCTTGTTAATAGAAGAAAGTGAGAATTCATGTCTGCTGCTCAAAATAGTTCCTGAAGCTGGATATCTGTATAATGGAAATGCATCGCTCACAATCTTAGAAGGTAAAGTGTACAGTCAAGGTACCAGTAGTTCCATTCCTGTTAGGGCTTCTTTATGACTTAAGATGGTTCTTTGTTGCTGCACCCTTCCAAAGGTATTAGTGCTATAAACCCACTTGGCAAAAAGTGCGAAGAATAACCATAGTAAAAATGACAGGTCCTAAAAAGTTTTGGTAAGAGTCATACCCACTCCTGGAAAGTGGTGTGGCTTCTTTGAAAAAATAGTCTTCTAGTTCTCAGTAAATTAGAGCTATCATCTGATCTTCTAACTCTTCCCATTCCTAAGAATATACACAAGAAAATTTAATGTGTCTACACACCAAACCTTATACGCAAATATTCATAGCATCAGCATTTGTGATAGGTACAAAGTAGAAACAGCTGAAATGCAAATCAGCTGCTCAGCACAAAGTAAAGGTGGTCTATCCATACAACAGAGCCCTGTTCAGCAATAAACATAAATTAATGAATAGCATAGCATAGATGAATCTAGAAAGCAATATATTGCTTGAAAAGAGGAGAACATGAAGAACCATGTGCATTGTTTACAGGAAATGTACAGAATAGGTCATCTGTAAAGACACATGGCAGAGTACTGGCTGCCTAGTGCTGAGGGAATAGGGCAGGGTATAGGTAAAATGGGGTGGTAAGATGTGAGGTGTTTTTGTTGGGTTTTTTTTTTTTTTACAGGGACTAAAAAAAAGGATCTGTGCTTCATTGTAGGAATTGATGTACAAATATATAAGGTACTTTAAACTTACTGAGAAAGCCATATGTAAATATTCTTAGCATAATCTACCAATGTTTTTACCCTGCATGTCAATAAACGCTGTTGTTAGGAACTGCTTGTGAAATATTTTTTAAAGTAGCATTCGTGTTTGGGTAGAAAAAATGTATGAAATCATGTATTTGGTCTGAACTCGGTATTACTGATCAACACAGTAACAAAAAATGTTAGAATCATCTAATATTTAAAATATTATGGCCAGAATTATTTTATTTTGTGTATATAAGTGTTTCACGTGCAAGCATGCCTGGTGCCCATGGATGCTAGAAGCAGATCCCCTGGAATTGTGGTTCAGATGGTTGTGGAGTACAGATTTGCATGTTGGGCTCTCTGCAAGAGCAGTGTGCACTATGAACCACCGTGCCATCACTCCAGCCCCCAGAATTACTTTTAAAGTCATGTCTTCACTAAGGGAGGAGAGCTGATTACAGATGCACACATGGCAAAGCTGAGATGGACTGAGTGCTTAGTGCATGGTGGTGGTTTTTGCTTGCTCTTCTGTAGTGATTTTGTCTAAAACTGGGCCTGTGATAGTTTTAAATTTTATTTTCTTGACATAATAAGAACTTTATAATGTCCATAGGAAAAATACGATTTGATCAGAGATCTCTACATTTTGATTCAGGTGGCATTTCCCTTCACATTTTAATGAAAACAAAGCTTTTCATGAGATTTGTTCCAGTTATTCACCTTTTGTTATTTAGTTATTCACACATAGTAGAACTTAAATGGCAAATCCATGTCTATAGTTTCTCTTCTTGTCCTTCAGCCATTGTGTTGTATTGCTAGAAAGGAGCTAAGAGTTTCGTCAGGTGAAGGTATAGAGATGATTCTTGGTTTTAATGACATCAGTCAGCATGGCATTTAGCTTTTGTCTTTACCCTTGTTTATGATTTTAGCACTCAAAATTCAATTCATCAAGTATCATAGAGAAATGATTACAACAAAAACCTTGGCAGAGTAAATGAGTAGGCTTTAGTATTATTCAGACAGACAGTAGTAAAGCCTTTTTACATTGTTTTTATATGGTATTTCCAAAGTGAAGGAGGAGCAAGTTCTGTCACCTTCCATTGCTACCTCTTAGACTTCTACACAAGCATTGCCATCATTTGATTGGACCACTTTATTTTCAGCACTTCCATGTCACCATCTGGGTTAGAATACCTGTGTTACTTAGGGTAAGCATTGATGGGTCATATAGAAAGAATGGTCCTTTGAGGCTTTTCAGCAAGATCGTAACCAGGCAACGCTGATGTTTTACAGGCAAGATGGATAATCAATGTGTTTCTATAAATCAGAGATTGGAAATGGAAATACAGCAATCATAGGAGTGAACCATTTGCTTTTTAACTAGTGATATGGCCTTATAAATACTTTTCATTATCATGTGGATTACTTCATAAGCAAAATGGAATCTTAGATTTAGTACTTTTGAATTCAGAAATACATATACCACTAAAGACATTCATTGAATACTGGAAAAACTTATCAGAAGCTAATTTTCTATGTATTATTTTCTGGCAGGTAACAAATCACAAGACAGTGGCATAGCAGAAATGGAAGAACTCCCTGTCCCTCATAACATCAAAATAAGTAACATCACATGTGACTCCTTCAAGATCTCATGGGAGATGGACGCGAAGTCAAAGGACCGCATTACACACTATTTCATTGACCTCAACAAGAAAGAGAACAAGAACTCTAATAAATTTAAACACAAGGTAAACCTAGTGAACACTTACAGTCATTTCATCTTGAAAATATTTTAAGTATGAAGACATTTTAAAAGGAATAATAATTTTAATGACTTAGATATTTGACATTGAGAAGAAACAAAATTATGTGTGATTTAAAACATTATCTCCATAATAAAATTTTTGAAGGAAATGAAATACCATGTGAAAGGGTAAATCACAACTACATGCAAAGATAAAAATGGCAAACTTTAACTCATTAAAAGAAATTGATCCTGTGCTATAAGGATAGTTCAAGATACAATCTACTTATAAATCAGTAATATTAAAATCTACACAAATGAAGTCAAAACTGGCTTGGAGAGGCCAGTGGAGTTTGAAGGGGTTAGGACAGCTGCCCTCCACTCAGAATTCAGTTACTCCATGTAGACAAAAATGGCTGAATTATTTACCAAACTGTAAAATTCCTTCCACTGAAGCAGAAGGAAAAGAAGATGCCGTCAGCTCTGAATAGTTTTCCAATGAAGCGCTCATTCTTCCCTGAATCAAACTGATCGACTTATAAAATTGTGGGAATTTGTTTAAACGCATTAGGCCTTAAAAAATGCCCTAAAGAGTCAAATGAGGAGTGCTTTATTTTGTTTGAAATACTACTAACTTTCACATGTTTTAATATGTAACATTTACCTGCTGTTTCTGCTGTCACCCTTTGTGAGACAGCTCTACCTCTAGATGTGGCTGTTAGGAGAAGCCATTTTCTGGCTCGAGTGTTTCTCTTATGCTTTGTTGCTTTTACTGATGATGAAAACAGACAGAAACATGGTCTTTGAAGAAGATAGTGCTACTCAGTCTTAACCTCGGAAAATTCAATGCATCTTATGTTTCTGGAATGTCTTTCATGGTTACAGAAACTAAACATAAATGAGGATTTACATACTGCAGAAAGAACATACTATTCATTGGTCATTATTATCAAACTCCAATTCTGGTTTTGGGTGTTCTTTTTGCTGTCATTTACTTCTTGAAGAATGTTTGATATGCTTAACATTAAGTGATGAATACTTCAAGGCTTGACCTCTTCTTCACCCACGAACACCACAACTTTGAAAATGTAGTGAATGTTCAAACAGCAGGTCATCAATTGGGGGTCAAAAAGACCTAAGCTTTCTCAGACACCATACTTTTATGAAAGTTACCTAATCCATATGTGAAACAAATTCATCTGTTTTAATATTTACATTAAAAACATTCTCTCCTTTACATATTAAGTAGTTAGTAATGAACCCGTCTAGTAAGATTATCGAGTCATAAGAATCAAGCAAATATATTTTTAACTTAGTAGACTTTAAATCAATTAATCTTCATTCTTTTATGCTCTTTTTAAAATCTGTATTGAAGATGATAGCATTGCAGGGGAAAACAGTGTGTTATAAATTATGACTAGAGTGCAGGTCCTTTTCTGTTTCTGGACTGCAGGATGTGGAGCCTGTCTCTTGTTCTTCCAGGGCCTTAAATTCTGCATACGGAGAATAAACATCTAAATATAATAATTGTTGGGTATTCTCAAACAGGAGCCTTGCTCTTAGTTTAGATTCCTCTCTATTGTTTATAGTTGATGAAGGTTATTTAATAGCCTTCCTGTCTCCCTAGCTCTTCCTTCCCTACTTTTCCCTCCCCTTTATTCTTTACTGCCTCATCTTCCTTTTTATCTTCCTAGGATGTTCCAACAAAATTGGTGGCAAAAGCTGTTCCCTTGCCAATGACTGTTCGTGGACACTGGTTTTTGAGCCCAAGGACTGAGTATACAGTAGCGGTGCAGACTGCCTCAAAGCAAGTTGACGGTGATTATGTTGTGTCTGAATGGAGTGAGATTATAGAATTCTGTACAGCAGGTAAGGGAGCTGTGGGTTATACTGATTAACGTTCTAGGAAAGCTGATTATCAACATACACTTTTTGTACCTACAAGGCGAGTAAGCATTGCATCGGAGGTGTGGTGCTGTTGGTAGCATGGCTTAATGGGTATCATAGTTGTTGGAGGGAGCTGAGCTCTCGGACAAAAGCAACTTGAGTGGTGGAATCAGACTGCCTTTTGCTGTGTGTGTAGTTTTTTCCAAGTGAAATAAAAACTGATGCAATTTCTGAATAAAGTCAACATTCATGGACCCTCATCCTGTAAAGAGCGTGTTCATATCTATTTCTCTTTCACTGTGTCATTTTCAGAGATACTGAAGGAAAGAAACCAGAAACAGTACTTAGGTTAGAGATAGGGGTAGCGCCCAGCAGAAATGTTTCTGTTATTTTTACCAAAGTGCTGGAATAGCTTAAAAAGGCCATTCGTAAACTACTGCCCTGTTTGTGCATCTTTGCTTCATTACAAACTTTCTAAGCAGTCATCTGTCTGAGAAACCTGATGTGGAGGGCCTGTTCTCTGCTGGAACCCCACACTCCATGTGAGTGGCCCACTACTTCCTCCTGCTCCTCTGTCCTCTCAGTCACACACGTGTGTTCATTGGGTGTCCTTGAGCACTTTAGTCATCCCCTCCTTCTGTCGGTTAGGATGGGGCTTTACTGCTTCCTCTCTACCTGGATGACTTTTTTCCTATTAAACAAATTCAGAGAGGGCTAGGGAGATCGCTTGGGTGCTAAACTGCTCGCCTTGCATGCATGCGGACCTGACAAATCCCAGAACCCACCTTAAACAGTCAGGCGTGGTGGCATATCTTGTAATCCCGGCTCTGGAATGGCAAAGGCAGGCAGATCTCTGGGACTCTGAGGACAAGGAGCCTAGCTTCTTGGAAAGCATTAGGCCAGTGAAAGACCCTGTCTCAAAAAATAAGGTGGATGGTAATTGACACTTGAGGTGACCTCTGGCCTCCACACTGTGCACATATATGCACTCAGCTACAGAAAAAAAATTAGAAAGAGGCTGTTTAACATGAAAGAGCTTGTAGGAAAAAATTCTAGAAAACAATTCACTTATCTGTTTCCAGGTTGCTTAGCAACTCCCCCATCTGTGGCAAACTTCAGATAAGACCCAACCCCTTCTTACATGGCCACACACTTGCATTCTTTCAGATGCAGCTCATAATTAGCTACTGCTTATCCTGGTATCTGTGAACTCTAAGGGTGTGCTAAGTGCCCGAAAGTCTGTCTCATTTTGGTTTTTTTCATGCCTCTTTGTTTATTCTATGAGGAAGCTGCTAAGAATGTTAACACTCTTGACTGTCAAAGATTTCAGTATTTTAGAACAAGGTAAAAAGTTTCTTGCAAGTATTATATTTGCTTATATTTTCCTTTATCTTATAGATTATAAGAGCCATCGTTTTAATGTATCATAAAGAAAAATGCCAATTAAAAGATGGCAATGTTTTCTTATTGCATTTATTGTTAGACAGTATCAGATGTTAAAATGTGAATAAATAGTGTAGGATAAGTTAAGTATAATTACTATAGTTTGGTAATCAGAAATGAAATAACTAAAGATGCCAATATTGTATTAACAGCAAGCAGAGCTCTCCTCTGGAGATAATGTCCCTGTGTCTGCTCTGTCACGTTGGAATTACTATCCCGCTCTGGAATCCACCTCACATTTAGTCCTTTTACTGAATCCCTTTTTATTTGATTTGTAGCACCAGGAAGGTTTGTGAGAGGTCCTTTACCTTAATTTTTATCAACAGAGCAAGATTCATACCAATGCAAAGTATCCATCTCTATAGCATATCTATATCAAAGGTTTAAGTCAGACATATAGACATGTGGTCTTTTGATGCTGTGCTGTTGTAGAATAGCCACAATCAAAAAGTCTAAATTGGAATGCTCTGAAATCTGAACCTTTATAAATATGTATGTATGATTACCTGCACAAATGCCTGTGCTTTAGTGTGGGGGTGGGGCAGAAAGGGGCATCAGGTCCCCGTAACCACACAGTGCTCACATGTAGGTGCTGGGAATTGAACCAGGTTCTCTGAAAGAGCAACAAGTGCTCTTAACTGCTGTACCATCTCTTCATCCCCTGAAATCTGAAACTTTGAGCACTGATAAAAGTGCCAGAATATTTTAAACTTTGAAGCAGTTTTGATTTTTGAAATAATAAAACCATTAAAGTATATGCAAATATTATAAACTCCCCAAACTCAAAATCTGAAGCACTTCTCGTAAGCATTGCTAGTAAGTAGAACCCCACCTGGAGTACAAGCATTTTTCTGTGTAAATACACATACAAAAAAAAAATCTTGGTATTTTTCCACTCGAGGGAGCTATATAATTTATCTGCCAGAGGCTACTTTGTACCAAAGAAAAAAAGGGCTGAAATACTATGACTTTGTTAGCTTAAAGAAGGTCTTTGGTGGTTCTAATACACACACACTCACACACACACACACACACACACACACACACACACACAGATGCATAAGTTGTCAGGTGAATGCATTTTTTTTTACTTCAAGCAATAAAAGGAGGTAAAAGCATATTTTTATGGAACAATCTCCATGGCTTTCTCATTTTTCCTACATCTCATAGCATTTGTGCAGAATTACAAAGAAAATGACAAGTCAGCTTTTAACTGTTCTACAGTATTTCTCTATAAATTACCCTTCTTTATTTTCATAGTTAAAAGATGAAGAGAGCTGGCTGTTCAGGTTTAGCAAGTGGTCCAGGACCATTTCCTCTAAGTTTTATCTATGCCCTTGAGTCTGAATTTTGAGAAAGCTATTTTGAATAAATCATCTTTAATTCTGTAGACCTAGCACTGTACAAGGCATTGGAAGCAGAACAGATTAGAATCCCACAGGTTAGTCAGTTTCTAAGACTACAACAACCTAATACCATAAAAAATGTTCTTACCACCTATATTTCTCTTCCTTTAGACTGTGAGTTTTTAAAGAAAATCACATAGTTTTTGTTTTTTAGCCTCACCATCTCATTGTGCATGTGCTTTGCACATCACGTGTTCTAAAATAATCAACGTCAGTGGCACCGGGTTAACTGGGTTGGGCTGTTGTCTTTATATGTCAGATCTTTTCCCTTAGTTTTGATGCAGTAGTTAGACATTAATTCTCAGTTTTAAAAACAAAACGTTGATCAGACATAGCTAAGGACTTTGAGGACTGTATTGTTCCTGGAGACCTTCAAGTAGGATCCAGAGCGTTCTGAAAGGTGATGGCTGTGAGAACCCCTGCACTTTGGCCAGTTGTAATTTCTGCATCAGTAAAAGGGCTGTTATCTATCTCATCACCTCAGGGGTAGAGACAAATTGAGCAGATACTAGTTCTGCTTTCCTGCTGTGCTGTCGCTTCATTGCACCAGTGGATGGGTAGCAGGACTGATGGGTAGCGAGGCTGGTGGGTAGGGGTGCTGGTGGGTAGGGGTGCTGGTGGGTAGGGGTGCTCGTGGGTAGGGGTGCTGGTGGGTAGGGGTGCTCGTGGGTAGCGGTGCTGTTGGAAGAGTTGCTGTTGAGTTCCACTTGCTTGGCTTTTGAACATGGTTGCTTCAGGATCTTTAATTTGAAAGATTAAAAATTACAAGATTATTCTAAGAAATAACCATGAAGCATAAAAATATTTATAGAGAAATAAAAATAAGCCACAGAAAGACAACAAATATTTTCTTGATACCTTCATATTTATAAAGTTGAACTCCCTAATGGTGTATTTTAATAATCCCTGATTTATAAAGCACGTAGCTGGCACTTTTGGTACTGTGGTCCTCAATAATAGACTTTTAAATGTTTCAGATTACTCAAAAGTTCATCTAACACAGCTGCTGGAGAAGGCTGACGTGATTGCAGGACGCATGCTAAAGTTCTCTGTGTTCTATCGGAACCAGCACAAAGAGTATTTTGACTATGTTAGGTAAGAATCACTATTATTTATGTGTTTGGGTATCTTGACTGCGTGCATGTCAATATACCACATTCTCGCAGAGGCCAGAGAGGGTGTAGGGTCGCCTGGAACTGGAGTTACAGGTGGTTGTGAGTCATCACGTGAACTGGGAATTGAACCTGAATTCTCTGGAATTGAAGTAAGTGTTCTAATCTGCTGAGTCATCTCTCCAGCCCCGAGACAAAGGCTTTTAAAAATGACACAGTACAGTGGTTCTGAACTTGTTTACACAACCCAAAGTATCTGTTTTGTTTTGTTTTGTTTTGTTTAGGCAGGGTAGTGGCTCACCCTGATAGCACTAGCATATATGTTCTAGAAGAATTATACCCTAGTTGCTTTTTTCACCACTGAGGTCATGTACATGAGGAATGTTTCTGCCCTCCTGCTGTCCAGGAAGACATGGTGACAGGCAGCTCAGCATCCTTAGAGCACCAGACAGCTTGGGAGACCATGGCCTGAAGTGCTAGGCTAGCCCCTCCTCAGGGCCCACCCCAGGGACTCCTTCCACTAGCAAGGTTGGTTCTACCACCTGCTCAGACTGCGCCACCAGCTGGAGACCAAATGTTCAACCACAAGAGCCTGAGGGGATGTTTTCTATCTGAACAAAAGCCAAGTGCTTTGTTGTGCCCACTATTTGTACATATTTTGATGACAGGCCAACATATCTGTCTTTTGTTTGAATATCTTATAAATTCAAATTTCAGTCTGTTGTTCTCTTAACCAGCCTAAAGTCTATATAATTTCTGGTGGACGCCATTCCCTTAATTGAAACTGAATGACAACTTATTGTGCTTATCAGCTGCTAATGCAGAATGGCTTAGTATATTCAGCAAGAGAAGTTTCTATATTTTTAACATAAAATTTGAAAACCAAAAAAAAAAAAATTGCACTATTGCTGCTGCCTCCAAAAGAAACACATGAACAGAAAACAGATCTGGTTTAGGTTCAGGTTCCTGGGATCCTGCCAATGACTGCTAAGTGTGACCACTGGAGGTCAGTATTTCTCTAGGATTTTTGATTCTTCCATGGGACGAGCCTTTCTATAACTGTTAAGATTTGCTTAATTAATTCTCAGAAATGTTTCCCAAAATACAAAAAGTTAGCATCAGAGCACGTGGAAAAGGATAAAGTAATTGTACACATTACATGATATAATTCCAGCCCACCAGCATGAAAGATGTGTGTACCAACAACAGAATCTACTTTTGTTTTAATTCCAAAAATTCTAGTAAAACCCATGTAAATTATATCCTGAAGTATACATACAAATACAGTTACTAGGGCATGGGTAGACTTCAGCATTTTTTAAAGCCTTATTTTTAAAAGAAAGAATAAGAAGAAGTCCTTTCTCAGCTGGAGATGGAGCTCTGACGGAGTGCTTGCCTGCTGTGCAGTGGTCGGGGTTCAAACCCCAAAACTACAAATAACAACAACAATAACAAATACTTCAGTCTCCTTTGCAGTGAACTTTAGTAAGGACATTTACTTCCATGGCTCTTGATTTGCATTTTAATTAGTAAACTATCATCAAGATACATTTCCCTGATTAGAATCCCTTTAAGATGTTATCTTCAGAATGCTTGATTGGCTATGAATGAATCTTACAATTACCTGATAATCTTCACATATTATGAAAAAGTCATGGATAAATTCTGAACTAATTTTGGTTTCGTCTAAAAATAAATAAATAAATAACACTAAATGAGCATGCCCTTACCTTGAATGAAAATCTCTTGCTCCCTTGCCCTTGTTTCTGCTCACTAGTTACCTTGGGTGTCTCCCTGATTGCGTTTTTCAAGACTCCCCTGTGCTTGGTAGACCAGCGAGTGTAGCAATTCCTGTACTTTTGCTGCCAAACCGTTTGTCCTCTTAGTTGGTGTTCTGTCACTGAGAGTAAGGCACATTTTAAAGCTTCAAGTTCTGCGTATGTTTCCTACTTTTATTATTCCATGGAAATGTACTCAGAGGTCTATGTGGGGTACATAAGTACCTGGGGTTTATAGGAGAGTGAAGTGAGGTGTATCCATTTTGAAGAGCCAAAATAAAATAAAGGCTTTCCTGTTCCTCCTCCCAAGTATAATTTAAAATCCTCAATTTTTTGTATAAATACAAGACTATAAAATGAAAGGTAGAAAGTGGAACTTGGCTCAACTAAAAAACCCTGAAAAAAACACAGGGTTAGTTCTCTGTGTTTCCGTTTACCCCATATGTGCTGGACTGTGTGCTGAAGAAACTGGCAACCTAGAAATGCCCATGGCACAGATCACAAGAACAAAAGGCCTGGCCCTTTACCTAAAGGACCGGGAGAAAATTGCTGCATCCATTTTCAGCCAAAACTGTGGGTATGTGGGAATCAGTCACATGCTACCAGCAAAGGCCAGTGGTGTCCTTCCACCCTTGTAATTACTCTACCTGATCTCCTGCAAGAGTGGTTCCAAGAATGCTGAATTACTGAGTCAGGAGCCTGAACTTCCTGCCACCAACTATAGGGAGTGAGGCTTACAGTTCTGCGTTACTGAAGGCGACTGGAAAGAATGATCTGTCCCAGCCAGACTGTGTTGGCTGAGTCCAGTGGAAACTTGATTTCTCACCTTAATGTTACTGGATACCTAAAGGAGAATTTAGATATCCATCCTTATCTAATAATAATACAATATATATAGTATATAGTCAGAGGGGCCTACTGAAATATTAGATTTAAATCAGACCCAGAGTCTCACAGTAGCCCAGATCCCGACAATTAAATTCATCAATAATCAGTAAACATAGAACCTGGATAAGGAAGGAATACTGAAGACCAACACTAAGATAACAGCTCTAACTTATAGAAAATACACATAGAAAACTGTTTTGATAGGCAATTGAAAATATACTGGGAACAAAAATAAAATGCACAAAGCAACATGAAGAACCAATGTTTTTAGAACTGATTTAAACACAGTATGTGGACAAAGTAACAGTAGGAATATAAAATAGCAATGGGTGGACTAGAGCAGGACAAGAGGAAAAATACTAATAAACTTGAAGAGCAAATAGAAATTACCCAAACTGAGAAAGACATGAAAATAAGGATTGTCAGACACCATGACTATGTGGAACACAGCATCTAGGTCGGGTGCTCGGAGATCCAGAAAGGACAGGAGGGTGGGGCTGAGACTCATGGGGCTGGAATAGTTCCAAATTTTGTAAACAGAATATGCCTATGAATTTTATCTGAGAAACCCCCCCAAATGGTATAAGTTCTGAAGAAATTTATTCCAAGGCACATCAGATACTCCTGAAAACTGAATGAAGAAGATAATAATTGGAGTTGGAGAAAATACAGTCTTTGCTCCTGGACAGCCCACTGTTTCTCATGAGGCCTCCCTGTGCCCTCGTGTTTCCTTGAACATACATTTTTAACAAGCTCCATTGGATAGTTGTCAGGTGGAGGATTCTGAGGCCTGCTGCTGTTCTAACTATGCTGGCAGGTAAAAACAAACAAACAAACAAACAAAGAAAACAAAAAATCTTCCTTACCAGAGTACTAACTTGGACTTTCTATTCTTTAACATGCCAGTAGGCATCCAGCAAGAAAAAGAAGCATTGAGTAATTCTGGAGAGAACTCAATGAGACTTCCATTTATGAAAGTGTAAACAGAGTTGAGCTACTAATAAGACACTAAAGCAACCTGCAAATATCAAGATGCAGTTTTACTCTTCTTGAGAACGGAAGGTAGTCCTGTCACCCACCCAGCATCAGTAGACAGAAGCCAGCCTTTCTGGAGCCACAGAGTTCAGATATAAGGAAGTCAGGAAGACACCCAAGGCTCGCTTCCTCTGCGTCTTAGATCTGCTGTGCAGTGCCTCACACTGGGAATTCAAAGAGAGGGAGGTGTCAAGGAACTGGATGATAGAGTCTCAGGCCACATAGACAGCAAGGAGTCTATTTGCTTAACCATATTTCATAATTCTTACAGGCTTTCTTTGTTCTATTCTTTTGTTGGCTGCAGTGGGTTTGGGGGCAAATGCGAATAGCTGGCGTTGTCAAGCTGCAAGAGATCACCCGTGTCTGGTCTCGGTTAAAATGGCCAAACATAAGGTGCAAAACACTTCCGCCTGGCCTAAGTGGGGAGTACAAGTTCTTACTTTTAATTACTTTAAAATAACAAGAAATATAACTCTACAGGCTCCCAAGGTAGAAATAGAGATTAACCGTGAAAGTCTGTCTTTTGTGTCTTCACTCTACTCTTAATTTGAAAACATGTTGGGATTCCTTCCAGGGCTTTTACTATATTTATATTATATCTAAAAGGGTTAGGTTCTCTTTTCACATTAATAAATAAGTAGTTTTACCAATTTACATTTAAAATATACACCCTAACAAGTTTTTTTTAACTGTCAGTCTTCTGTACTGTGAATGTACTATCACTTGACCTGTGGGTCTTCTGTGACCAGCAGTCACTAACGACATTCTGTTATGACAATTGATAAACACTGTGTAATAATAACCAGGGCAGTAGAAATTCTGTCTTCAGCCAGGTGTGGTGTTGTGCCAGCACTTGGGATGCTAAGTTGGGAAATTCTGAGCTTGAGGCTACCTGGGACTTCAAAGGGAGACTTTGTCTCAAAAAACCAATCTACTTCTTCAAAAAAAGAATTAATTCCACTTTGTTAACTTCTGAAACTGGTATGATGAGAACATTTGCTTAACCATATCTCATAAATCTTACAGGCTTTCTTTGTTCTATTCTTTTGTTGGCTGCAAGACCTCCTAGGTTCAGAAATTCTATTTTCATGTATCTTGGCAGCTTGCCATTGTATTATAATTGTATTTTGCACAATGTTTCTGATTGATTCTATTTTATGATTTTGTTGGAAAATCTGTTATGCCCTGAAATTTATTTCCTTGTTGTCTTGCATTTTTTATCTGGATTCTAATGAGTTTCCTTGGAATCCTCCCCTTTAATTGTTTTTCAAGCATTTCATATATTATGGATTGTTTTCCTTTGGAGTTATTCTATTTCATTTTTCTCAGTCTGTGCATCTGGTAGAATGTTAAAATTCTATGAAACATCTACAGTAAGAACAATTTTTCACTCTGACATCATTCAGATGGCATATTGAACTCATTAGGCTAGTTGCTTTTGAGTTTGATCACAGAAGTGAAGGGTAGTCTCTGATTTGTCTTGCAATGATGTCCCTGCTTTCAGTGGTCTAGCCTTCTGTGGCTCATCAGGCAGTTGTGTGACTGCACAGACAGTGTCTCCAGACTCCACAGTCTAGCACTGATGGTACTGGACCCTGTGGAGAGGACAGTCACAAGGTGCCCCAGAAGGACAGGAGACTCCAAGAGTTGTCACCACAGCTGCTGTCTTCAAACCAGAGCATGGCGGAGACCTTCCTACAGTCTCTGAGACCAGATCACAATGGAGATCTTCCTGCGGTCTCTGAGGATGAACATTGAGAGATGCCTCGGTCCATGGTGGCAGCAGCCCAGTTCTGGGGTCATCAGACAGGATGGACAATCCTTGGTAGATAGCACACATTTAAACCAAGTTCTACTTAGCAGTGTTCATATATTCAATACTTCACTTATAAAACCCATAAAGTTCAAATGAAGCTAGTTTCACCTGTTTCTAATTGCAGTTTATCAGTCAGTCCAGGAAAATTATTTTATTGTTAAAGACCTCCAAGGCTTGTAGATCATCTTTATCTTAGGTCCAAGGCTGTGATAAGTACTGTCAAAGGATATATTACCCTTGGTCTGGTGAAAGCCTGGCCATCCAAGCCTGTAACAGTAGGTAGAGAATTTTGTGCTATTCAAATCTGTAAATCAGTATATTTCCCACTATTGACTAAGCAGTGGCTATTTCCTTTCTCCCGCAGAGAGCACCATGGGAATGCTATGCAGCCTTCTGTCAAGGATAATAGTGGCAGCCATGGCTCACCCATCAGTGGAAAATTAGAAGGCATCTTCTTCAGCTGCAGCACTGAGTTCAATACAGGGAAGCCACCCCAGGATTCACCATATGGAAGATACAGGTTTGAGATTGCAGCAGAAAAACTTTTCAACCCCAATACTAACTTATACTTTGGGGACTTCTACTGCATGTACACTGCTTATCATTATGTGATTCTTGTCATTGCCCCTGTGGGATCACCAGGAGATGAATTTTGTAAGCAGCGCCTTCCTCAACTCAATTCCAAGGATAATAAGTTTTTGACCTGTACAGAAGAAGATGGGATGCTGGTGTACCACCACGCCCAGGATGTCATTTTAGAAGTCATTTACACTGACCCTGTGGCTCTTTCTCTGGGCACCGTGGCAGAAATCACTGGTCATCAGCTCATGAGTTTGTCTACTGCAAATGCAAAGAAAGACCCCAGCTGTAAAACCTGTAACATCAGTGTTGGACGTTAACGCCACTTTCGTACCCTCCCCTGCCCTGTCTTCCCATAGGAGCATTGCCCTCTGTTGTTCATTGTCATCACCAGATGTCCCGCTGAAGCATGCAGATGCCGCTGTCACAAAAAGCAAACTATCATTCAGAGCCTTTCTGTGTCTCTTCTTGCCCACCCTGTCCACCACTTCCAAGGATGTCCCCAAGTTGTCCTGACACTTCGTTTGCCTAGATGCTGCAATGCTTTTATGTTTCCTTTATGCCAAACATAACAAGACAGTTATATAGACCGCTTTAGCAAAGTACAAAATAATGGCTTCTAAATGGTGTTTAAATATGCATCCATTTAATCTACTGAATAAATATTGGGATAACTCCAAACCGCATGAAAGGGTGTAATTGCAGCATGAGTTAAATCTTAAAGCCTAGATTGTCAGCACTTCCACCTTGTTGTTTGACAGTGTTATTTATGTTATTTATATTAGCTAACAGGAAAGTTACTGTGCTTCAACATAATAAATATAATAGAAAAATATTTTATTTGTATGTTGTATAAAATATTTACAATCATATAGAATATAGTTACATTTTAATAGCAATTGTATACATCTCACGAAACCATTTCCCTTATCAAAGATGTAATTTGTAAACCTTAAATAGTTGTGTATCTGTCCTGTTACAAGTAGATGACTTCAATTAAACAAATTTATGAAGGCCGTTACTCTGATTCATCAAAGATTTAAAACATCAGGTGACTACAGAGAAAACAATATGCTTCTGATATAGTCTGCTTCTGGAATCAGTATCTTTTTCTGCCCAAGCAATATAAAAATCTGAGTTTCTTCAACACCATGCTCAAAAATACAGAAAACAGAAATAGGAACAAAGTTGAAAGTGAGAAAATGTCTATCTGTTACTTGATTTTACAAAAACCAAAACCAATAAATGTGTTTTAAATGAATGGAGAAAAAGCTAGATCACTAAAAAGCAGATAAAAGGTGTCTTGGTGATTTCCAAGCTTTTGACCCTGTGCAGAATGAATGCAACTCAAGAAAGTTGTTTCCCTTTATAAAGTACAGACCTTGGAACATTAAGAAAGATGCATATTTCCAATGGAAAAATAGTTATATAATCTTAGTGTAGGAAACAAGAAAATTAGCAATAATACTATGGTCACATTGAATTATACTGCAGACACACCTATCCAAAATACCTATTTTAAATTTTTAATATTTTATTTTAATATAAACATTTGTCAGTTATAGACAAAGATAATTCACAAAGTACATGCCATCCAAATGAACTTTGGTAACCAGAAATGTAAGTTTTCAAATAACAGATCAGATAATGCACTATTTTCATGTAGAAGTCAGAGATTAGCGACACAGTCGGGTGTACTTTAGGGTGTTTAGAACGCCTACAGACATACAGGACAAGGTAGCAGATGTTGTCTCGTTTAAATTCTTCTTAACAGCTGTTTTTCTCCCTGGATGAAGAGCAGAAGTTTTCCTTGTCTCACAGTTAATTTAAACCCTGTTCTTTTCCATACATCAATGAGTCAGTCTTTGGGCATGAATAAACCCTCCCTAGCAGGTAGTCTGCCTATGTGCTATTTTAGGTTTGACAAGATATTAGTTTTTTTTTTCGAGACAATTACATTTGACTATGGATTTCAGTTTTGTGTGGAGTAGGGTGAATGCTTTTACCCATCCCAATATTACCTACTATTTCCCTATTTAAATCCCTTCTCGTGTATGATTACACTAACTCTTCCTTTGTAAAAACAGCTAATACTATCTCTAAAGTGCTCAGTTTTCAGTACATCAAACTATTTAGCAAGAACAATAGAGGAAAATAAACTTGACTTTATCTTGGGTGGAACTGATCAGAGCCAAACCTCAAATAGTTTTGGCCACGTCCTGCTTGCTGATAAGGACCTCCAACAGTCTCAGTTTGGCTTTTATGTGCTTGTATTCATAGTACTCATCCGCCATTGGCATCCTGTCTTCCTTCTGTGGACTTCTGCAGAAAAGAAGATACAATCTATTAG
Organism: Myodes glareolus; assembly: GCF_982192425.1. Lineage (NCBI taxonomy): Eukaryota > Metazoa > Chordata > Mammalia > Rodentia > Cricetidae > Myodes > Myodes glareolus. Next base: position 55,968,130 of record NC_142043.1, on the reverse strand, counting down.
TAGATACGTGAGCCAGGTCATTAAAGGTCCTTTTGTAACTGACAGGGGACTGTAATGTCCACATGGTGCATGCATGTGTGTGCATATGTGTGTGTGTGCATGCCTTCTTTACATCCCTTTAGCCTCAATCTCTGCTCCATGTCTTTAAGTAACACTACTCTTTGCCAGTGCATTGTTGCAAATGTAAGGTCCCATGCTCAGGCACAGAAAAATGGTGCAGGTGAAAAGGCACAGGCCAGAGCCCCCCTCTGAGGAATCCCTTTTCTGTTCATCCTCTTTCTTGCCATAATTCCTTTCCTGTGCAAAATGTTCAGCTCTTACAGTGAAAACTTTCAAAAATAACATCCTGATAATACTGCAGATATTTGATTGCACAAATAATCCATACATTTATAGTGACAAAACCCTTCAGAGGCCGTCTTATAAGCTTGAAATGTTTCCCAGCAGTTAACCCTGTTCCTGTTGCTGTGCAGTAGAGCTTCTGAGCTTCTCCTTGACAGATGGAATCCAAGAGTCTAAATAGTCAAAATTGGGACCAGTGAGATGGCTCAGAAGGTAAAGGTGGCTGCTACCAAACCTGATGGCCTGAGTTCGATCCTTAGGACCCACAAGTTTTGATCCTTAGGACAAGCCCAAGTTGTCCTGTGGCTTCCATACATATGAATACATTCACAGTTTAAGTTGCAATATCTTTCTGCATACCAGTTGAAAGACTGGACATGTGTACCAGTGCATAACTTTGGTACATGCACAATCTACTGTGTGCTCTTATTCTATTACCATGAATGTAGACAGTCTTTCTAAATGTAAAAAAAAATCCATTCACATGGTCATTTTAGCTTTATCGGTGGTTAAATCTTAGCAGTAACAGTCTTAGGGAAAAATATTAAATTTTATTTCCTTGCCATTCAACTGGGTGAGTTCTGTTTTGATAAATAAGCATTTTCCAATTAAATGACATATCACCACAAGAGGGCACATTACTTCACATGGAGCAAGCAAGCGTAGACATATCTAACATAGGCTTAGGAACTATAAGTACAGTAAAACAAGCTGTTCCTCAAGTGCAGTTAACTCATGAATAAATTGCAATCATGTTCTTCTGCAAATTCCTTCTTAGATATATACTGATGAATAGATTTTTATATACACACAATCAATGACTATTACCAAGAACAGGCACAACAATTAAGCCACCATGATGCTAAAAGGCATGCCAAACACTTCTACTGATAGATCCTACCGGCAGGACTGCCAGCTCACCGGAACCTCTCATACTCTAAGGCAGACTCCTGTGTTCAAATGGGTAAAATTGTAATATCTTCAGGCAGCTCAAAGTAATGAGAAGACTGTGTATGTCTAAAACCTAAGCAACTTATTTTTCATGCACTGACTGCTGAGATTTGAAATCCTGAAACCAACTCAAATACTTGACAGAATGAAAAATTCCAACTGAATAATTTTAAAGATAACTTTAATGTAAGTCACATATGAACTCAAAGCACCTAGTCAGCCTGTTACTTTGTAGACCTATAAGTTTCTCACCTAGTAAGCCCATTGCTAACGGATAGCCCTGGAAAATAGAAAAGCTCTCACGGACAATGATACAGGCAGGCTAAGCCTGGAGGTCTCAAAATGCTTTAGCACAGTACCACACCCTCACAGCAGCCCGTGGGCTGACAGGAAATGACAGCAAGGCACGAAGGAAAGGCAGTTGGGAAAGTATGCCCAAGTCGGTGTGGTTAGTAGGAAGAACCTCCCAGCTCAACTCTGTCAATGGAAGCTCTGTGACTTTGGGAGAGTTATATGCTTGTAAGAACGCCCAACCTTTTGACATTACACAGTATTATCATAAAACTATGTAGTTTTGTTGTTGTTGTTGTTATTGTTGTTGTTGTTGGAGCCATTTGCATTGCAATCTTCTGGCAGTTGTGGCAGGGTGGGACCTCCTGGGGGGGTGTTTAAGACTAATGCCCCTTGTCACAGTCATGGCTTCCTAACTTATCCAAGGAGACAGAGAATCTCACCTCATTTGTGTAAACAGAGACTGAGGACAGCTAAGTAAGTTGTCTCTTCTCCAAAAGGCACTAACATTCCTTACCTGACTCCGTATACAGCTTTGTTGGTAACACTGAAAATTACAGGAAATTAAAGAGGGTCTAGTAACAGCTGGGTGGAGACCGAAAAACATAGGAAGAGAGATGGTTCAACTAAATATTTCAGGGAGAGAAAAATTGCTATGAACTTTTGACTAAACCCTGGAATAAAACAAAGAGAGATGGGCAGTGAAGTTTAGAGGGGATATTAAAGGAAAGCACTCATGTAATATTTCGAAAATAACTTATGGAACTAAAAATCTTAGAACAAGGGCTGAAAATCAAGGGCATTTTAAGCTTAGATAATTTCTGCCATTGGGATGAATTTCAGACATTAAACTCTGTGTTCGGCTGTCACTTTGCAAAGACTGATGCTAACACCTGGCAGCTATTAACATCGACACCCCAGAAAGCATCCCTCACAGTGTTACCATGGGGTACTGCATTGGCAAAAACACGGTCTTCAGCTAGGACCGACATCTTATCCCTCTCCTACAAAAGCAGAGTCCATTCTGAACCGTAGTTCCTTAGGAAATACTGGCATAAAAAACTCTGCTCACACTTACCTTCCAGTCTGTTTGAAAAACTGTTCTTCAAATTCTCGCAGGGCTTTCCGTAGCCTCTTCTTGTCAGCCCTGGTCTCTCGGAGATGGTCAAGAAGGACTGGCCTATATCAGATGAAACACAATTGTCATTACTGAGCACCAGCCTGGCCGAGCGATCACGGCTGCATGAGATCAGCAAAATGGGCACAGAATGACTGGGGAGTGATCATGGAAGAACGTTCTGAGTAAGCGTGGCCCACACTATAAACGTGCTCTCAGCACAGACGCGGCACATAAGCCTGGTGTACCCTGACATGAACAGTGTCACGGGCACAGAGAAAGGACGGTGCACTGCATCTGCTGTGAAAAATGGTGATAGTTATGGTGAGGTAAGATGATAGGACAGAGAAGGCATCTAAGGAGTGCACACCAATGTTTGTAAAGATAGAGACAAGAGGGAAAATATGTTCTTAGAGTGAGGGGAGAAGGACAAAGCTCTTGGGAATGAAACTGAACCCAGGGAAGAGCTGACACTCCACTGCAATCTACTTTGTGGTAGAATCTATCCATCCTTTCAGAGACAGAACACTGAAGTTATATACAGGCATTATCTATAAGTCAAGTTTATCAATTTCAAAAATGCCCCCACCCACCCTAATTTAGAAATGACTTCTTTACAACTACCACCCAAAGGTTGGAGAGAATGAGAGAAGAAAGAAAGATATATTCTCTTTTCCCAGCAAGCAAAACATTGCGTATTGTCCTTGGTTTTACCTCATCTCCATTTGGGACACACATATAAGCATGTTAAAGAAGAACCTCATAGTGTGGGATGTTACATACATACTATGTAAACCAAAACCAAAAAGGCCACATGATCAAAACATATGCCAACCACTGGATAACGGGAATAGTAAGGAAAGTCTAGACATCTTCTGACTGAGAGTCATTCGAAGACAAAAGACCCACTCACTGACTGGTGGCCAAGGTCATTCCCCATCTGCAACACTATGCCTTCTGAATGTAATAAGAAAGGAAAGAAAAGAAAGGCTCTGGTCACTGTTGACCCACAAAGGATCTTACTTCTTTGGGTCCAATATTCAAAGACAAGATCTCCTTTGACACGGCAAAGGGTTACAAGGGTTACTAGTGCCAAGGTACAACAGAAAAGTAGGATCAAAGTAATTGCACATCAATACTTATGGCATATGTAGGGCTTTACTGTGGTTCTTTACATCTTTGCCTTCTGTAGTTTCCACTTAAACCACTTTCAGGTCTATTCTCTGCAGGAGAGTACATTTTAGTCTCTGAACAGATGTTGAATTGTTAATGTACAGGCAAGGTACCCAATCCAGGGGTTTTGAGAGGCCACACCCAGGCTGCTCACTCACATAGTGGCCTCGTGTAAGTTGGACATGGAGAGAGCTGGTTGCTTCCCTTCTTTCTTTTCATCTGGTAGAAGGGTCCTCATAGGCTCTGTCTCAGAGTAGGCGAGGTGATCTCCAACAGGAAGGCGGGACACTGGATCTGGTAAGGAAGGTTGTTGGCTTCTCTGTGGACAGTCCTCATCAGAGTCCTCTTCCTCCTGCTTGTCACAAGCAGAGTCAAATAGTCACAAAGTGCTACACGTCTCTTGAGCATTTAAGAGGACTGCAAGACCCTACAAGCCAGTAGACAAGCCTACAGCCATCAGACAAGCCTACAAGCCATCAGACAAGCCTACAAGACAGTAGATAATCCTACAAGACATCAGCCCATAAGGCTGCTGAGAACTGGAATGGAAAGTACCAAGAGCCCTTGCTCAGTTTCATTAACAACCTGTGGAGCAAAGAGGTGTCCATACTGAGCTACAGTGTTTCCCAAGTTTGTCTATAGTAGTTGGTCCAAGGAAGACAGACAGGCATTCAGGATACGGCCCAGGTTGTACTGTGTAGTCAAGTGGATCCTCCCCCAGACCTCCTGCACTCTAGCTTCACAGCAGAAATACAGGCTAAAGCAAGATGTACTACAGACACCTTATCCAAAAATTGTTCCCTCAGACCCAGAGCAGGCCACAGTCATATAGAGGATGATAAGGATGCTCAAGTTTAGAGAGGCCCCTTAGACGGCCAAAGAAGCTGTAGTTACTCCTTAACCTTTCTGGTAATTATGACAGCCAAAAGGTTTTCTTGAAACGTGAGAATCATATTTCCCTTTAAACTATTCTTCCTCCTCAAAGGGAACGTTTTAGACAGACTTTATCATGCTCCTAACATCCTTTAAAATAGAGAATTATAAATATACCTAAGTAGATTCAAATTCATATCTATTTACTTAAATTCATATTTGCTGCTTTTTACACTGCAATCTTGAGTAGCTGTTTGGAAACTGATGGAGTAGGCTGTATGGTGCTTCTGTCTGCCTATAAATTTATTTTTAAAAAATAGCCTCAGTTTCAGTACTTCTTTGTATAGAGATAAATTTGCTTATGTCTAGTATAGTGTGATCAGATGGAACCAAAAGAACGTCTCTGTATTTCAAAGAATGCACTACCAGTTTTACTAACCACCACACACAGAACGGAGACATTCTGTCTTGTCTAGCTATGTTACAAATTAATAGTGCCACACCGCAACCCATTGTGTTTTTCTGCTTGCCAGAAGGAAGGCAAAGAAATGAAATTATGTTCAGAGTGGCCCCAAGCATGCCATTTTGATATGTTTTGGTTCACAGCAGTTCCTGCTAGATCACTGTTAAGCACAGTACTGGGCTGGGGAAGATGACAGAAGCTTGTGGGGGCATAGTATACACAGCTAGGGAGGCCACTTGGTAACATTTGTGCTGCCATGACCTAGTCCTAAACAGCAGAGGCGCAAGGTGCCAATCAAGGTTCCCAAATCATGCAGCCGTCTTTGCTTACAATCGTTGGGATCAGCGACGGTGTTGACAAGATTTGCTTGATAATCCTGCATCGGTCATACAGAGGCTTTATGAGGTTCTTGTCTTGCTTAGTGACCTGAAAAACATAAAATTCAATCTGTATTCTTTTATCGGACAATATTCTCCCTGCACCCACCACGTGTTGGGGATCCATCCCAGAACCTGGGCAAGCTAGACAAGCATTCTACCACCGAGCTATCGTCTATTCCCTAAGACAATATTCCAGCAGCTCTCCCTTGCCCTCAAAAGTCTTGTTTTTAAGCCCCAAAGGATCCTAACACTTAAACAGTAATGAGTAAAAAGGAAGTCACATTTTTGGGGAGGCTAGAAAAAATCCAATAAAGAATGGGGTGAGTATAGAAAATTGGGCCATAAGGCTTTGTGGGTTAAAGGTGAAATCCAAGACCTATCACTTTTTCTTCTGAACACCTATGCTGTGTGAACTTTTGTGGTTACATTCACAAATACCAGCTATGTCCGGGCCTCCATTACTACATACGAAGAATGTATACTGCCTTACTAGGTAGTTCTCATATAAACTTTAGTGAATAGGGATAAAACATTTTGAATCCTGAGTTTCCTACCCACACAACAAAGGGGTTAGAGTTTTAGAGTTCCTTCCACGCTGCTCCAAAGACAGACAGGTATCTTTAATTGGCTCACTGAAGTTCCAACCACAACAATGCCAAACCTCTTAGTGTACTAATGCCTTCTGTGCCCATCTGCTGCAGGACTCAGCCGTACACACCACGGGAGCAGGTCACGGTTCACATAGAAATTCAATGTCTCTCTCTACTGCTTATCCATATATCTATCCAAGACGGCCAAACCCATCTTGTTCCTAGTCCCCCAATGCCTGCCCCACATATACATACTGTCCCATGCATTGATCTGCTATATACCCATTACATACAGCTGTCCCTCCAGTTTCAGTCAATGGTTGATACTCATCAGGGCAGGGGATGGGAGGGAAAAATTCGCCACAGTCACCCATGTGTCTTTTATGGAAGTACCCACGACAATAGACTAAATAGCTCTGCCTTCCAGATCTTCCTGAGACAAAATAGCTCCCCGGTGACACTTGATGTTCCATACCCATGGCAGCTACAAGCCACATTAATCCATGTTGATTCTCCTTTTCTACGAACCTTTCTTTCTATTCTGCTATCTGGACCTTAACTTTTCTTTGTTAGTCTTACCTGACCAAATAAAAACTTACTGAGGCCTGAGATACCACTACATATTTAGCTTCTCACCATTATCTGCCACAACCCTATCCTGATTGTTAAGTTTATAAATAAAAAGAACTCTACTTATTAGTAATTCTCTCTCTCTCTCTCTCTCTCTCTCTCTCTCTCTCTCTCTCTCTCTCTGCTTTCCTTTTCAAGATAGGGTTTCTCTGTGTAACAACTTTGACTGTCCTGGAACTCACTCTGTAGACCAGGCTGGCCTCAACCTCACAGATATCCACTTTCCCCTGACTCCTGAGTGCTGGGATTAAAGGCCTGTGCCACCACTGCCTATCTATATATTATCATGTTATGTGAATTTATACACAAACCCCAGGCTGTAACCTAAGACTCATTGGTATTTTCAAGACAAAGATAATTTGCTGCAAGGGCCTTTTAGTTTTGGTTCATAACCTTAAGGACCTTTAATTTTCTAGTCAAATTCACTCTTTATAAACATCTTTAGACACAAACGCACATATGTGTGCGCGCGCACACACACACATCTGCCAATATGTAATCCATAGGATTTTACTACATTTTAAGAGGAAAAATAATAATGTAAGTTCAGAAAGCATTAAAATAGTATTTCCCTTCAGTGCCTCACGGGGACGTATGTTCAATAGAAAGCACCGACAAAACAATGTACTTAAACACTGGTCTCTTTTGAAATTTGATTGTGGTTTTTCTACCTAATATATTCCCCAGACTCTAAGAGAATCCTAGAAGGGAAAAATGATCAGGACATCTGCTGACAAATTCTGTCTTCTAGATAAAAGGTGGAAGCTGCACCCGTGAAGTCTCAACAATATGGCTGCCTAAACAAGACCTGAACAGTGTGTGTGTGTGTGTGTGTGTGTGTGTGTGTGTGTGTGTGTGCGCGCGCACATATGCAGGGGTGTGTGTTAACTAAAGAAAAAGATCGTGAGTTTCAGAGGGATCAGGAGAGAGGCAGAGACATCAAGGGAGGAACTGAGATTGGGGGAGGTGATGGTGTGACTATTTTCATGAAAAATAAAATGTTTGATTATGATTAATAAAAAGGTTAAAAAATAAAAAAATAAATAAAATGTTTTAAATACTTTGAAAAACAAAAATCATCAAGAATGAGAATGCTGCTTTAGAAAATGATCCGCCCCAGATACTAGATGAAAATTGCAGTGCGCGTACAATCAACTCAAGTCCTCTTAATGCTGGTGCTATTACTCCTGGGATCATTACTGATTAATCCCCAAAGAGAAGTGAGCATGTGAGGCCAGCCCACATGTGGGCCTCATACACACATGGAGAATGTTGAAGGTCCTTGATTCCTAAAACTAAAAAAAAATCATCGTTTTCTGTCCCTCGCTATCCAGAGAGGAAAATGTCAGTTTTTCACTTATATCCTTGAGAGATAGCTCATTTGTGGGGATGGGGGGGGGGGAATGATTGTATTTCAAGTTACTGTGCTGTTCTGAGAAAGAGGCCACGACAGCTGTTTCATGGGGAAAGAAACAAACAGATGGATAAATCTGCTCGAGTTTTCCTAAATAACCTCCTGACCAGGGTCAGAGAGAAAACATCTGGGCTGACCACTCTGTGACAGTTTGAAATGCCAACTTCTCCTCAGGATGCAATGCCACCCCTAAGAATGGGAGCCACATAGGAAGTAAAGAACTTTTAGCATGGCAGAGAGAGTTAGCTGCCAACACTTCTGACCAAATTATGTTTGTTCGAGTTCTCGCTTCCTTAACTTCCTCTTCCATTTAACTGAAGAGTGAGGGAGGGATAAACCTTTGGGGTTTATCTGTGCATACTGACCTGGACAGCAATGCTCCTCACCCTTGACAGCTCTCTAGCTATTTTATATGGACAACAGTAGCTATCAGTAAGCCATATTGCACTAAGTGTGGTTCCTTTGGTACATAACAAAAATCAAAAGATAGCCTTTTTTTTTTTTTTCTTTGAAGTACAGGTAGCCAGCAGCATTCAGAAGTAGAAACAGAAAATAGGTTTGTTTCCAGTGATTAGCTATTTTTTAAAAAAATCTAAATAAAGGGGGAAGAAAATGGCTGACAATATCTGAACTAACCAGGCTATGCTGTAGGGGTTCCCAGCTTCAGCTTCAGTATGAGCTCTGACTATAACACCAACGCAAAAAATTCCCCTAAAGTCTGGGAGGAGGGAAGAATCACTTGTCATGGAAATTTGAATAGTCACTGTGGTTTAGGTGTATGGCAAGAAGACCAGAGAAAAGTTATTTATCCACTCAAACTTTAAGACCCTGCACTTGGCGAGGCAAGCTGGCATGCCACTGCTTGTTGAGAAGGCAGGGAACTGGCTAGATGCTCTAATTATGTGTCCTTTAGTTCTGCCATGGTCTCTGAACTCATTGTTGGTAACCACCCTATGCCTCCCTCTGGTTACACTTCTCTGGAGCAGTACCGGAATATGGTGTCAAAGCCTGCACATCGCACTACAGGCAGCCCCCATCTAAAAGGCCCCGGCTCTATTGTAGAGCTCTTAGGTCTGTATGTAGTGGCTTCTGACACTCACTAAGCCATTCAATAGATACTTTGCTTAAAGTAAAAGAATTTTGCCATTTATGCAAGGATGACTTCTAAACACTCAGGTAGGTCATGAACCATTTGATAAACCTCCATCTCCAAAAATATTGACATTATGATTCCTAACAGTAGCAAAATTAGTGCTGACGTAGCAATGAAAATAAGGTGATGGTTGGGTGGGCTGCCACAACATGAGAACTATATTTAAGGGTTGAAGCATGAGGAAGGTTGAGAGCCCCTACTCTAAGGCTTCAACATGTTCTCTTGTTCCAACTAAAATACGCTTGGAGAATGTAGTCTTCCTACTAATGTCACTATACTGACCAAGCCACCCACTCCATCTTCACATTTGCCCTAGGATTTATTCACAGTCATTGGACCTTTTAAATGTTTGTCATCTCGTGCTGGCTTTCTGTTACCACTGGGCCACCCCTTACTCCACTTCACTGCCTGCAAGGCCAGTGCCATTCCACTTGTCATAGCTTTTCTGATTGTATCTCAAGCCTCTCCGTGACTCAGCCATCAGCCCTGAGATTCTTGTGTATTCAAACAACAAAAACCAAGCAAAACGCTTCCTTCTTTCACAGTGTTAGTGCTTGGGAATTCTGTCTAGAATGTTATGTTCTTTGCTGCTCTCTTTGGCCTGTTCACTTTCTTAAATGTCAACTGTCTTTGTCCTGCTAATAACCCCATCCAGGAAACTATTCTTGTTGCCTCTGTCATTCATAATCTTCGTTCCTTGCACAGTTCTTACCAAAATCCTTGTCTATTTAAATTGCTTATTATACAGGACAACAGTTCTGACATCATTTCTCTATCTTGATTTACCTGAACTCATAGATCAATCATTTGGATCTATTTGGAAATGTGTCCATCAATCATCTACTATTGTGGTTTGGATATAAAGTGTCCCTCCAAAAAGGCTCGTGTGTTGTGTCTTGGTTCCAAGCCAGTGGCTCTATTGAGAGGTGACTGGATCATGAGGCTAATGGCCTCATCAATGGATTAATCCACGGATTAATTAATAGCTGAGTAGACTATCCAGAGGTAAGCATTGCCAGTGGATGTTGATGAATCAGCCATTGGGATGTTGATACGGACCAAGAAGTTTATACAGATATGGACAAGATAACTATAAAATACAACCAAGTCTCTTGGAAATACTAATGGCTGGGAAACCTCAGCGTGCACATGTTCACAGAAGTTATCCACTGGCTATCATCAAAGTCTAGAATGTTGGGGAGCAGGGTGGACGGATAGGCTAGCCATATGTGAAGCACAACATACCAGCCCATGACACAACCACCACTGACTTCCCTTTATGACTCAGAACACATTGGTTCTTTTTCAAATGTAAAGATGAAAGGATGAGGGAGGCATCTCTGGTCCTATGTGTGCTTGCAGAACATAAGTCCCAGAGTGAAAAACTAACAAGGGACATCTAGGCCTTCTGAGAGCTGGTTAATAGTCCCGCCTTATTAAGACCAGATCATGCATGGCAGAATAGGGAAAGTGATCATAATTCTCAACAAGACTTCCTTCCAGAGTCAAATGTCATCCATTTGTTTATTAGGACATTCACTCAGCAGACGTACATGCAGTACCTATTATGGACAGACACTAGGATGCTATGAACAATTGATAGTCCTCCTGTGCAAGAAATGTGATGGACTGAGGCAGGAAATGATGGAACTTAGAGGTGACAAGGTGACTGCCGCTCTTACACAGGAAGTAAAGCTCAACCACGTGAGCCTCAGCTTTGACAGGGAAGGGACTCAAGAAAGCTCCCTTGACCTAAGCGAAATGGAAGCACAGATAAGCAACAAGAGGAGGGATTACCACGGTAAGTTCTGCTTTTCTTTATAAAATGTAATCTTTCCGGATAAGCCCCAGGCTTATGTAGCCTAATACCTAACTGACAACTCTATCCAGCTGTCTCCGATTTTAAAACTAAGATGCGTAAAGCTGAAATCTTTGGTTCTAAGATCTATCACTCCCTAGAAACCACAGTTGTCTTCTTAGGACATGAAACCCTGACTTTATACCTCTCCCTTCTCTATCACACTCCAACATATGAGAAAAGGCCTACACTGGTGCTTTTCTTTACCGATAATATAATTAATTATACCCTAGACTTGGGTTTATTTACTTCTTTGCTGGAGCCCAGAATGCCTCCTCCTGTCTTTACCACCTTCTCTGGAAGTAGCACATCCTAGAATCACATCGCAGCATCCTAGGTCACAGCCAGCCATTAACCCGCCAGGAGCTCAACAGTCTCCTAAACATGTGACAATGGCGGGCAAGTCCTACTCTGACAGATGGCCAACACCACGCCCTCGCCGCCACTCCCCCCCCACCAGTGCTAATGTGGTAAGGTACCTTCGCATCATCCTGGGGAGGAGTCTGGTCTCTCTTCTCCATCACCACAGCATCTGAAGTCTCCTCTCCAGAGGAGCTTGGCTCGGGACCCACAGCTTCCAACTTGCCATTCTCTCTGGGCACTAGAGGCTGCTCACAGGGTGGGTTTCTCCGGGGGCCTTTGGGGGTACTCCCTTGTTCTTCCGACAGTTTCAGCCTTAGTTCTATGAGAAATGCCTTGAGTTACCACCAGCAGGAACGATTCACTGGTCCAATTTAAAACAGAGCTTCTCAGGAATTCCTGCCCAAGGCAGGAGCAGCTAATGATGGCTTCCAGCTGACGAAGTCAGCCTTAACCATGACCAGTATATCATAAACACTCAATTGGCCACGTAGAGCCCTAGAGGTTGGGCTCCCCTGGGGTGAAGGACCTTCAGACAAGGACTCAGGTTTGGATGGCAGCAGACATCAGGAGGAAGACACGGCCCCCTGATTTCCACTCTTGCACACCGTAGCACCTGAAGTTCTATGCGTAGTAGTTTGTGGGTATGCATGGTAAAAGCTATGTATGTAGTAAGACTTCTGGAAATGCAGGTGCTTACGTCATGCATTACATAACGAAGATCTGAGAAGGCAGAAGAGAAGAGGGGTGTTGGGAATTCCAGCCCCAACTTGACACACTTCGCATTCTTGTCTAATGCTTTTTACCCAAATATTTAATGTGTGTGTTCTGCTATGTGAATGTGAGGGCCCGCAGAGACCAGAAGATGACCTCAGAAGTTCCACGAGCTAGAACTGGGTGGTGTGACGAGGCAGTGTGTGGGTACTGAGAACTGAACCAAGGTCACCTGGAGGAGGAGTAAGCACTCTTAATACCCGGGACATCTTTCCAGCTCCTAACGTTAGCTTCCAAAATCCAGAGCCCACCTCTTTAACAATGTGGCTTTATGCAACCCTGAACAATTCAAAATAAAAATATAAAAAAAATCTGGGACTTACCATGGAATTGCATTTCAGAACATTACATGGGAAGAGGAAGTCGAATAAGACCGTTTATATTCATTTTAATTATATAATACAGCTCATTTTCTTTACTTAAAATAGTTTTGTTCTCTGGCTTTGTGTTCTATTTCTGTTGTTGTTTGACTCGGTGTCTAACTGTAGTCTTTGCTTGCCTGCAGCTTACTGTGTAGCCTAGTCTAACAATCCCCTGCCTCAGCTTACCAGATACTGAAGTTACAGGCATGAGCCTCCACACCAAGCTTTAGCTTGGAGTTTAAACACTGTGTGTTTTTATAAACACGCTACATCATTACAGTTAAATACCATAAGTTACTATTCCTTTCCAGTTCTTAATCATGAAACGTCCAGAAATTTGGACCAATGCCCATATATCTAAGTACTGACTTACAGAACAAAAAGAGAAAGAAAATACCTTGCATGAATGGACAGTGGCTGTCCTCAGCATTCATAATACATCGTCATCCCAAAGAAGACAAAGGAGGAAGAGGAACAGATGCAGAGCCAGGGAGGCAGGCAAGTCATCTGCCTGGTTCAGTACCTCCAAGTCATAGCACTTTCCCTCCGGGCTTAGCAGGCTCACCCAGGCAGTGCAGCGGTGGCTGGATGACTTCTTAGGGCAACTTCTGCTTCCCACAGTCTAGTAACCAGGGAGGTTAAAACCCCACAGGTTGGCTGGAGGTCCCGGGTCTCTCTTGTAGGAGGTTTATTAAGAGGGTCTGAGTGATGTGGGGAGCCAGGGGCCGTCATCTCAGATAGAGTCCCAGATGAAGCAGGAAACCAAAGCTCAGGAAGGCTCAGGTGGAAGAGGTTCACAATTGCCCCGGACATTATGCTATGATGACCGGTGGCTGTCTGAGAGAAGAGACACTCACCTTTGAGCTGTTTGCGTCCTTTAGCCAAATCATTCATCCACTTCAGGACCTCAGGATTCGAAGTCTTATCTCCATGTGAGGGCTGCAGGAGGGGAAATCCAAAGAAAAGGGGAGTGGAGGTGCGGGGGGGGGGAGGGAGGAGGAAGTGAAGGAGGGGCAATGGAGGGAGAGGGTGAAGGAGGGGGAAAGGAAAGAAAGGAGAAACAGAAGAGGGGGGAAAAAAGGAAGCCAAAGTGTTAAGCAGCTGCGCCACACAGATAATCCAAGACACACTGCGGTGGGAGAGGCACCGGGGCACGGTGCCAGTGCATGAAAACTCTTCTCTCCTGTCACTCCTCCCTGGGCATTATTCTGAAGCATGCCAAGGTACCCAGCATTTTCACACATCCTAACCATGCCAGTACATCCACTGTCCATCCCCTATCACCTCCCAGGCCATCATAGTCCATAAGTCACTTCCAGGTCACACCCTCTGCCAATGGAGATGAACACAGTGACAGTACAAAAGCGAATGCTTTCTACTTGGCATGTGGCTCAGGACTGGGCCCTGCTGGGAAACACTCACCAGCCAGAAGGCTGAGAACCCACCAGTCATGTCCTCAAAGTTCAAGAAAGCAGACCCCATGGTCTCTGAAGCTTGATAATCGTCCTGAAAGCCAGTCTTATCAGGGAATAGGCATTCCTACTTCTAAGCGCTATTTAGACTTCAAGAGCCCACTCAACTGGCATTTAAGGTGAACTTAATCATTGGAGGTGACCTTGGGCAGAGTCTTTAGCTCCTCTGTGCTCTATTGTCTCACATGTTAAATATGTGAGGACTGCAGCATCTCCCTCACAGACTTCCTGCATGTGGATCAATATCTACAAAGAACTGTGAACACCTGCAGGTGCACACTGAGCAACACAGAAGCCGCCAGCTCAGACCACATGTCACTGTCACTAGCTTTGCCTCACTAGCAGCAGATAGTGCTAGCAGTAATATTTCTACCAGGCCTTCAGAGGAATTCTGAATGTGTCTTCGCTGACAAACACATGGAGGGAGACTCTGCCAATCAGATCATTCACTCCTGAATTTCTTGTCAGAGCATAAAGGTAGACTTCCCTCAAAAAGAGAAATCGGTAGCTAAAGGTGGCTCAACACCCTTACCCTCTCTGCCACAGATCAGAGTGAGCATCTTTCAGTCAAAGTTACCATACCGACTTAAAAGCAGGCTGAAGATGGCTTACCCCCTCCCCACACACCTGAGACTATACAAGGAACTCGGCTGTGATGCTTAGGTGCCTCCCGCACGGTGGTAACAGGCAAAGTGGCTGCCCAGTCGCAGCCGGCCCTTGAAGACCTGCTTCACCCAAGTGACATGAGCAAAGTCTTCAGTGGCAGGCACAGGATGACAGAAATTACATTCAATGTCAAAGGTGTTAACAGTGCTCGCGTGACATCGTTAGATATGCATGAATGCTGTGTTCACTGTGAGAGCGCGGAATGACTCAGTCACTGAAGGGGTGACACAGAAATCCACATCTAAAAATTAAGGTGAAAAGGAAGGCTGAAGGAAAATCACAAGAATATTTTTCCTCAGAAGAGGATGGACGGGGTACTACACCTTCCATGGTGGAGCCCTGAACTGTCAGAACCATGGACAGTGGCACAGGTTACCCAAGCCTTCCCTCTGGAAAATAGACAATAAATAAATAAATAAGGTTTAGCATTTAGCGTAGCCCCACCTAGGGTCTCCAGAAGGAAGCACTGTGTTAGAACCCTGATAATGTAGCCTAGTATTTTGGGCTTATCTGTCTAGCTATATTGACAGCCTAAGTTTTACATTTGGTCTCTTGGAACCCTCAGAGGATTCTCTGCTCTAAGAACAAATCTATGCTTCACTGGGTCTACCCCATACACAGCCAAAGGAATATAGAAAATACACAAAACACTCCAGGGTCTTAAGTCAGTGACCAACAGAACAGTAAGGTTTTCAACACCCTCAGGATGACGGAGGAAATGGAGACTGAATTTTAGGGCAAAGTACTTGAAAGTCTGAAATCAGGTAAAAATGAATTTTCTTCTTAGTTTTCTTCCCTGAGGGGAGCTTCCTTAAAATTAACTTTAGCTTGTGTAGAAGATGGCTCCCAAATCACAGACGTTCCCACACACTCACAGTAGCTTCTCAGGCTTCTTTGAGACTGGATGGAAATGTCTAGTGAACCCCAAAGGTCAGACACTTAGGGATGATTAGGAGGAAGTAGCCAGATACATTATTGACAAAACTATTGTAGTAGATTTGTACTAAGTCAAAAATGGTTCATAAGACTCTTGAGAAGGACTCCTGACTGGCAATGAAAAGACCTGGGTTGTCCTAACTAGATTCTTTGCTGCGTGATTCTTAGAGTTCAGTTCACCTCTCTGGGCTGTTTCTTCAGTCATTGGATAAGACAAACTTCAACTCGCTTTGTTCGGTTTTAACATGGTCTACTGAAAGTGAACATTTGGATGGACTGACCCTTTCTAGCCAGACCCTCATTTGGCAGAGATGGAAAGACTTATGTATCCATGGACATCACAGAAACCGAGAAGTCCAGCAGGAGTGGAGATTCAGAAGTCGCCAGCAGAGGCTGTTAATACCACAGTTCAACTGATGGGAAGGAAAGCAGGCCTTCCACAGGGCAATTGGCTTGCCAGGCCTCTATCCACAGCCTGGACCCTGGCAAACAAGAGGCATGAGGGGATGCCCTGTTTCCTCGTTTCCTAGGATATGTTAAGATGCTGACTTAAAGGTCAACACTGATACAGCAGTGAGAGCTACCTCCACCGATGCTCTAGCATCTAAATCAGTGGTTCTCACCCTTCCTAATGCTGTGGCCCTTTAATACAGCTCCTCGTGCAGTGGTGACCCCCAGTCATAAAATTATTTTCATTGCTACTTCATAACTGTCATTTTGCTACTGTTATGAACCATAATGTAGATATCTGTGTTTTCTGATGGTCTTATGCGACCCCTGTGAAAGTGTCGTTTGACAATTGTCCTGAAGGGTTGCTGCCCACAGGCTGAGAACCCTCCATGCACATATGTGTTGGAGCAAGCACAAGCATGCGCATATGATGGTGTGTGTGTGTGCATGCATGTGTGTGTGTGTGGTGTGTGAATGTGAATTGTGTGTTGTAAGTGTGTGTGGTGTGAGTATGCCAGGGTTAAGTGTGTGGTGTGTGAGGATATGGGGGGATGAGTTTGAATGTGGTGTGTATACAGGCATGTGCTGGTGTGTGTATGTGAGTGTGTGGTATGTGAGTGTGCCAGGGTAAGTGTGTAGTGTGGTGTGTGTGTGTGTGTGTGTGTGTGTGTGTGTGTGTGTGGGTGTGTGAGACTGCCTCCTCTCTTGGTTTTAAAGCTTCTCCAGAGAGAGTGAAAGATATCAGAAGAAATTCTCTAGTGAAACAGGCAACTGCTGATGACTGTAATGTTGAGAAAAATAACCCGGGTGCACAGCACCGGTGGGGCTCCAGTGCAGACTGAATGTGCACAAGCCCTTTCCCTTCCTTCCGAGACAGGGCCTGTCATGTAGCCTGCTTGGTTCACACACACCAAGAGACTGGTGACACCGAGGACCTTTCACTCTCTTCATGGCAAACAACACAGTGTCACACAGGTTCCCCCTGCAGTGTCTGCAAACCTCACTCACTGTCATAGACGTGAAACAGGAAGTAGCATGTCCAGAGACACAAGGATGCTGGGGGTTTGTGTGGGGCTGAAATTCATAACAGTCTGACTCAGAAACTGCCATCTCACGAGTGTGAACGGGCTCGGAAACAGAAGCCCCGTTTGTCACTCTGCAGTGTCCACAGGGGTAGCAATGACAAGCCTGTCTGTCAAACTCTCGCAGATCAAAGGCGGAATGAGCTCCTCCCAGAATATTGGAGCTATTAAAGATGGACACTAAGAATCCAACGACACCGCCCAAGCCTGCTCATCATAGACTTCCTGCTCCAAACCTCCAGGGATAGCTCACAGCTAGTCAGAAGTCTTCAGTAGGCCTACGTTACTCATCTACAGGATGAGGGCTGAGAAAATAGACATCCCTCCGCATGGACAGAGAGGAGCCATGACTGCCGAATGAAGAGAAGCATCTGTAACATCCACAGATGGTCTTGAAAGTCAATCCAACTGCATTTCTAGAAAACTAAACTTCACTCCTTAAAACTGTACTCTCTATGCAGCCACAGCCACGCAGGACAGGAGGGAAAGGAAGAACATTACCCAATCACCGCTGTCCCCCAGAACTTATCACAAACTCACAGGAACCTTCCGACCGTGTCTGTACTGAGAGCTTATTGGGCCTGTAAACATTTCAAGATGTCTGAGAGATTTTTCCCTGCTAATAAGCAGCTGCTCCGACTACCTGCCAGAGACCCACTATCTTTGTGCAAGTCTCTGTGAATTTGAATTTTCTCTACTCCATGGTCACTAAGAGAGAAAATAAACATAAGCAACATTTGTCAAGTTGACCCTGATCTGCGGCTCTATGGTTTCATGTGTGGGAAGAGACGAAGTTGCGCTGGCAACTCCGGTGACCCAGCAGAAGGACCGGGGCCTGCTGGGAAAAGAGGGGTCCGTTTGTTCTCACAAGTGACCTGAGCAAGTGCCACCTGAGAAGGCATCGCTCATCCATCAGGGCAGGGCGTTCTTTCGTGGCAAAAAAAAGGGAGGGGGAAAGAATGCGCGCGCGCGCACACACACACACACACACACACACAACTGTGCCTCCCATCATTACGTTCTGAAATTAAAGAGTTTCTGCATGTTGGGGCCTTAAGTCCTTATCAGCACACAGGTAAAGTTCAACACTCAGAAGGTTTCAAAACTTTTGATCCAGACAAACCTAGAGTCAATAAGAATGCTCAGAAAGTCTGGGGAAATGAATAATCAAAAAGTTTAAAAGTAAGAGTTATAGTGTGTTGGATGTATGGATCAGAGGTCAGTTTCCTACATGTGAGAATGAGACAGACTAGCCACGAAGCTTAGCGCATGATGGGGTAGGGGGACAGGTGGTCAGTCGGTTACAGAGCTGTCCCCTAGCAATGAGTAGAAGCCAAAGCCAAGGGATGGAGACCCAAGAAAACACACAGAGTTATCTGACACGATCTATGCTTTCATTAAACCCTGCAGTACTTACCCGATACTTCTTTTCTTGCTCAAATTTTTCTTCAAACTTCCGAATCTTCCTCTTGAGGCTCTGGATCTGCTTCGTGAGCTGTGTTATGGTCTGGGGCTCCTTCCCATCTCCACCACTGCACCGAGAAGAGCTCCGTGGCCTGCGTGGTTACAGACAGACAAAGAATATTTTCAGCAGGGGGCTTTAGTGAGCATTGTTGCCTAACCTTTGAACCCAGGAGATGAGAGACTTCCTGAGAGCAGCTCCTTATGTGACCTCTGACCACAGCACTGCATTGTGGGCCAATATCCTTGGGGACTTTTCATATACACAAACGTCAAAATATCAGCAGATGAAATACATTTCTCAAAGCATAGTTAAGGTCAACTTGGGACTCAGACAGCCCTGCCGAGGCTCCTGTTCCACAGCTTGTACAAGTCACACCTGATGGCATTTTCAAGCAAGATTTAAATGTGTGGTTAACTATCCTGACTTAAGAAGAAACATTTTCAAATGTGTCAAAAGGAACAACCCTCATTCCAGGAAATATTTCCAGGGTCTCACATGACACACAATTCCCATGCAACTATAGCGACTCATTCGGGGCTATCATACATGATCCATCCTATAGGAGCCCAGATGGGATAAACTCAAGAATAGTAGATGTTTGGAGGAAAGATTAGGGACCTTGAAAGAGAGTAAACTTTAGCCAAGGGAGTCTCCCTTTCAATTACACATCAAAAGTATTTGTGCAAGCTAAAAATGATCACCACATAGTTCCTAGAACTTACTCCAATCTCAAATGCAAAGGACCATTGCAGAGTGTGTGTGGACCCCACTTCTGGTGCACAGGGAGATGCTGTTAAAATGACCAATGTGGGGGTCACATTTCACACACAGGAAGAAACTGATGAATGACTGAAGTGAGCTCGGTACAGGAACCACATCTTACTATAACTGATAAAAAAGACCGGTGTAAGGTGGGGGCAGATCTGGCATATAGATATTGTTATATCTAGTTGCCCATTCAATTTGGGGAGGACACTTTTTTCTAGAACCTAACAAGGAGTTGAAGGGGGAACTTTCTAATCTACACTCCATCCACTGCTGGACATGGAAAACACACTAGGCTAGTTAAGAATGACACTCTAGAGCTGGGTGGTGGTGGCACACGTCTTTAATTCCAGCACCAGGCGGATCTCTGTGAGTTTAAGCCCTGGTCTACAAGACCTAGTTCCATGACAGGCATCAAAACTAGAGAAATCCTGTCTCAAAAAACAAACAAAAAAACAAAACAAACAAAAACAGAGAGAAAATAACACGCTAGATGTTTGCATAGACACACACTTCTCAATCTACCCAAAACACCCAGAGGTATCTCAAATCCATTTCTTCCTGTAACCTCAGGTCAGTACAGAGATGGTATTCCCAATTGAAGAGGGAGAATCCTGCTTTATCACAGGGGCTCATGGTTGTATTCCATGAGCACATTTGCCCTATTTCAGAGTCTTTGGAAAACTACATGCAATGAACACGGTCCTCAAAGTGGACTTTCTTACATCATAAACTGCTGGCTACTGGGTGGAGACGGGGCTGACTCAGGGTCCAGGTTGAACCTCTGACTTTGGCTAAAGATGGAGCACCGCGGTGACAGCAGCGGGTTATCACCGTCGGTGATATGATAGAGTAGCCTGCTGGTGCTTGTCGACTGGAGGTCTTCGGGTGGACCATCGGCGTCACTCTGCGCATCTTTGTGAGTTGCCATGGAGTCTGGGGAAACAAGATGAGAGATGGAGACAAAAGTGACAGAGAGCTTTAGGCTGTCACGTTTCTAAATAAAGATTATAACATCAGTGATAACGACATGTGTTTGCCATGGCTCCATTCTGGAGCTATAAAAATCGTTCCAAACACTGTCATGTTTAGTCTCACAAAAGCAGGATAGAAAATACTACAAGGTCAACAACAAGGGTGTTGGAAGACTGTTTCAGAATGGGTTGACCAAGTCAGCACCATGCAAAGATCTCATTGCCTATCATTCGCATGCGTCGGAGGGGACACTGAAAGGAGCTGAGTGAATAAGAATTTGGCCAAAGACACAGATAGTGAGGAAAAGGAGGACTAACAGAATTACTTGTCAGGACAAGAGTGGAGGGGAGGAAGTGGGAAGAGAGAAGTAGGAAGGAAGGAGAGAAAGAGGAACAAAGAGTCAGTCCCTAAAATGAGGACTTACCAAAATGCACGATGCACAGAATTTGCCCAACAGAAATCACAGAGTTCAAAACAGAGTAGCAACGCCCCTGGGCCAGTGAGATGGATCAGTGAGTAAACACCAAGCATGAATGAACTGTGTTCAATCACTGGGACCCACGTGATTGAAGAAGAAAACCAACTCCAACAAACTATTCTCTGATCCTCACACATATGTCATGGCATTATGTGCACACACACACAGATATGCACAATAAAATAAAAATCTAAAAACAAGAAGAGAAGGAGGACAAGAATGGGAGGGAGGGAGAGAGGGAGAGAAGAAGGGAGGGCAAAAGGGAAGGGAGAGAGGGAGGCTAAGAGAAAAACCAGAGGTTACAAAGTAACTCCAAAATGTAGAATTAGGATTGACTTTGTTCTGCTTCCAAAATATTGTGTAACACTCTATTTCATAAACCAAAACTACAAACAAAAGCTGCTGGCCCACAGTGGGCCAGCTCTAGGCCCTGATTCTCCATGTGAACTTCTCCCGCATCCCTAAGGTAGCTCTTTAGTTCCCCCAGGTCCAGTCCAGATGTCAGTTTCTCCTGCGCTAACAGGGAGATGAGAGGTAGACATGCCAGCAGAGGGTCACTAAAACACTTGAGGCTGGCCTCAAGCTCAGAGAGCCACCTCCCTCTGCCTCCTAAGTGCTGGGATTAGAGGTGTGGGCCACCATACCCAGAGTGGGTTTTTTTTTAAATTTAATCATTTGAGGTAGGAATACATACCTTACTCTAGACCTTTTGAGGGGGAAGATGCATTAATTTGGGTCACACCTTCTGCTGGCAGCCTATATAAAGGATATGGGAGAAGGAAGTGGCCTCTCTTTGACTAATTGTTCTCATTTTTGCTTGTAAATCCATTCCTTCACTAGCTTTAGAGCCTACTTCTTCGGGATTCTGGGGCATAGTAAAGACCAGCGGAGAAATCCCAGCCATGTACACTGAGGAACTAATGGATTCTTGAACATTCATTCCATTGGTAGACAGCCATTGTTGGATTAGCTGAATCACAGACTATAAACCATACTAATAAATCCCATTTATATTTGTGTATGAGTGTGTGGTTGTGTGTGATGTACATGTATGTATATATGCATGTATATATGTATATGTGTGTAATATGAGGGACCAGCTTGTTGGGGTATCTGTTCCCGCCCGGTACCCCACAACCAGCAAGTCCCAGAGAAAATCAATCACACAGAGATCTCTATAAGTTATACAGCTGATTGGCCCATTAGGTCAGGCTACTTACTAGCTCTTATAACTTATGTTACCCCATTATCCTTATCTACGTTAGCCACATGGCTCAGTACCTTTTCCAGTGGGGCAGCTTATATCTTTCCTCTCCTGTGGTCTGGGCAGAACTGCAGAGGAAGCTTCCTGCTTCCCAGAATTCTCCTGTTCTCATTGTATCACCTCTACTTCCTGTCTGGTTGATCCGCCTATACTTCCTGCCTGGCCAATCAGCGTTTTATTAAAATACATGATTGACAGAATACAGACAATTCTCCCGCACCATATGTGTATATAATTAGATACGTGGTATTTGTATTATACACACACATACACATAAATACCACAATCTAGAAAGATAATACTACTGGTAATTTGGTAGAGCCTTAATTCTTGTCCAACATTACCATCTGAATTGAGTGAAGCATAATTAGTAAAACTCATAGAGAGAAATTGGGTTCAACTGGAAGATCTGGAAAGCAAAGCAGCCTGTCACTGGATTTTACCTCAGCCTAAGTCTGAAATGGTGATCCTGCCTCTAGGCATCTCAGAATGAGACTGTGTGTTCAGAGCTGTTTCTTCCCGTCTTATAATACTCTCTAGGGATAGGATTAAAAGCATGCACCACTGTGATTAAAAGCATGCACTGGCAAATTTCTGTAACTACTGGGATTAAAGGTGTGTATTATCAATACATGGTCTGTCAAACTGACAATTGGGGCTGTTTTACTCTCAGATCGTCAGGCAAGTTTTATTTATTAAAATACAATTGAAATCCCACTGTATTTCCCCTTTTTGTCTAAAATAAAAAAGGCTGGGCTGGAGAGATGACTCAGAAGAGCATTGGCTGCTCTTCCAGAGGTCCTGAGTTCAATTCCCAGCAACCACATGGTAGCTCACAACCATCTGTAATGAGACCTGGGGCCCTCTTCTGGCCTGCAGACACAAATGCAAACAGAATACTGTATACATAATAAATAAAATCTAAATAAAATAAAATAAAAAGGCAATAACTAATATAAGAAAAATATGCACAATATATACAGGCATTAAATACATCAACAATGTCTAGTCCATTTGCATCTGACAGATTCAGAGAAAATACCCCATATCTATTTTGTCTTAGAGAGTCCAAAGTCTTTCACCTAACTTAGTTTCTATCATAATTTGCTTTCTGAATCTGGTTAACTATGACTATCTAATCTTCAACTCCCTCAGAGACCCAAGAAAGAAATAATATTAACTGAGTAGGCCAGAAATGCAAGCAAGTGACTTCCAAAAAAAATGTGAATGACAGAAACAGCTGGCTTCCCAGACAGTCACCCAAAGTTCCTCTTTGGATTACACACCTAGCATATCCGGCAGACTTTTCTGTGAAGCAGGATATTTTGTGTCCTGCTTGTCTAATTAGGACAACATATTGTCAGCAGTCAAAGCAGGGGCAAGGCTTACTTTTTCCACAAAGAAAATAAACTCCATGTGGTTTCTTTGATGCCCATTATCTTCCAGAGTATATTGGTGTTGCCAGTAGAAGCCATGTCTCATTATCATAAAAAAACCAACAACCTAGGTTATTAAAACATCTTAAATGTCATATTCTATAGATCTCTGAAGTGTTTGAAGACGACCTGTCTATCTAAAATATATCTTTGTTTGATGTTGAAAACATACCTAATGTTTTCTAGGTGATTAATTATTAGCCTGCTTTCCTTATTATCCTAACAGTTGGTAATAATAATTCTCAAGTACTAGATATTTGCATTACATTGCTAAATGAGGAGTATAGGTACAATACCTTGAACAAGATTAGAAATGTATGTACAGTATGTTTTAACAAAATTAATCCCAGGAGCTGGAGAGATGGCTCAGTGGTTAAGAGTATTGACTGCTCTACCAGAGAACCTGGGTTCAATTCCCAGCACCCACATGGCACCTAACAACTGTCTGTAACTCTAAGATCTCACACCCTCACACAGAGATACATGCAGAAAAAATACTAATGTATGTAACAAATAAAGATAATACATTAAAAAAACTAAAATTAATCTCAAATTTACATAAATATTCAGAATTTGTATATGATATACAAAAGTACGGTCCAATGTAAAATTAAAACTGATAGTTGATTTAAGTAAAATTCAATAATCTACTTTTTTATCTTATAATATCTATAGCCTCCATTTTTTCTTTTCAAACAAGATCATATCTATATTCTTCCTTTTTTCTTCTCAGAGTAGAGTCAATAATCTACCCTTTTATCCTATCATATCTATATCTCCCTTTTTTCTTTCAAAACAAGAACCTTGATTCTAATTTCTTTTGTTTAGCTTTTTTTCTGACCATTATCTATAACAACTTGTAACCAACACTCTAAACAAACATCCATAATCCATTTTTTTTTAATTTCGGCATAGTTTTCTAGTCCACTTCCTGCCGATTGGGGGCACTGATAATCTTATGTATCTTACTCTGTAGACCAGGCTGGTCTGAAACTCACAGAGATCCACCTGCCTCTTCCTCCCAAGTGCTGGGATTAAAGGCGAGCACCACCACACCCAACCACTCTCTCCCTCCCCCTTTTTAAGAATTTCTCTATCCTTTTTCTTTTCTCTCCGAGCCTAAGTATATTTTTAAACACACTGCAAAGCATTTAGAGGTGGGTTTTTATTTTTCTGTCTTTACTCATTATCTTTATCTTTCTGGCTACCTGTTCTTTAAGTCTTCTAGCTATATGACTAGGATTAAAGCCGTGACTTTGGTGGCTGGATCCACCCCACTCCTTGGCTTTCTGAGAGTCTACCTTCATTGGCAGGGGCCATGATTTTTTACCACAACCTCATGGCGTTTCTAGATCCACGTCATCACCAAGGAGCCCAGACAGGAGGGGAAGCTAAGCTCAGGAGGATGGGAGCTTGGAGCTCTAGTTTTTCTCTGAACCCAAGTGGCTTGGTTTGGGTGCAGCTCTGGCCTGTGTCAGTGGATAAATGGCCTCAGGAAAAAGGCCTTTTTGCACAAATTCATGCCACAAAAGGTAGAAGGCCAAATAAAGCATGACTAATAAAAACTCAGAGAGAGAATTTGTGGTTTAGCCCAAAGATCTGAAAAGCAAAGCAGTCAGTTAGTAGCTCTTACCTCGACCTCAGTCTGAAATGGTGATCCTGCCTCAAGGAATCTCAGAATGAGACTGTGTGTCCAGAGCTATTTCCTCCCGTCTTATAAACCTCTCTGGGGCTGGGATTAAAGGCATGCACCACTGTGATTAAAAACCCGGTTTCTATGGCAAACTAGTGTGACTACTAGGATTAAAGGTGTGTATTACCAATACTTGGTCTGTAAGGCTGACAATTGTGGCTGTTTTATTCTCAGATCTTCAGGCAAGTTTTATTTATTAAAATCCAACTGAAATGCCACTATAATTGAGAATAGGTTTAATTAAATCAGTTGGCAAGTTTATTTGTGTGTATACTTGTGTAGACAGATTTACTGAGCGCTCTGCTCAAAACAGACCAAGGCAGAGCTGCCATCTGGGAACAGAGCTGGCAGCCTCTTCCAACCCCACAGGGAGAAGTGTGTGGCCACCTTGAACTTGGTGGCTTTTCAAGGATCCTGAGGACAGAATGTTTGTTTCTTCCAAAGTAAGAGGGAGCTTTCCAGGGCCAATGGCATGAAATGTCATGGTTTAGAGGAAGGTGCTAGGAGCCAAGAGTCTGGTAAGTCTATACTATGTGGGGGGATTCTGTCAGTTGTGTGGCTTCCTTCTGTTTCCTTGTATCAGCCATGCAGAGCTGTAAAAAGACACACAGAGGAGATATGGTGTGGGAGAATTGTCTGTATTCTGTCAATCATGTATTTTAATAAAACGCTGATTGGCCAGGCAGGAAGTATAGGTGGATCAACCAGACAGGCAGTAAAGGCAGGGTGATGAGAACAGGAATATTCTGGGAAGCAGTCCAACTGAGTGTGGTCTGTGAGCAGAATGCTACAGCTTGCTTGCTGGCAGGGACCTTGAAGTGCCACAGAGTTGTGGTAAGAAAAATGGCTTCAGTGGTACCTCCGCCGTGAGGTTGGAAAACTTAGGAATGGGCTGGATTCAGCTATCAAAGCCATGGCTCTAATATTCTCTTTAACGACTCATGTAGTCAGAAAAAGAGAGATGTACAGTAAAGAGAGATTAATCCCCATGTCTGGGAGGCAGAGACAGACAGATCTCTGAGTTCAAGGTGTGGTAGCACACACCTTTAATCCTAGAGCTGGGGAGGCAGAGACAGGTGGATCTCTGTGAGTTCAAGGACAGCCTGGTCAAGGACAGAAACCCCAACAAGCCGGCCCTTCATGTTACAGAGATACGCTCTATAAGCTAGCAAGGCAGGAACCCCACTGACAAATGGTTAAGGGATGGACCTCATGCTAAGCGCTCGTGCAACCAGAAATGCTTCTTTGCAATCTCCAAAATCTCTGACACAAATGTGCCTTTAACTTTAGAAAAAGAAACCTCAAGTTAATGTAAAACACGAGGCATGGGGTGGGGGGGTTCCTAGGAGATGAAGGGGAAGACATCTTAGCCTGTCCGAACAACCCAGCGATGAAGTCCTGTGGGAATCCTCAGTGCTTATGAGAACAAGCCACAAACAGACAAGAGTCTTGTGACCTCAGTTTCATCAAAACACGGCATTGTTCTTGGAAAGTGTTTCCATGCTCCTCTCACTGGCGGAGAGAAGAGAGTTCACTTCAGAGTTCTCATTATTGATTGCTGCTGTTATTCAGCTGAATGTTTAAACTATCCTTCACATGCCTCTTCAGAAAAACATGTTTTTGCCACGTGGGGCTTATCTTTCTGATTGTACACAGCTTGAACTCACGAAAACTTACGTGGCCTTTCTTAACCCTCAGAGTATAAACTGTCTGAGACCCTGAATAAAGTTGGTTATTGCCAAAGACTTAAGTTCACCTCATTGATGGGCTCCCTCCCCGCTGGTCCCACCTCTTCTAGAGGGATGACATTACATACAACAGAGTAGAAATTGTTAGTGTGACTCCTAGGTCTTTCACTGGTTAACAGAAACAGACTACAAAGAAGTTTTAGCATTGCGTGTGTGCGTGTATGTGTACGCATGCGTGTGTGTGACTGAGTGTGAGTGTGTGTGTGGTGTCCCTACATGTGTGTCATGCAAGAGTCAGAGTATAATTTTGCAAAGTTGGTTCTCTCTTTCCAAAATGTGAGTCCTGGGGGTCAAGCTCATGTGGTCAGGCTTGGCAGCAAGCACTTTCTTTGACCCAGAAAGGAAATTTTAAAATTTGGTTTCTTCACCTACTGAATGAGGAGGCCAATGATGCCTTCCTCACAAGGCTAAGAGAGGATGACATTAAGTCAAATCCTAATCAACTTCTAGCATATCCATGCAACCTATGTCTTATATGCCGTACGATTGCAACAAAGTTTTTAAATCTTCAATTTAGTCGGGAGAATTATGTTAAAGAAGTTGTTCATCTGAATGGCTACCCATACCTATTAAACTAATCAACATTAAAATAAATTCATCTTAAACTTCCCAGTGCTGGGCTAGGGATGTGCTTGAGGGCCAAGCACTTGGACTAGCATAAGCCCTGAGCTCAGTGTTAAAAATCTCCAAAACAAACCCAGAGTTTGTCCACGCATCCTTGGTGAGACATTAGGATAAGGCATATCAATGTGATATGTGATTCCCTAAGAATTGTTATTTTAGTAATTATTATAGAAAAAGGAAGGTAAATATTCTGAGACCCTCCTAGGAGCATCAATGGGGTACACTCTGAGAGCTGTCAATCCATTTATGCCTCAACATCTTGGACCTCCTGTCAGCGCTTAATTTCAAAGAAGAAGAACACTGAGTGTTTGTGGAGTGACTCACTATGTCCTAACACTTGTTCTGGGAGTTTTGCACGCAGGCAGTGGTGTGAGACTAGTTAGCAGTTCAGTAGGGAAGGTGTCGAGCTAGGCTGACCCATCTGGGGGCAGTGCAGGAGGGGCGGGCTCTGACCAGTTCCTTCCTCAAGTAGAAGATGACACATCTCTGCTGCTGGAAGCTAAAGTGTCTCTGGCAGCCCACTCGCTGCACAGCAGGGAAGACAGCGCAGAGAAATAATTACCTCCAGGATATGGAGACCAGGAGACTACTTCTGATCTGGCTGCAACCCCAGGCAGCAGCAGATGTTACGTTACAGTGAGTCAGTCGGATTCAAAAATGTATCTTCCTAATGTGGATTTTTAAAATCAGCTCGAACTCTAAATACATCTCCGCAAAGGCCTGAGAGGGCTCACTCAGACCTGGGAGAACAGCCCATAAGCCAGGGGCTTGCAGACTCATTAATTTCACTATTGGGTTTGCCACTGTGGTGGGCTCACGGGTAACATTCAGATACAGCCCAAGAGCCAAACACCAGCCTTGGCTGGCTTGGGGAGTGAAATGAGCCTAAAGTGTGTCATGATCTTGGTGATTTCAAAGCCTAAGAGTTCTGGCCCTGGTCTCAGAACAGACCATATGGGGGGGGGCAGTACTGTCACGCACAGAAGGAGAGCTATGGAAACAAACCCAACGGCCACAGTAACCTTCATCTGTCAACTTGACAACAACCTAAAGTCACTTGGGAAGAGAGAGAACTTTAACTGATGTATTGGTCCAGGTGAAAATGCCCTATGGAGACATCTGTGAGGCATTTTCATTGATAATTGATGGAGGAGGACGCAGCCCACCATCCCCAGGCAGGCGTGGCCGAGTTGTATAAGAGAAGTAGCCGGACATGATGTTGGAAACTCAAGCCAGACCACAGCATCTGGAGAGCAATGCTCTTCCACACCCGCTGCTTCAATTCTGGGCTCCTGTCCTGGCTTCCCCCATGACGGGCTCTAAAAGCCTAAGGTGAAATCAACCTTTCTCTCCCCAAGGTGGTTTCTGGTCAGCATTTTATCACAGCTTCTGAAAGCAAAATAGGACACCAACCCAAAATATCTGGTGGATTTTGTTGGCTTTCACTGTAGGTACTGCAGTACTGGAGCTTCTAAAGGAGCTAGCAGGGCAGCGGGGAGGCAGGAGAGAGAATGGGGTAAACCGAGAGTCATCCAGATGTAACGGATGAAGCACCTGGACTTACTTGGTTAAAAGACCAATAAGGACAGAGGAAGGTATCTCCATGCCAAGGTGGCCAGGAGCAGCAGAGCAGATGAAAGGAATTCTGGGTTGGGCTAGCAGGTTAAAGAACTATCTACCAATTTGGCTTATAGGACTCACGCTCTTTTCCCTTCTAAAGGATAGCTGTAGAAATGACCTAAGACAGGGACATGGCCATCTAAACATTTTGAAATGCTTCCTTTGGTAAGCAAAGGGTCAAGGTAATCACTGCCTTCTTTAAACGCTAAGAAGATCATTAGAAGAGCACAGGGGGGAAAAATTAGCAGAACTCATAGAGCCAGGTGACGTCATGGGCAGAGCGCAGGCTAGATTTTATTGCAGCAAATGTAGTTTCAACTTTAATAGTGGTGATTATCCAGCCATCTGCTCTAAAGATGATTGCCGTTATAGACAGTCTCTGCTTAAGGAAACTAGGAAAATGTCAATCATTCAAGACTCTCGAGGAGACCTGCAAAATGAACTGCGAACGTTGCTCCCACACCCTGGAAATTTTAGAAATTATGAGCCAGTCGGTATTTAAAGACAAATGCAATCACCATGAGGTGGAACTCATGAAATAAATTCTGCGTTGGGCAAGTATGCCCACCTGTTAATAGGCAGGCTGTGGAGAAAGCTCTGTGGGCAAAGGCATTTGTTGCTAAGTCTAAACACCTGAATCCAGTCCCCCAGGAACTACATTGAGAGATGATTCCTGAAAAGTTCCCCCTATGACCTCCACAAGTTCATAAAGACATATATGTACACACACACACACACACACACACACACACACACACCAAAGTAATTTAACTTAAAAGTTAAAAAGAATAGCTAACATTTCTTGAATATTTACCATGCTTGATATATGGAGTGTTTCACATGTATTATACGTATTCACATGTATTACTCTATGTAATTTTACACCAAAACTCACAATAGCGTCTCTTCTGCTATTTTAAAGAAAAGGAAACTGAGGCACTGTAACATGAGGGCCAGCTTGTTGGGGTTTCTGTCCCGCCCAGTACCCCAACAAGCCAGCAAGTCCCAAGGAAAATCACACGGAGTCTACATCAGGTTATAAACTGATTGGCCCATTAGGTCAGGCTTCTTGTTAACTCTTATAACATATATTACCCCATTATCCTTATCTATGTTAGCCACATGGGCTCAGTACCTTTCTCAGTGTGACAGCTTACATGTTGCCTCTTCGGTGTTCTACGCAGGAATGGCAGAGGAACCTCTCTGCTTCCCAGAATTCTCCCAGTCTCTTTGCTCCACCCCTACTTCCTGTCTGGCTTTCCCGCCTATACTGCCTGCCTGGCCAATCAGCGTTTTATTAAAATATGATTGACAGAATACAGATAATTCTCCCGCACCATTTCCCTCTCTTTTTTTTTTTTTAAACAAAGGAAAAATACCCATAATCCATTTGTTGGGATTGTGGGCGTAGTATTTCAGGCTACTTCCTGCTGGTTGGGGGCGCTGATAGTCTTAAGGGGACCTAAAGAAAATTTAGAGTTATAGTCAAGTCCTGACTGAAGTATCCTGGGAGTCTTGATCATCTCAGGCAGCAGTCTTGAATCAGTTCTGGATGTAGAACTCTGTCATCTGGGCCATCTGTTCCTGTCGATTTCTCAGGTGGCCTCCCTTGGTCAAAGATGATTTTTCTTAACTCTGAATAAATCCATAGCCTCTCATTTTCTGTGGAAACAAAAGCAGAATCTCTTCTCCAAAGTAACATACCTTTTGACTTCAGTTTTGAAGCCAAGGTATTTTCAAAATGTCTATCTTGGGTTAGTTCAGCAGCATTTATTAACAAATGTCTTTTGGTGACTGTTGCTCCTTCCTCAGCATTCAAACAATTAAAGGAGAGCATAACACACAGTATCAAGATTCTCTGTGTATTTTCCATCTTTATGCAGCTTTATTTTATTTCTATTTCTTTTATTTTTACTTTTACTTTTTGAGACAGGATCTTTGTATATCTTTGTCCTGGAATAACACTGTAGACCAGGCTGCCTTTGAACTCACAGAGATCCTCCTGTCTCTGCCTCCCCAGTGCTGGGATTAAAGGTGTATGCTACCACACCTTGAACTCACAGAGATCTGTCTCTGCCTCCCAGACATTGGGATTAAAGGCGTGTACTACCACACCTTGAGGTCACAGAGGTCAATCTACCTCTACCCCTTGAAGTCACAGAGGTCAATATGCCTCTGCCTCCCAGGCATTGGGATTAAAGGTGTGTACCACCACACCCAACTACTCTCTTTCTTTCCTTTTAACTTTAAGAACTTTAACTTTTAGCCTGCATATACACACTGTAAACCATTTAGAGGTTTTCTTCCTCTTTGAATCTCTCTTTACTGTATATTTTTCTTTTCCTGACCATATGAGTCTTTAATTTACTAAGCAATATGGAGAGCTGTGGCTTTGACGGCTAGATCCAGCTCATTCCTTAGCTTTTCAGCCTCAAGGCTGAGGTACCAGCCAGAGCTGTGCTCACTGCCACAACTCTATGGCGTTTCAAGGTCCTTGCCAGCAAGCAAGCTGCAGCATTCTGCTCATAGACCACACTCAGTCGGACTGCCTGCCTGAAAGAGTCAGAGTTTGCTCTGGCAGGACAGCCCAGAAGGCCAGCATTTTAAAACGGCACAGCTTTTCTCCTGCTACAGCTGAAAACTGAAAAGAATGCGTTCAGCTTGTCATCAACAACATTTAAGTGTTTTGTGGCAGGACCTCTTTAAAGAGCTGCAAAGTTTTGCAGCTAAAGCTGAATCAGGAAGCCTCTCTTAGATGAGAGTGCTTGCTTGCCTCTAGCAAGCAGAGCAGACCCAAGAAATTGCTACCACCAAGAAAACATGCTTTCCCAAGCTTTCTCAAGCTTTCTGTGGATTCAGTTATCCACGTCTGGGCGCCATATGTAACATGAGGGCCAGCTTGTTGGGGTTTCTGTCCCGCCCAGTACCCCAACAAGCCAGCAAGTCCCAAGGAAAATCACACGGAGTCTACATCAGGTTATAAACTGATTGGCCCATTAGGTCAGGCTTCTTGTTAACTCTTATAACATATATTACCCCATTATCCTTATCTATGTTAGCCACATGGGCTCAGTACCTTTCTCAGTGTGACAGCTTACATGTTGCCTCTTCGGTGTTCTACGCAGGAATGGCAGAGGAACCTCTCTGCTTCCCAGAATTCTCCCAGTCTCTTTGCTCCACCCCTACTTCCTGTCTGGCTTTCCCGCCTATACTGCCTGCCTGGCCAATCAGCGTTTTATTAAAATATGATTGACAGAATACAGATAATTCTCCCGCACCAAGGCACAGGAGAATAAATAGGCTGTGCAAGGTCACCAAACAAGTTCATGAAGACGTACTCGGGGCTATTATTTCAGAACAAAGCTGAACAATAAATAATACAACAAACACATCCGGCCTTTCAAGAAGGTTATGGCCTAAATTTCATACCGAGGTTATTTAAAAACAGAACCAAATAACTGGGTCATGTTTTGCAATGAACACAAACTCTCTTGACATATGTAGCAAAGGGCAAAGTTGAATTAATATCTTTTTGACAGACATGTCTGTACCGACACTTGCAAACAGATCCTAGATTAATCTTATTTTACATTTTTAAAATGGCATCTAAGAACGTAGTGGTAAGTGTGAGACTGTAGGTGCTGTATTTTTTTTAAATATGTGTATGGCTGTCTTACTTGCTGGATGCCACATATGTTTTTGGTGCCCAGGGAGGCCAGAAAAAGGCATGGGATCCCCTAAAACTGGAGTTACAGGCAGTTGTGAGCCACCATATGGGTACTGGGAATTGAACCAGGATCCTGCGGAAGAGCAGTCAGTGCCCCTGACTGCTGAGCCATCTCTCCAGCCACAGCTAAGGATCATTTTCAATGACTGAAATACCAAATAGCCTCAGGTCAAGGTCTCAAACCATGGGAGGCACCACAATGGCAGATGACTCGCAGTGTGGGCCAGTGGGTGATGGAGCCAGAGGGAACTGACCCATCTGCTCTCAACATGTAATAAGCACTGAGTTATTAGCTTGATGGGAAGCAGACTCTGAGTTCTTACAGAATACATAGCTATGACAGGACGGCTGAGACAGTGACCTACACCGGCAAGAATGGCTTGGAAAACGATCCTAAAGGTATCATTTCATTAAAATAAAAGTTTTATGCCCATAGTTTAAAAGGCATTAGTTTATTTTTTTTAACTGATACTATTGTAGCTTTCCATGCTGTTATGAGAATTGAGGATGGGGTGCCGTGTTCATTTCATCCTGTTCATTTTGTCATTTGGCAGAATTAAACTACCTCTGCCCATATTCGGGCATAATGTTCTAACTTAATCCAGCAGGAATCAAGCAGTACCCTCAAGAAAGCCACCAGGAAGTGCCTGTGGGCAGCTCTGATCAGAGAAGCTCAAATGACTGTGGGGACAAAGAACGAAAATAGACAAATGAAGCACAAATCTGGGTCTTGATGCTTCTGCCCTAGAATAGATGGAAGCAGTCAGTTTCAAAACAAAGCAGTTCTAGGAACTGCACACAGGCTACCCACTTAATTTCAATATCAAGAACATCTGAAATATGAGGGCTTAGTTGGGCTGGCTGGCAAATGCTAGTGGGGAAGAACTGTCCCAGCCTGTCCCCTCTGTTCCCAATCCCCACCTGTGGCACCTGCAGCAGGTTGCCCTGACTCTCCACAGTTATCCCCTCCTCTTTAACCCAGGGATCATGATGAAACCAGCCTCAGGTGGTTACTGAGAGAATAAGACGGAAAAATCCATTCACCCATTGGAAGCAAGCAAAGAGACCATGGGTAGCCCTTGTTGCTGCTATTCACGCAAATTCTCTATGGCACGCTTCCAAGCCTGAGCATTGGCCATGGGGAGCTGGCAGTTCTCTGTCAGGGAGGGCATTATAGACGACATAGCAGGAATCCCTGGCCTGCAGCCAGGAGTACACCCTCCCACCCCAGTTGTGACTGGCAAATCCATCTCCAGTGTTGCCAAAATGTGTCCCACACAGGCCCCACGACATAGAGCCCAGCTGAAAGGTCAGCTGAAGAAAAACAAATCAGTGCTGCTTTTCACAGCAGTAGCCATCTTTTTTAATTTCAAGCAGCTGGTGGTGCCTTCTGAGAAGATCAAAGACTCGGCTCCGAGAGGCGGTTCAGCGGTTAAGAGCGTCTCACTGTTCTTACAGAGGACCCAAGTTCAGTTCCCAACACCAACATGGCAGCTCACAAGCTGTGTAACTCCAGTTCCAGAAGACCCAACACCATCTTTTGTCCTCCACAGGCACTGCACACATGGTATACATACATAATACATACAGACAGGCAAAATACTCATGCACATAAAAATATATTTATTTTATAGACAATATATAATATAGTGTATATAATAATACATATAAAAATGCCAGTCAGTGGTGGCTCATGTCTTTAATTCCAGCACTTGGGAGGCAGAGACAGTTTGATCTCCATGTTTGAGATCAGCTTGCTTTACAGAGCGAGTTCCAGAACAGCCAGGGCTGTTACACAGAGACACCTTGCCTCAAATAAACAAAACAATAAGAACAATAATTGACCATAAAATATAAAAGGTTCAAGAAAGGTTTGCAAGTGTCTACAAACACACAAAAGCCCATGCAGTTCTATGTAACCATATAAGTGATAAAGCTTCTAAGAGGCATTTGGGGATCATAAGAGCTCCTGAGACTGGAATGACAGAGGTCCTCTCTAACCCAACACCCATAGCCTATCTGAAGCTGGCCCTAACACAGAGAAAAGAACAAGTCAATGAATGACGATGGCCACCTACTGGGACACCTGAGTTCATTTTCTGTGCTACAAATCCACAGAGAAAAGAACAAGTCAATGAATGACGATGGCCACCTACTGGGACACCTGAGTTGATTTTCTGTGCTACAAATCCAACTACAAGCTTCACCTGCAACAAGAACATATTTCGTGACGCCCTGCTGTGACGCTGAGTTCAGGGCAACTTGTCCAGCATCTAGCGCCATCCCTACAGTTTAATTTTGCATTCTGGGATGTGTAACCCTGTCATATAGCGATTCACTGAAAATTCCAAGGAATTTGCAACTCTGGTCAGGCACAGCGTCTTGAAGACAGAATGGGAAGACAGTGTTTGCTTTGACTCAGACCAAGACAAGACCTATAGATCACTCAGAGAAAACAGATGGTATACATCAGTGTCTCAACTCAAATGGAGAACTTATAAATCAAGGTCTTTGAGAAAGGGACTATATACTACTGAAAGAGTATTTGCAGCCACGGATGTTCAGCTATCTCTGGGGACAGGGGTCACTAAAATTTCCAGTCTATCAGTCATCCTTGGAGAGACAGAACAAGGGTTATGCTCAGCCACACGGCATGCCAAAGTGTCCTTAAGTTCTTACACAATTCACAGCTATAAAAGAACAGCTGAGAAAGTGACTCACATGGGCAGGAACGGCTTGGAAAATAATCCCAAAGGCATCGTCATTTGGTTAAAAATAAATAGAAAAGTTTTGTGCCCATAGTTTCAAGGGTATTTTTTTTAAACTGATACCGTTGTAGATTTCCTTGTGCACGCTTCAAAATGAAAAGCCATCATAAGGACCACCCTCAAGCCGTTTTTCACCCCCTGACGCCAGAATAGACACTCACTCACACCAGAGGGAAAATATTTACTTAGATGATGAGCGCTGATCTGGCTACAGTGAGTTTTGCATCTTCCGTGCGGATTTCTGTCTCAGTCACTCTGAGCAGCTAGGACAAACTCCCAGAGACTAAGCGACTGGCAAACAAGGGAAAGTTCCTTTCCTACAGCTCTGCAAGTGGGAAGAGTCTGAGATCAAGGCCCCAGCAAAGTCAAGCCATTGAGAGAGCCTCACCCAGGCTACAAATAGCTGGCTTCTTAACTGTACCCTAATGTAACAAAAAGCCAGGCAGTTAACGTTCTGGACTCTTCTGATAGGAAATACCCCATTCATGAGGGCTGCATCCATAAGGCCCCTTTCCCCAAGACTTTTACACTGGAGATAACAAGGTTTCAACCAGGAAAATGGGAGTCAATCCATATCAGTTTCTAGCTTACACTACTTTTTAAATTTTATTATGTATATAGTGTTCTGGGCACCAGATCTCATTAGAGATGGGTGTGTGAGCCTTCATGTGGGTGCTGGGAATTGAACTCACGACCTCCGGAACAGCAGTCAGTTCTCACAACCTCTGAGCCATCTCTCCAGCCCTACAAGTTACAGGGAGGATGCCCTATGCAAGATTATCTGGGACTATGACTCCTCAGCATTTGAGAGTCATTTTGCCCCCAAACCAGGCAGTCCTCCATCAGCAAGAACAGTTCATAATCCTTTCAATGCTCTCAAATTACCCCCATCATTTTGCTCTCAGGACCCCTGTGGGCTTAAGATTCATCTATGCCCCTTCCTTGGCACCATCATGAATGCCTTTCTCGCCTTGATGTTGATGGATGACCCTGACTGGACATAAATCCTGAGTCATAAATTCCCTGTGGTCCATGGGTAACACACGCTGTAGTCGGAGGAGCCTTGAAATTCTCTAAAACATTATCCACTTATCTAGTGGATCACGTTACACAGAGTGTTTGTAAAATAAGCCAAATCTAGGATTTCCAAGACTGACCGAGGCAGTGGTTCTCAACCTTCCTAACACTGAGACCCTTTAATACAGTTCTACATGTTATATGTTTATAACCATAAAATTATTTCCGTTGCTGCTTCATAACTGTGATTTTGCTACTGTTATGATTCACAATATAGATATCTGATATGCAGGATGCTCTTAGGTAACTTCTGTGAAAGAGTCATTTGACTCCCCCCTCCTCAAAAAAAGTCATAATCCACAGGTTGAGAACCATTGGTCTAAGGCAAAGCCTGCAAACCTCCATGAGGAAAAATCTTGCTGGTGGTTATGGTGCTCTTGAGAACACACTGTGCCTACAGGACAGTGGGAAATCCCTTCTTGTGGCAGGTGCAGTATGAAACTAGCTTCCCAGAACAGGGAACCATTTCAAGCATCTAACTGGGTGAGTAGGAATTTTACAACCCACAACCCATCAATCAATTAAAGGCCAGTTAGTAGGAATTTTACAACCCACAACCCATCAATCAATTAAAGGCCAGTTAGTAGGAATTTTACAACCCACAACCCATCTATCAAGTTAAAGACTGCTATTTGAACCACCAGACAAGGAGCTATTTCACCCAGACCATCAAAATAGGTGCTGTGAAATTTAAATAACGTAAGTCATGTACTAATAAGTCTAAAGTAATGTCACTTTTTATAGTGACATCAATATACACTTGTGAATTTTACCATTAGTTGTCACTGGTGGCAAATTATATCTAGAAATTGCTAAAAAAAAATTACTGGGTAGATTTTATTCTTCTCATATTAATACCAAGCATGGGTTAGAGGGTAAGACTTTAAGAAAATTAAATTTAAGTGAATATAACCTTTTATGGACTTGTGGTTGGCCATTTATGATTTTACGCAGTCCTCTTTTCACCAGAGACTTAAACATAAGTGCATGCACACACGTGTGCTCATTCACAGGTACACACACACACACACACACACACACACATACCGAAAGTTCCAAAATATTCAAAAATAACCCCAGAAATTCATATAGACACTTGCTACCAATTAAGAACTGCTCATCAATCTATGGACATGGAAGGGGAGAAATCTTACAGGGCCCCACCCTAGACAAAGAGCTAGAGGCAACTGTAGGCTATTGAGGGCAAGAAAAGTTAGTCCTTCCCCCAGAGAGGAGCATCCTAATTGGTTTCTCCAATACCAAAATGTCAGCCCTGAAATAATATACACCCTAGCTATACTAAATAGACTCCGCCAGTTGTGGGGGAGGGGCGGGGAGTTATAACAGAGATGAGGAGGCCAGGAATTTAAGGGGGAGGAGGTGGAAGAAGGAAAGAATGGAAACAAAAGTATGTAATTACATTTTAATTAGCAAAAACCAGACTGCTGTTCTAAACAGGAACCTGTGAGTCACAAAATGTATGGGCTTCCAGTGAACGTGTGACTTGGAAGTGTGTGAGACCAAACTACACTCTGCATACATGAAAGCATTTTACAAATTCCTGTCGTCTTGATAGTTCCTCAGCTAGATGGAGACCCTCTCGGGGTCCATGAAGACACCGAGCTCTCTATGGTTCTCAGAGTCCAGTTACCTGGCAGCGCTCCGACTACTTCCACATTTTCTGCATTTAAAAAAAAAATAAACAAAACAAAACCAAACAAAAACCCAGTATGGAAACCACAAGCTCTGTCTCAGAGCCTTTTCCTGCCACTTACCACTGAACACAGAAGGCCTCTCTGCCAGCAGCCCCTAAGTAAGTTCAGAATTTATTTACATTTCACAAGGGAGTTTTAAGGCTTGTTCAAAACTCCAGTCAACCAACCCACAATGCAAAATAATCTTGATATCCAAAACTGAAAAATCATCATAAAACACCAAAAAAGAAATCATCTCTCTCCAATGCACAATAAATATCAAAGACTCTATGCTATATACTTGGACAGCTAAAGCAAATCTTAGACAACTCAAAGGCTAACTTAGATTTTGCTTGAGACTTCTGTGTATGTCATGCACGCTATTTGTCTTGGGAGGGACAAAATACAGGGTTGAGGAAGAGGAGGCACACTGTAACAGTCTGACTTAAGACACTGACTGGAGCTGCATGAACTGACTCTTGTCTTTTGCTCAGCCTAGGGAAGGGGGAGAGGCTTGGTGCGGCCTCAGTGAGGCAATGGGACAGACTTAGTGGACTTCCCAGGGGATGCCTTCCCCTCTCTGAGGAGAGGATGGAGGGGGAGGGGGAGGAGAGGATAGAGGTGGAACTAGGATTGGTATGTAAAAAATAAATAAATAAATTTAAAAAAAAAACACTGATTGGGCCCCTACCCCATTCTACCTGTATTTGACCCAGACACAGTGACCAATACAGGAGGGGAGCTTACCTACCAGCCAAGAAGACCACCATTTGTCAATGACATGCGGCCACAGGGAAGTCTTTGGCCACTTGCCAGCTGTGTCCCACTAGGCCTCGGGTCCTCACGCCAAAGAGTATAATTTCACGGTTCACTTCAGTAGGTTTTTATCACAAAATGCATAGACAGTGTCCACATCACAGGTATATAAATAACAGGAATAGCTACCCTTAACGGCTCCTGCAGCCGCTGTTATCAAAATGAATTCCAACACGGTAGACAACTATCCATCCGGCTTGCTTTGACCACAGGAGATGTTCTTAAACGGAAGTGTGTTGAGGACTGCCGTTCGAGCTTCTGAATCAAATTGCCATTTTCAATCTCCTCCTCCAGCTCCTGGAGATTAGGGGCCTCTCCTGCAGCTAGCTCACCTAAGTCCTTTCCTGTCCGGCATCCAGGTTGCTGTCCGTGAGCCTCTAGCCTATTTGCAGAAAGGATAAGCTTCCCCCTCTTCATTTCTACTCAGGTAAATTGGTCTTTCCCTCCTCTCTAAATTCCTCCTGAGAGAATTAATCTGCCTTTTCTGGGTTAGCCAATCAGCCATCCCTGCGTTTAAAACTAGAACCCCTGCCCCCTCCCGCCCCCCCCCCCCCCACAAACGCACAAACACAATCAGACACATTTTGAGACTTTTTAAAATAAAAACACAGAAGTAGCAAGAACAAGTGATCAGAATGAGCCGAGAGCTGAACACTTACCGCTGCATTTTCTATTTAATGATCATCCTACCAGAGGAGAGTGCAGAGTCCCCTGGCTCTCCGTACCTCAAAAGCACTCGAAGTTTTAAGAGAGAACAGACCATCTACATCCAGTAATATAAAAGAACGCCACTGCTCCTCACAGGACAACCAGAAAAAATGACGAGAAGTTGTGACCCGGGCTTTCAGCTAACTCTCTGTTGAGTGAAGCCTGCCTCGCAGCTAATCCTAAATCCTCATGTTCCCTCTCACCAGCCCCTTGGCTTGGGTTTTGATGCTGCACCATTTCCCTCAGGAGACCAGGTGGAGGCTAAGCTGTTTCCAGAGTACCGCCTGGGACAGCCCCCAGACTCTGCCTCTTACCTGCAGATTCCACGCCATCGGCAGGCACGCTCTGCGTGGCAGCTGGGGCTGGGTCCTTAACTCCGTGCACCTGACCATCTTCTTCCTGGGTCGTCAGAAATGCAGAGCACAGACCAGATTCGAGGGCTTGGAGTTTCAGCAAGGAATTCTGCCAACAAAAGCAGAACATGAAGCCAGCTAAGTGGATGCCTGACACACAGCGCTGGGTCTGCGGCTCTCCAGCACCTTTGCCCGGCGCCTGGCAGGAAAGGGGTCTCCGGCTGACCACAGATGCTTCGGGTAAAGGAGCTGGTCCCTGAGTCAGAGCTGCGCATTTGTCCACGTGCAGCCTCAATTCCTGGCTCATTGAAATCCCAACGTAAACGGTTTATCTGTGACACATGGGACCTGTGATGTCGTCAGCAAGAGACACTGCATCTGGAGAGCCAATCTCAGTAGGTGTCTGCTTCCCAAGTGGAGAGAGGCTTTACGCTCAGCAACGGTTTCATTCACTGTACTGACATCAGGAGCCGGATATTAGGCCACTCCCAGGCTACCATTCATAAAAGCCAGCGTCCCTCCAAGACGCAGACTGCGGCAGACCGCAGCACACGAAGAGTTACAGCTGCAGAGGCTGTCTCGCATCTAGGAGGGGCTTCTGGGCTCCCTCAGGCAGCTGTATGTGCCTTCTAAAGTTACTTCTCTTGCAGGGGATGCCGCGCCCCGCCTCCTCCGGAGATCAGAGTCCAGGGAGACAGCCCTGGTCCCTTCTGCCTAACTCAGCTACTCGAGGGAGAGCAGCTGATTGATTCTTTCCCGCCTACCCCTTCGTGTCGCATCTGAAATCCTCCCAGGTTCTTAGGAAGAACAAGTCATGCAGACTGACGCACCTATGATGCAGCAGCCCAGCAAATTGATTCCCCTAGCAGGTGAAGATGAGTCATGCCTGAGTCCTGGCTGGCCACGGAGACCCCACAGTGGGACAGCTCACAGCTCAGCAAGTCAAAGGAGCAACTCCGCCCACCTGCCTCCAGCTGTGGCAGAACAGCCAGGGGGAGCAGAGCAGTGGGTCCTTCTACCCAAATCTTCTGACATATGCGTACTCACACGAATCGCCCCCTCACAGATGCCGCACAGGCGCACGCTGGAGCACCCCACTCCACGGCTCCACCCCTGCCTGTCCCATATACCTACACACACATAACCTCCCACACCCTCGCTTCCAACACCACACACACACACATAGACCCTAACCCCCGAATGCCCTAGGTCACATTGCATATGCCTTTTTGTCCCAACCTCAACCCCCACTTATATATCCAATTCTACACCCCCACACACACACTCTACCTATCACTCTCGCATACTCACATAACCCCCCCACTCTTCCTCCTGTGCCACACATACACCACCTTCTGACTGCCCCCATACTCTCCTCTCCTTCAAGCATGCCCAATAAACACACACCAACCCCCAGTCCTTCCCACCGTGCCAGTGAGTCACACCCTTGCCTTATATACACTCTCATAGGCACACCTAGCCCAGTTATCTCCTCCCACCTCACTCTCTTCGTTCTAGGGTGCCAGCTCTTCCATCCCCATGCCTTCATCCACTGAGCTGAGGCTACAGCAGTGTCGCTCCACGACGCTTGCTCCCGGGGGGATGTCTGAAACTTCCTCGGGCATTTTGAAGTCAGGGGGCACCTAGGCAGCTCAGGTCCCTCCCCCGCCACGCACAGCTATGCTCATGAACTTACAGGAACACCACTGTCAGCCCTCATAATAACCACAGCTCAGCCAAAGCAGCGTAGCCTAAGAATAGCTGACTTCTATAACCCTCTTCTCCCTCTGGGACACGTCCGCCACCGAGAGTTCAAGGTTGCTGAGAAGAGAAGCAGAAAGAAACAAAGGCGCCAGGTTTCCAGAAGAATCTAGTCATTGGTGTTCGATCAGCTGGTGGACACCAAGGATGATTCCAAGGAAACTCCCCACCAGGAAACCAGCGTGGGCTCTTCAAGAGCATGGAACTGAACGGCAGAGTTAGACGATGGCATGGATGTGACCTGATGGGTCACTGCAGGAAATAGTGGGCCCCTGAAGAGCCTAAGAATACAAATACCATAGAACACAACTCCATCATTGGGTAGGTGCCCAAAAGAAATGAAAGTGAATCCTTGGATGGGCTGTACACACCCACATCTGTGGCATTTCAAGGGCTTAGAGAGGTGTTACGGGCTGAATTTTGCCTCTGAAGCTCCCCTATTGAAGCCCTGTTCTCAGTGTGACTAAACTTAAGGATAGGGCCTTTAAAGATGTAACTAAAGTTAAAGAGGCCTTAAGGATCAGAACCCAACTCAATAAGACGGATGTCCCCATAAAAGCCAGAGGCCATGGCGACAGTCATATATGGAAGGCTCTATGAGAGTCCCATTTGAATGCAACTACCTACACGTCAGGGAGCGCAGCCTCTGGAAAAACTAACACTGCTGACTCTTTAACCTTGGATTTCCTGGGGTTTTGCTATTTAAGCTACCCGGTCTGTGGTACTTTGCAACAGC
Source organism: Myodes glareolus (assembly GCF_982192425.1). Lineage (NCBI taxonomy): Eukaryota > Metazoa > Chordata > Mammalia > Rodentia > Cricetidae > Myodes > Myodes glareolus. Next base: position 55,925,085 of record NC_142043.1, on the reverse strand, counting down.
ACCCTTCAGAATCTAACGTAAGGTGCAAGAACCCAAGTGTCCACAAACCGACGCATGGATGCCCCAAACATGGATGAACTTCCAAAGAACATTCCACAAAATTCAAGGGGAAGATACCGCCTGGCACAGGCTACCAAACAGTGAGGTTAGCTAGTTCCAGAAGAATGAATACTGTGTGATTCTACTCAGCAAGAGAGCAGAAAAAACATAAAGACAGGAAGCAGAGCAGCGCTTCCCCAGGACCAGCTGGAGAAGGGAGGGAGATGGCTCATGCGTTCAGAACTTCAGTTCTGTATGATAAAGATATATATACACATACACCAAGGATGCTTAGCAATGAGAATGAACTTAGTGTTGCTTGAATGGTATGCTTAAAAGTACTTGAGAGGGCATGTTTTTCAGACTGAATATATTCTACACTTACTTTTTAAAGAATTTTATGTCAAAGGAGGCAGATCTGTCCATGTCTTTCAATAGCGACAGGGCCTCATGTAGCCCAGGCTGGCCTAGAACTCTGTCACCTTGGATCATCTTCGATTTCTGATCTTTGTGACCTTGCTTCCAGGGTTGTGGGACTGTGGGTAGGTGTGTATCACCATACCTGGCTTTACATCCAGTGCGGTGGAGGGACAGGACCCAGGACTTCCTGTCGACTAGACAAGCATTTGAACAAGACCCACATTCTCAGCCTTTTGGTACATAGCGACAGCAGCCTGGCTCAAACGCCTATATGCTCTTGTGTAATTTGCAAAGCAGAAGATGGCTTTCAGGGTCCCAGAAAACCACAGGGAATGTACACCATGCTCTCTATCCTGCCTGACTGTGGGCAGATATCCTGGCTATTCCAAACCTTATCTTTTCATCTGTAAAAAGAGGCAAAAGTAACAGTGATGAGTTATGGCCCCTGCCGTGAGGGCTGCTCCCAGGCAAACTGAGGGAGGGTAAGAAAAGCACTTTGTAGAAGTGCCAGTAGGTGGCTGTCACTCCATCACTGGTCAGGCTGAAATGTCCCCAAACTCCAGCTGCAGGGAAGAGATCTGGCCATGTGAACAGACCTCAGGCTGTACCGGTCGTGACTCATCTCTACCTCCCAGGGTTTCACTTCTGCACCTGCCTACCAGGAACCTCACTCTAGATGACTTTGAAGTCCCCTTCTAATGAGGACAGAGAAAATCAAGCGTGTACATACACTGAAGACAGAGCTGTAGAACCTGGCACAAGTGGGTACCTAGATTTGGTTCTGGAGCTGAACCAAGGACTCAAGTTAACACAGACAGCACAGGACATCAATATACAGGGGTACATCAGACTCAGAAGCTTCTAGACCTTATTTAGAAGACAGACTATGTGTTATAAACTAGAAACTGCAGGAGTGTCAGCGGTTATGGCACCCAATGTGGAGGCTCAACTATCCACATGCCACATAAGAAAGGAGTCTCTGGAGGGGTTTGTGAGTAGTGGGTTGCACACTACTTGGTGGCAGGAGACTAGGTAGAGCACTGGGGTGGATAGACAGGCTCTAGGCCCTGCCTCCGGCATGAGGCTTCTCTCTCACCTACCCGTATGGGGCGGAGCCAGTCACCAGGCCACGTGCAAGTGGGAGGGCCTAGCCAGCCCTGGCTTAAAAGTTTAAGCTTTGGCTCACGCATCAGAGATCATTGCATGCATGGCTGCAGGCTGTGTAAAGCAGTCCAGACCGAGAAAACGTTGAAACAGGTACAGTAGAAAATGGGTATAGACAGTCATAAAAACATAGTAACAACAAATAATTTTAAAATAATAAAGAGAATAAAATATAAAAAAGGATAAGCCCCGTGAGGATGGGAAATATTATAAGACAGGAAGTTTGGACCTTATATGAGGTTTCGTTCATTTTTAAATGTTTTAAATGCTAAGGAACACAGAATGACAACCACTGAGAGACACTGGATTGTAGAAGTGATTGCTGGATTAAACCAGCCTGCATACAGGCTGGATACAGCCAGGGTGTCCTGGCTTCAAAATGGAAGTTCAGAATGGGAAATATGTTGTGTTGGGGGAGAGGTTATGCCTTTGTTTTCACAGGAAACAAAGAGTTAAAAAAAACATATGAAAGAAACTATCCAAGACTTGAAAACTGAAATAGAGACAATAAAGAAAACACAAACTGAGGGAATTATAGAAACAGAAATCATAAGAAAATGATCAGGAAGCACACATGCAAGGTTTTCTTCACACAGGAAAGCTACATGTATGACTTGGTTGTTCCTCTCTGAGACACTAAACAGAATCAAGCACAAAGAAAAAGACTAGAAAATGGAACAAGACGGAAGAGGTGAACATCAGAAGCACAGGGAGGCCTCTAAGCAGAAGGAAAGACTACTGCTGGGGACCAAAGACAAGAAAGTAGAACGGAAGAATCTCAGCAGCCCATCTGCCACCACCATGGGCCATCCCGTTCCTTGTCACTTCAGGACACAGCCCTCCTCAGTAGAGTCCTTCTCAGACCGACACGCTCTGTGGGATGGGTCTGTATGGAATACATCCTCCAATGGTTTGGGATCCCAGGGCGACAGTGCAGAGATTTAACTGTGTTACATGTCTACCCAGGGAATGACGGGAAATATCTTGCCTATCCAAACAGGATGAAGCATCGTAGAGCTATCCCGGGGATGCCTGGGGATACTGCATTGGCAGGGTCTGTGAAGATGTGCTAGCCACAGGCTGCTTGGCTGCTCAGGCAAGAGCTCGGCTCATGTGAAGGCTGAGACTGACATCAGCTTCTTCCTTCTAGAGCTTCTAGCCCAGTGAGAAGACAGCCAACAAGGCAACAAATAACAACAGGCATTCTTTTCCTAAGTCCATGCCAGAATGAAAAGGAAAGCCCAAGGTGGACAACCCTACCATTTTGGTAATCAGTCACACCCAACTTAGTGACATTTCACACAAAGACACACTTCCCCTTTCAAAGAAAAATGAAGGGGCGGTCTAAAGGCTACCTCGATCTAGCCCTAGATCCTAGACAATGGCTCTGGCTAGCCTGCTCATGTTTTTCCCGGGTTTACTTCCAAAGTCCTCATTGTAGGGCATCTAAAATCAGCAGGAAGACTGAGCAGCGGGTAGTGATCCTCTTGGGAATGACAATTACCCATGCCTCTCCACAAGGCCATGTGAGAAGCGAGCTAGAGAGAGGTCTGCACAACCTAGGCGCAGTTTTCTCAGGCTAACTTCTTTTCACACAAGAGAGAACACGCATCTTGTTTTAGAGAATACTCATTTTCCCTTCTCTGCAATCATGCAGGTCCCTCTTCCGTTGGGCTAAGATGGCGACCACCCACATGGGGTGGGAGGGATAATAAGAACTATTTTAAGGTGCCTTCATCCATGAGTGTGCAATTAGAGAATGTGAAACATTCACATTTGGTTTCTAGGAAGGGGTTTTATGGCACCTCCTGTCCCTTTGTGATTCCAGGAAGTGTACGTAGATCTTACGCTGCTGTGAAACAGAGCGGGCAGGAACCTTGCTGAAAACCCAGCACACAGGTCAGTTCCCACACATCCACTCACCGTCTAGTTCCCTCAGTTTGCATGATTGCAGACATAAACCCCCAACTCCACACGCACAATCAGCAAGCACAAGACACCCTCCCTTTGCGTCTGTTCATTCACCTGCTCCCTGCTCCGACACTCCCAGGCCCTGGGATCCTATAGGACATCATCCTATGGGAATACACTGCAAAGGGGGCAACAAAGCAAGCCAGATGAGAACCAGAATTCCCCTCCCTTTTCTTCCTACCTGCCACGCTATCCCACCAGGTTCACAGACTTCTGAAACCATGAGCCAAAAGGGATCTTCTCTCTTTTGAGTTGTCTGTATCTTGTAATTTGGCAGTGGTCTACCTGTTAGTGGGCTCTTTCTGGCAGGCTCCCTAAGGGCTGGAACTGTGGCTCCATTTGTCATGCTTCAAGCACACAGTATGGCAGAGTCAACCAGAAAAAAAAAGAGATTGCCATTACCTATCTGGTTTTATTTATTTATTTATTTATTTTTGCCCTTAGCTGTCACTTAGAGGGTACCTGCGTATACACTCTGAATATCTAATTTGAAGGCCTTCTAGTGCTCTGGTTAATAAACTGCAAGTTTATTTAAAAGCTCCCTGAGGAGCTTACAGAATATATACATTTCCCCAAATCTCACCCATCTTTATTCTGATTTAGGAGGTCTGGTACAAGATCACCTCAAGACATGTACCCAAGGTCTATGCCCTATCTTCTGGGACCCTGACCCACCCTAAATGGTATCTTGGTCCTCTGCTTAACACCACTGAGCCGAGAGAAGTCCTTTTCCCTGCCATTGTCCCAGCAATCTGCCACTCCCACTGTCTTCCAGTCTTGGCCTTCCTTGGGACCTGTACCCCTCCACACTAGGACTATACAATACGAGGGGCGTAAAACCAAGAGGTCACCTCCCAGTGTGCTATGGATATACTTTCAATGTCCTCATCAAACAAAATGGGGCTTCTTTCAATACTGATGACTCTAAAGCAATGGTTCTCTACCTTCCTACTGCTGAGACCCTTTAACACAGTTTCTCATTTTGTGGTGACCCCCAACCATAACATAACTTTTGCTGGTACTTCATAACTGTAATTTCACTACTGTTATGGATTGTGTTTTCTGATGGTCTTAAGCAACCCCTGTGAAAGGGACATTCAACACCCAAAGGGGTCTCGACCCACAGTTTGGGAACCACCACTCTCAGGAGAAGCTCAAATTATCTCTCCCTGTAGAGACACTGGGCTGTAGCTAGTCTCCCTGGGGACTGTATGCTTGTAACCCAGGATGCTTTGCGTCAGGCCACACCTCTGCTCACAGAGTCTAGCTTCCCTCTGTGCAGGATGCTCCAGCCCTCACTTCCCACTTCCCCGGAACAGAATTTTGGTGTCTAAGCAGCAGCAACTCACACCAGGAAGCCAGAACGCTGACCAAGGTATCCACATCTTGACTGCATCCTGTCAGCACTTTTTGAAAAACAGGAACAACACAGCAACAGCACACGGTGACAGAGCCGCACTCCCTTCCAGCCAGAGGACTTCAGCCTGGGAACGGGAAGCCCCCAAACCGGCTCATCTCAGGGTGAAAGCCTTGCTGGCCTTAGTGTACAAACAAGCAAAGCAGATGAGGGAAAATGCTGTTTGGCAATCTCATAACCTCATATTCTGAGTCAGGGGCTCTAGCTAAGGCTTTTCCTTCCCTAAATGGAGCAGACTACATGTGTTGTTTACAGAGTACCCTTCCTTGGGGCCTTGCTGAAAAGCACGGGTGTTGTGAAGAACCCACTCCTTGCCCTTCAACATTGGCTGTTTCTCACCAGATGACAGTTATTCTATGTTGTTGTTCATATGGTGGTGGGGTGTGAGTGTGTGTGTGAGTGTGTGAGAGTGTGTGGGTGTTGAGTGTGTGTGAGTGTGTGTGAGTGTGTGTGTGTGTGTGTGTGTGTGTCCATTTCAGTAGCATTTTACGTCAGTCTAAAAAATCTTGAAAACTAACCTCAGTGAGCTGGGACCATGGCTTGCTCAGTGGCTAAGGGCACACACTGCACTAGAGGAGGATCCAGGTAGAGTCCCTGGCACCAGACCAACTTACAACTTCCGAAAACTCTAGGGGAGCTCCAAGGAGGCTCTCATATGGCAGACAGATTCAATTACACCACTCAAAATAAACGTAATCATTAAAAATGACTAAACTCAGTAGGAAGTGGGCACTAGAGAAGCCCAATGATCCCTTCCTTGGTGCATTCTGTGTCGGTGAGCAAACCATCCATCTATGCCAGCTTCCAGCCCTTTCTTATTTCTGAAGACACTACCTGAACCCGCATTCTAGATGCTAGTGAATATTGGAACCCAGCAACTCCCCTGACGGAAGTCATATGAAATAAGTGAAGCTCTTGTGTCATTAAGGGTGAAAGGTCACACTGGAAACCATTAGGTATTTCCTCAAACACTAATATTTTGTTAGAAAATAAGAAAACTCATCTTCTTGCCCTGAAGCTTGAGCTTCATATCACTAAGAAAGGCAATGTCCTGACATATAAAGAGGGCAGGCGCAAGGACAGCCAAGTCCTTGGGCAGCGGTTCTCAACCCGTGGGTTGCAACCCCTCTAAAGGTCAAATGACCCTTTCACAGGGGTCACCTAAAATCATCGAAAAACACACACAGTATTTACATTCTAATTCATAGCAGTAGCAAAGTTACGTTATGAAGTAGCAACAAAAATAGCTTTATGGCTGGGGAGGAGGGTCACCACACTGTGAGAAACTGTATGAAAAGGTCACAGTATTAGGGAGACTGAGAGTCACTGCTCTAAGGTAATGAATCATGTCCCTGTGAGCCTCCTGGGCATTGAGTGACAGAACTCATTTGTTCATCCAGCCCCTACTCCACTCTCTGTAACAATGCCAGGGCTGGTTATACATTTACCTCTCGACCACTACTGTTGAAAGAATTACTCATTAGGGAAAAATTCCCAGTAGGCAAAGCTCCTAGAAAAATAAAAGGTCTTGGGACACACGGACTTGTATATGTATTTATATTAATGAAAAAGTTAGTCATATGCTTTTCCTTCATAGAAAACCCACGGCCCACATTGTTCCCACATTTATCCTCTGCTCACAAAGCAACAGAAACGGCAGCACAGGCTGACTCTCACAGCTATGGAACTGGACAGCCCTTCTCGTCTTCCCCAAACAGTGGGTGGGGGGACAGTAGCCCAAAGAGGAGCAAACACAAAACGGAACAACAAGGGAAAGGATGGAGATGTCCCACTGGAGCAAAGAGCGAGAGCGGAGGGGGTCACACTACAGCTGAGTGGGGAAAGTGTGACAGCTGATAAGGAGGAAGTAAATATTGGAGGAGTCAGCCGCTTCCCCAAGGCAATATCAGATGGATAAAAAGACGGTGGTCACCGGCTTCCTTTTCTTACAACGCCATTTAGGATTCCCTTGAAGGTGAGGACTCCAGACCTTGTTCCCCCGAAAATAAGCAGCCAGGATGAAGAGTGGCCTCGGAAGGCCTGGGAGGAACACCAGGCCTAGAAGCAGCCCTGTTTCCTTGCTGTATGCCTCATTCACCTGGGAATGAGAATCAGGGTCCACACCATGACAGCGCTGGCCACAAGAAGTCCCTGCTGACACTGGCAACAAGAGGTGGCTAAAATTAAATGGATCACAGGACACTGAGGAAGAACCCTTGGTAGGGGAACAAGGTCACTTCACCTCAAACTCAAAACCAAACAGAAAAAAAAATTAGCCGGTGGCATCCTTCAGTGGTCCAGCCAAGAGGAAAATTACCTAGGAACTCGTGTTTCCAGAGACCAGCATCCAATTATCTATCTTCTACCAACAGCATCCCCGGTGTCAAACATGGGCCTCATCCAGCCAATCAGCTCCTTCCAAGCCCCCAAGGTCATACTGAACAGTTCAGAAAGGACAAATGCCCCCATCATGAATGAGACTGAAGGTTAAGGCTTTGTAGAACTTCCTAGTTTTAGAAGACTACAATTCCACTATGTGGCAGGCATGACCCTAAAAATAACCCCCAGGGTCTCTGTACCCTGGTCATGCAGACACTAATCTATGCACTGCTATAAAGGGATTTTTCCCCCCAGAGGTAACTGAGATCTAACTCAGCTGGTCAAAGATACAGCCATTATTTGTGTGTGCCTAGTCAAATCAAATAAGAACTTTAAAGAGCAGTCTATCTTCCAGCTGGTGGCAAAAGATATCCTCATCGGAGGAATTGGGAGCATAGGCAAATGTCAGGTGTTACGGCTGACTTGAGGATGGAAAGGGCCACATGAGCCAAGTGTGGCAGACTCAGGAAGCCAAACAATAGACCCAGCTCCCAAGCAGCGAAGGGGCAGAGACGACAGCCTTGTGACAGGAAGCTGAGTTAAAGCAACTTGCACATGGCCCCTACTCCAGATGAGAACTCAGCCTGGCCAATGCCTTAATTTCTCTTTTGTGAGAACCTGAGCAGAGCAGCTCCCCCTGCTTCACACAATGGGGGTTAATAAATGGGTATTTGAAGCCACTACGCTCTTGGTAAATCACCAATAATAGTAATAGAAAACTTAACTGGGTGTGGTGGCACTCGGGGAGGCAGAGGCAGGCAGATCTCTGAGTTTGAGGCCAGCCTCGTCTACGTAGCGAACTCTAGGACAGCCAGAGCTACATAGAGAAACCCTGTCTAGGAAAAAAAAAGTAGTAATAGAAAACTCATATGTACTGAGATGACTGGACATCAGAATAATACGTCAGTAGGGAGGTGCTGACCAAAAGCTAAAGCCAGGATAGGAAAAGAAGCCCAGAGATGGATTTCCATAATGAGTTTCTAATCCCAGGATCTAACCAAGCACGAAGCCCGTCCCAGTCCCAAATGCTCAGATATGTCATCAATAAAATACTGTTGTTATTAAAGCCTGAAATCGTTGACCTTTTGTCACGTGAAAAGAATCTCTGGTACTTCAAAATATTCGTCAACAGAAACTGAACTAAGACCCAATGTGATAGGCTGGGTGTTCACTTTTAAACTGAAAAATGCAGCTGAGTATTCTAACAGAGGGAACACTTCTCAGCCAGCACAGAAGTCTCCAAGTTTTTCACAGGCTATTTTCTCAGAATTAAAGCAATTTGGAAGGAGAAAGACATTTCAATCCAACCGTAAAGACAGTCTTCCAAATTTGCGAATTTTTTTTTTGCATCCATGAATTCAACCCACCACAGGTTAACAATATAATTTTTAAGCTGTCTATATTTGCTGCACAGAACCTGTTATTACTTTCACAATGCAGGATAACAATTATTTACCCAAGCTGTATCTTGTATCAGGTAATAAGCAATCTAGTGACATATAAGGCACACGAGGAGCTGTGCGGAGGTTGCTCATGAATACCACACCATTTTATGCAAGGGGTTGGTAATCTGTAAATTTTTAACTGGGGTGGGGGGAGGGCTCTGAAGCCAATCCCTGACGGATATCAAGAGATAAGTGCATCTTCTCCAGGTCTGCCTGGCCTGGTGCCAAAACACCTCTAACATACATTGTAGACATGCATGTAGGCATACATGCATGCCCTCCTCACAATGTCACATGCATAGACACATGCAAAGACCAAAACCAGTACTCCAATGTCCCACTGCTCTGCTTTTAACAAAATCCAAGTACTAAGGTATCTTTATACTGGAGAAACAAGGCATATAACGCTGAGTTACGACAACCAACGTAAGTCAGCAGGGACTCAGTAACAGTGCTACGTGAAGGGAGGAGTAACATTTCATGTTGATGTTTTTGTGAGTACTTAAAAACATATCAGCTTCGCACAATTACAAAGGCTTAGAGTTAAGCTTTCTATTGGTATCAGATCATTGAGTATTGGTTTCATGTTCCTCTTTATCTTATCACATAGATGAGTTCCTGAAATTACAATGGTATTCTGCTGTTGCTTGAATGTGAGATGTCCCATCCCTGTCCTGTCCAGGCTGACAGATCCCAAATGCAAACTAGCTCATATTCTGTGATGTGCAGTCTGGGGTTTGGACAACAGCTGTGACATCTGCCACCCAGTGGGTCACCAGGGTGGACGCAGCTGCTCCGGGTGGCTAGTTGGTTGGTCCCCTCTCTTCACCACCGCTCTGTGTATTCTTCACCTGAAGCAGCATGCTAAGCAAGGAAGTTAACCTACCGCTACAGAGAGGGGCCATCTCCTGTCAATAGTACATGAGTATTCTCCTTCTAGAACCAGCTAACCATCTCTCAAAAGCCCTACATGGTGTGGTTGCTTGGTGAAGCGGAGCTACCTTAGATTCCTTTATCAACCTGTTAGTTTCTTCATGGCAACTGGAATCAGAAGTGGAATTTATGAGGTACAGAGGGTGAAAAATCATTGTTTTCCCTTATCCTGGCTTTAAAGTGCTTTTTGGATCAGGGATCATAATATGGACATTATGGAATAGCCCAGACATAAGATGAAAATGAATGAGAAACACACTGGTTTCTAGTCTGGGTATCTTAAAGGGGTGGAACCAGACAGCTCAGGTGAAAGGCAGACATACAGTCAGACTTTGAGCGCTGATTCACAGCCCCAGAGGTACCTGAAGAGCATAGAATAGAGACCAGAATCCTAGCAAAAGATCCAAAGTAGAAAACGAGACCCTCCAGACTGATGGAGAAAAGTGAGACTGATCATCCACCTCCTAGGAATACTTTTCTATATGTACATCCTACATTCATTAAAACAATATTCCGTGTGTGTGTGTGTGTGTGTGTGTGTGTGTGTATACCATAGGACCATCACTTAGAGAAATATAAAAGGGCTCTTTCATTAAAGAATTGAGTGTTCTGTTAAGTTTAACACACATTTTAGATTTTCACTCTCTAGGATGTTTCCAGCAGTGAGTGTGTCCACACCATCCCTCACACCAAGGTATTAACCTTGCTTCTGTTGCCCACACTTCTAACTTCCCCACATTCTCTTTCCATGTCCCAAATTTTTGTCCCAAATTTTCATCACAGCACAACCTGCCTGGAAGAACATGAGCCCGCACACACAGCTGGCCCCATGGACCAGAACAAAACCACGCTGAGCACTCATGTCCTGTGTTCCTACATCCGGCCCAATGGAACCACCTTAGCCTGCAGTTGGCACAGGTCTCTGCTCAGGCGTCCAAGGCCATGCACCGTTCATGCCGTCTGCAGACGTGATGCGGTGGAGGAGATCAGATTTTTAAGCAGAGCTTTCAGCAACTGCTCAAACCATTTCAGTAGTCCCGCCATCTCCAGTCTCAAGAATCAGCTTCTCCCAGAGCCTGGGAAGCTCTTCCCCACATCACCCTTGCAAGCATGAGCATCAGAACAATCTGTTGCAGCATCACATACAGCATAAAGGGAGGAGAGCTGCGTGTGCTGATTCGGGTTCATAGCCTATTTCCTTAAAACTCCCAACTGTTTCCACTGTGAGTTGTGCGCAGTCTGAAGGCTGTGTCTGCACACACAAAAAATTATAGACTTCTGCATTCCTGTTTGTGTTATATTTATGATATTTCTCATGGATTTAGCCATTTAAATTGGCTTAACCAGACACCTGGCTTACTTTTAGGCATGGATTTCTATCAAATTCTATATTAATAATAATGATGATGAATTATAACAAGATTATATAATATTATCTATTATTAATATAATATAGTTAATATAATTATAATAATATATTATAATCAATATAATTATAGCAACAATGTATATTATTATTATTCAAGAAAGGAAAATGAAAACCACCTAAATATTTAAATGCCTTTTATGGGGCCAAAAAACTAAGGGGGGGAAGAGAGACATATCTTCAAAATGCTCAATTAACCATCTGCCTAAAGCTGTTCCTTTCTCTTCTGGGCATCTGAGTATCAGGTCTACTTAGTTTCTCTGCTATGACCCTCATCAGAGGCACCACATACCACCCACAGCTCCAACTCCATGAGGACAAGAGAAACCAGATGAGTATTTCAAACCAGGGTCTGAAGCCAAGGCATTCAAAGCAGACGGTACTCTAATTGTATCATACTGATTTCTGACATTACAATTCAATTACATATTTCAAAGGAACTCTAGAACAAGCTAGCTACCTAACATCCAGTGTAATGAGATGCTATTTAGATTGAAAAATATGGCTCCCATATCTCAAAGTGTATGAAGAAAACATCAGATTTTATTATGCTTAGGGAATGAAATAGTAAGCCCAACTATGTCTGAGGTTGCAAACACCCGGTCAGTGGGAAGCAGGGAAAGGGGAATCCAGCTAAAATTCAATTAAGAAAAAAAAAAGCTGTACAAATTTTAGTTATCACAGCCCTGGTTATATAACCCCAAAGCAAAGCTGGAAAGTAGAGACATCTGGACTTGGGTAAGGTTCAAGGTGTGGTGAGCATTCTCAAAAATGCTATTTTAAGCTTGCTCGCCCCAACACCAGGCAGAAGAACATTTAGTGAAGTAACATCTCATCACCATGCTGAAGATGTTCACTTAAGAGCGACAGGATTGAAAGGTTTATCTGGAAAGACTTCTGGTGCTCTGACAGGGCGTAGGCAACGCTGAGACTGGCTAGCTCGTGTTGACTTCAGCCGCGATGATTCCACCTACCTCATGGAAGTCCTGCTGAGTTCCAAAAGCCTCCTTTGGCCAAATGGCAGTTCTCTGGTCTACTCTACAAAATACAAAGGAAAATTATGTCTATTTGAAGGAACCATTTCAACAACTCGCGTTCGAAGTTGGCTGCTACAGATACGGCCATGTTCCTGTTGGAAATCCCAAGTGGCACTGTCTGGGCTGAAGGGTGACATCCAGCCTCCTTCAGTGATCCAGAACACAGAGTGTCTGAGCCCTGCCAGCCTCCCTGACCCTAGTGCTCGCCCCTGTCTCTCTGACCCCACTTCTCAGTCACCCAAGCCATCCCGGTTTCCTGAGCATACGGTCCCTGGTCTATTTCAAACCCTGCACCTCCAGCCATCCTGGGTCTGGGATGCTTTACCCAGACACACGCACAACTGACTCTGGTCATATGATCAGGAGTTTGGCTCACATACCCCTTCCCTGAACAGGTCTTCTTGCCCTCCTCTTGGCACATGCAGTGGCTAACAAGAGACCTCTATAATAAGTTGAAGAAGCAAACCCAGACCCATGGTTGCCCTGTGACCTCCGCTTGTGCGTCCTGATGTCTGTACTCTCTCTCTCTCTCTCTCTCTCTCTCTCTCTCTCTCTCTCTCTCTCTCTCACACACACACACACACACACACACCATATGCACACACACTCACAAAAGTTTTGTCTAGTCACTTAATTTCCAAAGCAAATGCTATAATCATTGCTAGGCTAGATAATGAAGCTGGGTTCTACCACTAAAAATCTCCCAAGAGAAGAAAAAAATGACCCGAAGCAAGGCATAGGGCTTTGATTCCCTTGTTTAGTTTAAAAACAAAACAAGAAACCGTATCCTGATAGATGCTCGGGTCCAAATCCAGGCTTGTCAAATCCTACGCCCAGTGGCATATGCTATGCTTCATTCTACATGATTTTCTACAAGAGTTCCAATGTCATATAAATAAGCAAATTATAGTTCTTATTAAAAGGCAGGCTGTCTTAATGAATATGGCATAAGATGTTTAGTCCATCAGTTACTTGGTTTAAAAAGACTTATTTGAAGACACAGTCATTTATAGCTAGCACACCAAATCAATCTGAATACCAAAGACAAAACATTTTCTGGATGGCTACCAAGGTTAATGAGTTCAGCTTGTCGTAACCCACTCAGAAAGGTACAGTAAGCAACACTGTAGGCCTAATTTCTTCAGGTAATAGGTGAGATTATTTTTTTTAAGTCTGGCCACAAGTTTGGCTAACAGTGCAAACAACTGACTCCTAATGTCAAATAAAGCAGTGGCAAATCACAAAGACTGTGGAGGGCACAGTGAGAATGCACACCTCATCCACACACGACCAGCATCTTCCTCCTGTAGTCAGCAGGAGAAGACCCGGGCTCCCAGTCACCAGGTCAAGCACGGGCAGCCACAGTGAGCAGAGAACAAGGAGGACTTCAGGTCTGCCGGCCCCTTATCCTTCAATCCCCTGAGCCACCAATATGGCAAGCTAACAAAATAACTCTTTGGGACAGTGGTTAAGCATCCCTTCATTTCAAAATTCTAAATGGGTTCTAAATTTTTTGTCATTTACAGTGGTTCTCAAACTACACGTCCACGGTTGCTATAAACCAAGGAAAGCAGGCAAGTGGTGTTTTTAAGATTTATTTTAAGTCATGGGTACATGTGCCTGATTATGGAAATGTGCATGTGAGTGCAGGGTGCACAGAGGCCAGAAGACACTGTTGTCACCTCTGGGGTTGGAGCTACAGGCAGCTGTGAGTCATCTGACCTGGATGCCGTCTTGTTTTTCAGCTTAACAAAACTGGGATTATTATTAAAATATGCCATTAGTCACCATAATTATATAATGATTCTAGTGTGACGTTTTATGTGATTCTAGACTCCCTGTGTTGTTCTAACACAGCTGGCACTAACAGTAAGCGTCATTTACAAACAACCCTTCACATCCTGTGAGGTAGCTATTACTATTCTCTTTAGGCTAGCCAGGTAGGAGACAAAAGACAGACGAGCCATAGGGGTTGGGCTTTAGTTCATTGGCAGAACCCTTGGATGGCAAGTGAAAGGCCCTGGGATTTGGATCCTGGATCTGATGAAGAAAGAAAAGCAAAAAGTCATGAGAAAATGGAGCAGCATTATAAGGACACAGGAAGTTAACCAGCGCTCGTGCCGTAGCTGCCAAAGACAAAGAAGAAGCTTTAAGAAGGAAAGTCTCAAGAGGAATCCAAGATGTCACCAGCCTTCATGTATCTGGCTGGACATGCCAGGTGGTTGAATCAAATGACTTCATTTAATCTTCAAGAGCACCCAAGAGATTAGCACACACCCCCTAAGCCAATAGGAGGAAGGGTAATTAAATAGTTTTATTATTCATTCAACAACCACGAGCATCTTTACCACCATCAGCAGCATTACCATTACAGATAGCATCATCACTAAGAGCATCCCGAGCAATATCTTCATCATCACCTCTAATATCACACATCCCACCATCACCCAAGCATCAATATAACCACGAGCGCTACCCGCGACATCACGATGAACAATATCACCACTGTTTCTACTGCGGTCTCACTATCGCCTTGTGTCTGCCATCAGCACCTAAAACACCTCTATCACCATGAAACAGCAAATAAAAATACTCATACTCAAAACCACTCTTCAGTAGAAAAATGCAAAACTAATTATGAGCTGATATTAAAATGGTTTCTGCCCAGAATCTGCACTTGTGAGCGTGTGGACAGTCCACTGAAGGGCAGCAATAAAAACTGACATTCCCATTTTTGCTGGATGCCTGAAACATGAGCTGAGTCAGGCTGCAGGGCTGGGCCTCTCTGGGGAGGTGTACAGGAATTCAAAACAGCAAAACCAATTAAGCATTAAAGTATTTTTCTTGGCCCCAAGACAATGCCAAACCACAGGATGCGATCGTTTGTGAAAGACGGGCTGTGTTTTAACTCCGGATTTTAGTCTCAAATCAACATTTTAACTTTAATTTAATTAGTAAATGGTAGAACCCTGTCTCACTCAACGAAAAGTTTCCATCGAGCCAGTGGGTAGCAGAAGCTGAAGTCCCCTAAACTCTATCTCGCTCGAGCCCAACAGTCAGTATGTGACTAGTGCTTCAATTTCTTACCGCAAATGACCTGTTATCTGTCCCCTCCTCTCCACACTCCCACCTCTGCTGCCATCTAAGCAAAGCTACTATCATCTCTCACTGGAATAACAGGGGTTTCCTTCTGGTCCCCCTACCCTTTCTTCCCCAGAGCTTGCCACACACAAGATCTGACCGCCCACTGCTCTCTGTCGGCTGCACAGTGTACGATCCTCAGACGGTCTACTAAGGAATCGCCAGTGGTTGTTTAATGAGTTAGACAACATGGGCAGGAAGAGTAAAGGGCCATCCTCTAACAGTGTGAAGACTTCTCAGTTCTCACACTCTACTGTTCTCACACTGTCTTATGACATCAGAAGGAGTGAACCCTGGCACACGCCTTCACCCACCACTCACGCCAGGCCCCATCTGTGCTGTGGTTACAAGGGCATCCCTCCAGCTCCGCACACTCATTGAGCTCCTTCCAAGCTCTTGCCTTCATGTTCTTGTGCCTACCATGCTCCTTCCTGATCCTCCCGGTCTCTGAATGAACTCATTTATCCTTTAGACATCATGCATGCAACTCCCGATTGTGTCTTCTTTTCATACAACTTGTTGCGTAGACATAGGAGACTCCTCAATTCATGATTCCATATCTTCACAATCATTTAGTAGTCAATTACTTTTGATGGTAAGCTCTGTGGGGCAGGAATCATGAGTTTTCTTCAACATTTGTCCTTGCCGCCAGTTCCAGCACAGGATACAGAACAGGAGGTATGCATATATTTGATAACCAAGTATTTGTCTCACAGTCCTGCACAGCTGTCAGTTCTGATCAATTGTCAAGTGTGCACAACCCGGGTCCCTTCCTCTCCCTGAGGCACACCAGCAAAACCTACAGGCTGCAGTGACTCTCACTTCCACAAGCAAGTCATTTCTTCCCTGAGAAGACTAAGGACCAGCCAGCACCTGACTAACCCATAATTCAAAGAACCTGGACAGAAAGGGAAGCTAAGCATCTAACTGTTCAGAATACCTCATAGCGAATAGGGTCTTAGGGCTGAGTAGGGCTGACCTCAGATCTCTTCTCAAGATTTATGGATTTACAGGATGCCACTGTCTTAAGGAATCCTCTATATTAAGAAGCAGCACTTGGGATGCAGGAATGGATACTGGTCGTATGACTGTCATTTCCTGGAACTCTTTTGAAAACAAAAGATACATCCCAAGGGGGCAACCCCGAGCAAAACATTCTTCACATCATACAATAGCTCTATATGTAGACACAGACAAAATACCAGGAAACGCCAGCACTATTATGTTAGCAACAATCACCACCCTTGGCACCAGCATTATAAAGAGCCTTTCTCTATGATGTTTAGAACATACCAAAGACATTCTCTCACGTTTCTATTCTTAACTCTATGTATTCTGTTTGGGAGCGTGTAAACATAAATGTAGGTGCCACAGAGAGTTGACATCAAGTCCTCTGGAATTGAAGGTACTGGCAGTTGTGAGCTGTCCGACATGGGAACTTGAACCTAAATTTGGTCTTCTGCAAGAGCAGCAAGCTCTCTTAACTGTTGAGCCATTTCTCCAGGCCTTCTCATCAGTTCTTTATAAACTTCTGACCTAAATAGCGAAGAGCAAATAGCACAGGTTTCAACTTTAAAGACCCCGAATTTGAAATTATCACAGACTGACACCCACACATAGGAAATTAGAAGTCAAAAAAATTTCATCTTAACTAGCAACCCAAAAGTCACTTGTTTAGGTCAACAAATCCTCTTGAGGAGACAGAGATGTCATGGCTAGACACAGGATCCTGATGCCCAATAACATATATTCTCAGTAACTAAGGACTCAGGCCTCACCTCCTACCTTTCAGAGTCATGGAGAATAGAGTCACCTACTATTATTGAAGCAGAGAGAGATGTGACTTAGTCCAAACCTCCGAAAAAAATGTCTAGAATTATAGAGTGGTAAATGAACAATTCAGGGGATTCCTAGTTGAAAAAACATTATCCTAACATCCCAAGGCAATAGCCTGGGGGGTGACCAGTGCAGGACAGCCTCTGTTTCTGGCATGGCCTCTCTGGGGACACACTACTGGGAAAGGGAATTTTTTTTTTCCTGAAGGCATTTAGCAAGTCTTCAACACAAGACACCTCAGCTTCCTTGGAGTAGATATACCCCTCATATTGGTAGACTAGAACAGAACAACACAAAGAGCCAGGACCACACCACTACCCAGAGCATAGGATAACAATGATCCAGGACCTTCTGACCAGTCTCAGGACCAGCAGAGGGAACAAGGTCAAACAGCTGTGAATTTAGCTGAAAAGAACCTCTGAATGTAGGGTTCACCCAGCCTTTCTTGTTCTGTTGATAAGGACCTATCACATAAGAAACAGTTTATGGTTTAGGGTTGATGTGGGAGTCCCCTTTGTATGCTGTGAATACCATAGGTTAATAAAGAAGCTGTTTTGGATCTATGATAGGGTAGAGCAGAGCTAGGTGGGGAAAACTAAACTGAATGCTGGGAGAAAGGAGGCGGAGTCAGGGAGAAGCCATAGAGTCACTGCTAGAGACAGACACACGGGTAGGCCACGAGCCTTGTGGTAAAATATAAAATAATGGAAATGGGTTAAATTAAGATGAAAAACTAGCCAATAAGAAGTTAGAGCTAATTGGCCAAGCGGTAGTTTAATTAATACAGTTTCTGTGTGATTATTTTGGGGTTGAGCAGTCAGGAACAAGCAAGTACCTCTTACTACATAGGGTCAGTCTCAGAAGCCAGGGTGAGAGATCAGAGAATCAAGGCAGAGCAGCCCCAGTCTCCCTCTAATCCAGCACAGCTACGGACAGAAGTAAAAACACACAGAGAGTAGATAAAAAGGAGTTTTGTACATTATAGTATATAATGTAGTATTTAATGTGCATCTTGAAAAGAGACAGATTTGTTGACAAAAGTAACCATTGTGTCACTGAGATGAGAAGCAATCCTCCCAGTCTCCACGTGGCCATGATCATAGCCCTTAACCAGAGGCCCAGAGTTCTCACTCGGGTTTCAGCTCACACAAGTTCTTGTCTCCTTTGCTCCTGCATCTATCCCACATTAAGCCGACACAGCTTCTAAAACTTTCAGACGTCAAGGACAACGTGTTCTTTCTCCTAGAAAGACATCTAATAATGATACCTAAGCTTATAAAACATGTTCCTTATAGGAAATGATTGTTCGCATGCTTATTTCTGGAAATTAAAGCTGTTCGTTTTTTAGAGATAAGTGAACTCCTCTTGTGGTAATTATCCTGCTGTTGTGATCATCAGTCTGCTTGGTGCTTCCCCACCTTGAACAAGCGCATGGATACATATAACTATCCTGTGGTCAGAATGTATTCTTGGCGGTCCTATCTACTCTGGGACTGGTTTGAAAGTCAAATCTGGATACAGCAGGAATTCACAATTCACACACAATTCCTTTTACACCAACAGTGAAATGATAGCCACACAGCCTAAGTGTACACTCCAACCCTGTTCTATACAAATGGTAAACTTACAAGACTGTGACATTTGGGTGATTTTCTGCATTTTCCAATGTTTCAGTCATTATTGTTATCATTGCTCTCTACATCATTGTTAATAAAATGCCTCTGAGGTTCCCTTTTGCCTTGTCACTAACCATTGTCAGGTGAAAGTGCTAACAATGTATCCAATGGCCAAGGGTGGGTTTCTTAAAAGAGAAGGAGGGTAAGGAAGAGGAGGCAGGACATACCAACAGGGTTTCCTTCCCCTAATGAGCATGTGTGTTCTTCAATCAGTCCCAGGATTTGGTGTGGGACTCTGCTCTCCATGACAGGAAGGGGGAGTTAGTTTTATCTGTGTCAACAAAAATGTATTCTTAAACTTCTGACTATCTATGTCTAAGCTTTTACATGGCTAAAACACTGAACGTTGTCAATGTAAGAACAAAACAAGCCTTTAAAAAAGTCACTGGGACCAACATTTTATATTAGAAGAGGGGTGGACACCTGTAATCCCAGAATGTGAGAGGTGGAAGCAGGAAGATGACAAGTCAAGGTCATTCCCAGCTACACAAATGTGGAACTAGTCATGGCTAATGAGACTCTATAAATCAGTCAATAAACAAACAGAACAACAACAAAAAAAAACACAAGAATTTCAGTGCATGAGCAAGGTCACATGTAAGTCCACGCATTTCTTTTTTTGAATTATTTTATTCTTATTTTATGTGCATTGGTGTTTTGTCTGCATGAATTAGTGTGCCAACCATGGTCAACTATATCCATGTAAAACCTGAGAAAGCTTAAAAAAGAATTAGACAAAGAACAGAGATAATATGGCTTAACACAGTGGCTCCTTTAAGAGAGGTTTTCTTGATTCTGAGGTAGCAGAAAAAAAGCTGTGTGGAAACTGGCAGCTTTCTGGGCCATGTTGCCAGAGCAAACTATGGCTCTTTCAGAAGGCTGAGCATTTAGATGGGGTTTGTGGGCAGCGTGCTGCAAGTTACTTGGTGGCATAACTGGATATCAGAGTTGAGGTGGTGAGGATGGCTCCCACCTGGCAGTCTCAGAGGTAATGAATGAACTTCTGTCATGTTGGACTGAGTGGAGGAAGCAGGCAGGGCCGTATTTACCCTAGCAATGCCACTGCTTAGGTTTTTAGGAAGGACTTATCATTTTAAGAAGCACTTCTGGTCATAAAAGAATTACAGATACACAATAAAGACAAATTTAGTTGAAAAAGACCTCTAAATGGGTCACAATGCAGATAAATGTACATAGGCTTAGAAGAGAGAAGGAAAAGAGTATAGAGAGCTAGAAAAAGAAATAAATAATTTTTTAAAAAATAAAACAAAGTCTTTAAAGAGACAGAGTACAGACAGTCATAGATTAAAAAGAGTAAAGGAAAAATAAGCCATATAAAGACGGAATATACAAAGAGAGTCTGGATTATGTATACTATCTTATTTTCTTTGAATTTTTGACTGCACAGAGACATTTGATCCTGGGGACTGCTAAGTTAAGCCAACATATATACTTTAAAGGTATCTTGATTTCAAAATATGGGTCTAAGGATTTGTTGCTTTGAAAAAGAGGTTCTTCTTTTGTTTCCACAGAAGATGAGAAGCTGTGGAATCCTTCCAGACTAATGTGGCCTCATGCACCAAGACCCCCCAAAAGGTTGCTGTGAACACCCCCCAAAATACTTTGCCCAACCAAAAGCAGGAAGCAATTTGGAAAGAACTATGCCCAAATCCCAAATATTGTTTATAAATTTTTGTTTACATTTAAAAGGGGATATGACAGAGATTTTGATTGGTACACATCTTGGTTTATTGATACAAATTTAAGGTCAATTTTATTTATGTATATTTTGCTCTTGACTAAAGTATTGTGTTTGTGAGGCTCATTTATAAATGTAATGTTTAATTAAGAAATATAGGTAAATAGAGAATCATCTATATAGTCAAGCTTGTATTCATATTAGTTAGGTTTTCCAGATATATAGAGAGATATTTCAGATGAATAGTTATTCTTCAAACCTTTCAATGATTAACAGAATATGGCATTTTAATTAGTTTTAAAAACTTAGGACTTTTCATGACAATGAGGCACATCTGCCTCTGACAGCACCAATCTACTTCATGAGGAAGATGGGCATCAACGAGGCTCCTTATGGAGTTTGCTAGCCATGTAGGCAAGAAACTGTTCTTGTCTGGACTGCTTGATGCTATGTCATATGAAATGGATATGCAGGACCCACAGAGAAATGACTGCTGAATTTGTCTAAAGGTGAGATGGTCCTTTGGGGTTTCTGCTTCATGAAAGAGTCTACCAGACATTCTGCACAGCACAAGAAAGTGACTGAAAACTGTCAATACAGGCAGAACTGTCTTTGAAATTTCCTGCTTCATGGAAAAGTTTGCTGGATACTATGGGCCTGTTGGATGTCCCAATGATACAGAAGACCTTTGGGTGACCATCCAGGTAGCAAGATGGCTCTGTCAATTCTAGAGATTTGCAAGTTGCTTACAACACACTTCTGGTTAACTTAGGTAATATTATGTCCTTCTGGAGTCATTGATGGAGTTGAAGCATAGATAGTTATAATTATAGTTTCCCTTAGTTGTGATAAAAGATAAAGTAAATATAAATATTATAACTGTAATTCTTGCTTGATACCTGTTTTGTTATATGAAATTTTTCTGTGTTAAAGTTAAAACCTTCCTTTTTATTTAAACAGAAAAGGGGAGATGATGTAGGAAGTCCTTCTGCCTATGTGTTGCTTTTATTGGTTAATGAATAAAGAAACTGCTTTGGCCTATAGCAAGGCAGAACTTAATTAGGTGGGGAAAACTAAACTGAATGCTGGGAGAAAGGAGACGGAGTCTGAGAGAAGCCATGTAGCCCCGCCAGAAACAGATGCCAGAAATTTACCCGGTAAGCCACAGCCTTATGGTGATACACAGATTAATGGAAATGGGTCAATTTAAGATATAAGTTAGCCAGAAATACACTTAAGCTATTGGCCAAGTAGTATTGAAAGTAATATGGTTTCTGTGTGATTATTTCAGGGCTGAGCAGCTGGGAACAAACAAGCAGCCTCCTACAACACATGAGGGTGTTGGGTCCCCTGGAACTGGAATTACAGACAGTTGTGAGCCACATGTGAGTTCTGGGAACTAAACCTAGATCCTTTGGAAGAGCAGTGAATGCTCTTAACTGCTGAGCCATTGCTCCAGCCCTGGTCATGAATTTATGAATTCAAATGTTCTTCTCATCTTACTGATTGTTCCATGTTCACAGAAGAGGAAGCTAGTGGGAAAGGCAGTGGATGGGGGCTTGCAGGATGCAACATACTCAGAGAAGCCATTTGTGACCCAAGTGTGTAGCAGGGAATCTCAACAGGTCAGCAAGATCAGCTATCTGGCATTTCTACTTCATTTGTCCTTCTTACAAGACACCAAACAACCCCCCAGGAGCTCACCAATTAGGAAGAGCAAATGGTCACATGCAGCCCTCCTGACCTGGGACAGTTCATGCTGGGGGGTGGCATCCTTTGTATTACTAGAAAGCTCTGTTCTCAACTGTCCTTTTCCCTTCAAGCAGAACTCATTAGGACTCTGCTCACTTCTATTTAAAATTTTTTAAATAATAAAAAAAAATTAGCTATACACACACACACACACACACAGTCTCAAAACAAAAGATAAAAGGAACTATTCCCCCAAGGAAAAGTAGCTGCCAAGAAAACTTCCTCTCTCCATAAAGCAACAAAGCAGTGAGCTTTTCCTTTCATCTGGAGGATCACAAACACAGAAACAGCGAAAGCCATCAAAGGCCATTATTCTTGCTCGGGATCCTCTAAAAGCAGGGCCGGGCAGATAAAGAAGCCAGCGAGCTGCCAGTGTAACCAGCAGCCTAATTAGCAGCTAAGCTGCAGAGACACAGCTCCTGTTTATACAGAGGAGGTCTTTTATGACACCAAAGGTTTAATTCTGTCATAAATTTTAATGCATTATTTTAAATACTGGTGAGCTAATCACTCTCCAAAGTAAATTTACTTAGCTAAGAAAAAACCCCTCCCCCCCGTTAGCACTCTCTGACATTCATGAAATCTTCCTTTTCTTGTCACTGAGGGATTATGAGACCGGTGTGGGCTTCAGCAATAGAAGTCAGTCAAACCGATGCATATTCATGAAGTTGCTCTCAACTGATTTATGGTTTCTGTCTTGGCCCTGGGACCCATGGGAGTGAGAACCTGAGCAAGCCACAGCTTCCCTGGGTTCCAAACCAGAAAACCAGAGTTGTATTCGGTCATTGGTAGGTTTTCCGGTTCCAGGAGAAAGCAGTTCTCTAGTTGTACAGTCTCGTTAAGTACCGGGCACCAAGGGGCATCCGGAGTAGCCAAACGCATGCAAAACACTCAGCAGTACCAAGAGCCCGTGTTAACATGTAAACTGTCAACTAGGCAAGGGGCGTTAAGACACAACTGGTCTGTATGTACTATATCAGCAGTAAGCTGCCTACAGCCAGAGCTCCCAGGATGAGCAGCTGCCAGGAAGAGAAGGACCGAGGTAGGCATTACGAATCAAATGACAGGGAGCAGCGAAAGTAAACAGGAGGGTCCAGCAAAAAGGAACTCGGCTCCTGGGTGCCTGCTCACTATCTCCTGGTGGGAAGGTAAGCCCCAGCAGCCCCTTGGCTGTTTGCAAATAGAGCTGAAACACCTTAGATTTTTCAATATGGACTCATTAGCTTTTACAACACTGTAAGAGCCAAACATGTGTCTGCACTACACATTCAGATAGGATCTCACACTGTACTGCCGAGGGATGTAGGATGGGGCCAGGGAGGGCAGATGGGCCGAGTGCAGTGAGGAGACCTGAGGTGGCTAGGAGAACATTCCAGACAGTCACAGGAAACCTACAAAAAGAGGAGGTTGAGAGAACGGCTTCAAAACTTTTCACAAGTTCCACCTGACACAGATTTTAGGAATTGTTTCTAAAATAATAAATAAATAAACAGAAAATGGTAGGCAGAATCCTACCAGCCAAGAACAATCCCCCCAAAATGTTCTTGGCTTCTGTCTTTTTCTGCAGCCTCCATGCTACCCTGCCCCTCCCTTCAGTGCACTCACACAGGGCACAGTCCTCACCACAGCTTGACCTATGAGACCAGGATTATTTTAGGACACACATTTGTGATTACATGTTATATTGACATGGGAAAACCAAGAAAACCAACAGCATCCAAATTTTGGCAAAACCGTTCCTAGGTCTCCCTGAAGCTCATCCACAGCTCACCTGGAAAAAGGCTCCTAATTCTTGGAGCCTCAGGTACAAGCACCATGCTGTAGGTATAAAACACCGGGGTGCAGATATAGCATCTACTCGTGGTCCCCATCAGCTCCAGGACTCCACACATTTACAAGGACTGATTCATTTCCCGAGGCATACCCTTCGCACTCACCCCAAACATGAATGACCCCCTAAGAGGACCTAGTAACAGAAAGTTCTTCAGGCCCTTGCGACATTTATTATTTTAATTTTCTCCCACCTCCAAGAAAGTAGCCTTTTACACCTGTTGAGATTTCATCCTGACTTCTTCAGCCATTTCTGACCCCGACCAGAGTCTGGCATACCCCTTTACTAGATCGTATCTCCACCAAGACTCTACTGGGGCTAGCTAGTATCACAACACCAGAGAAGGAAATCAGATCATACTGCAGCTCCTCATAACAATAACAACAAAACAGGACTAGCACAAAAAAAAAAGCTATGTAGACGACAAGAATAAAGGGTGCGGGAATAAATGCACTCAGCTATGGCCACCTACTTTTCAAGAACACTGTACTGTCAAAGCATACATTGGGGAAAATACCACCTCTTTAATACTCAGTGCTGGAGAAACTGGATATCCACATGGCAGAGGATGAAATTAGAACCATCCTTCTTGCTCAATACAAAAAAAAAAAAATTCTAAATCAAAGATCTTAATCTAAGACGTGCAGCTCTGAAGCTCTCCAGGAAAACCCTTCGTGACAGAAGCCCAGGTGAGGACTTTCTGAACAGCGTTGATACCTTGAGAAACAATTACAATGGAATTCAGGGATTCCACAAAATCAAAAACCTTCTGTACAACAAAGGAAGCAATCACCAAAGTGAAAAGAGAATTGACATGATAAGAGAAAATCGTTACATGACGGAGCATTAATAGCTGCAGTAGATGAAGAGATAAAAATAAAATATAAGAAACGAAACATTCCATTAATAAATGGGGGAATAAGTTGACAAGGCAGCTCTCAAGAGAACACAAATGACCAGTAAACATATGGAAAAACATTCAACACCCTTAGGCAGCAGGGAATGCAAATGAACACTACATTGAGATTCATCTCACTCCAGTCACAAAGACTCCAA
The DNA here is from genome assembly GCF_982192425.1 of Myodes glareolus. NCBI lineage: Eukaryota > Metazoa > Chordata > Mammalia > Rodentia > Cricetidae > Myodes > Myodes glareolus. Next base: position 55,899,863 of record NC_142043.1, on the reverse strand, counting down.
TCAAGAAAACAAATGATTCAGGCTGGAGAGTTGGTTTGGCAGTTAGCAGAATCTGCTTGCTCTTGCAAGGGACCTGAGTTTGGCTAACAACACCCCTCACAAATGTCTTTAATTCTAGTTCTCTGTCTTCTGGCCTCTTCCGGACCTTTGCATACATACACATGCATACATGCACATGTGCACTTGCCGACGAGGATGTGAGGAGAGAGAAACTCTCACACACTACCAGCCACAATGTAAACCAGTGCAGCCACTATGGAAATCAGCGTGGTGGTTTCTCATAAACCTAAAAATAAAACAAACACCTATACCACTCCTGGAAATACACCCAAAGGACTAGATAAAGTCAGCACACCACAGAGCTACTAGCATATCCATGATTATTGCTGCACTATTTTCAATAGATTAAGAAGAGCACCAGCCTGGATGCCTATCAGCTGACAAAGAAAAATGCAGAACATATTCAACTTTATCCAGGCATAAAGAAAAGAAAAACAAATGAAACTGGAGATCATGTCAGCAAAATAAGTCAGACTTAAACAAAATCATGTTTTCTCTCACACACATAGAGTCTAGATCCAAATATATATATATATATATATATATATATATATATATAGTCTATATGTACACACATACATATATATGGCAGAATGGCAGAGTAGAGAGAACTATTGGGGAAAAGAAGGGATTTAAATGGAGAACAAGAGAGGATATTGGATGTCCTATTGCTTTTTGTTACTGTGTTAAAACACCATGATCTAAAGCAACGTGGGAGGAAAGGGCTCATTTGGCTTACACATTGCTATCATAGTCTATCATCAAGAGAAGCCAAGGCAGGTACTCAAAGCAGAAGCCTGGAGGCAGGAACTGAAGCAGTGAAACGCTGCTTGCTGGCATGCTAAATTACCTTTCTTAAACAGCCTAGGTCTCCCTGCCTAAGGAAGCTATAGCCCACTGTGCAAAACGATGTGAAAGGGCCCAGATCATTCAAGAGAATGTCCCCACAGACATGCCCCTAGACAATTTCTCAGTTGAGGTTCCCTTTCCCCAAGTGCTGACTATGACATGGCAGGAAGAAAGACAAACTATCCATTAAATCTTTCCAAGTGGAATCAAGATTTAAACACACATACACATAAAACCAGAAGGGACTATTACAATGAGGAAGGCACAATGGGGCTGGCAGAAGTGGTACTGAGGAGAAAATACGACCAAATTATTACAATGATACACAGGAATAATAAGGCCATAATGAAACCCATTTAGTCACTTTTGTATACTAACTAAAAAAACTGATCATCTTTTAAAAAGAAAAAAAAGTCACATTTTAAGTGAGAAGGAGGAGGAGGAGCAGGAGCAGGAGCAGGAGCAGAAGCAGAAGCAGAAGCAGAAGCAGAAGAAGAACAAGAAGAACAAGAAGAAGAAAAAGGATGCTCATAATGGTGATGACCACAACTCTATTAACATACGTCTGAGTGTAGCCATGTGCTGGGATTAACACAGACAGGAACTGTTATGAGAAAATATGGGTTGCCTGACTCAAAGATGTGTTTAGCCACAGATCTCATTTCACCCGCTCATCACATTTCATGATCCCTGCAATATTCTGAGGATTTTAAAAGTTCCACTAGAATGTCCGTGGGTGACACCACCATGGTTGTGACGACTCCATAGTTGAAATACCAGCCTCATCTCGCTAAGAAACCTAACAGGACTCATCTTAACTGGCATAACATCGCTCCTGACTCGTGACTTAGCACAACAACCAGTGATTGCTGACAGCAGTGCAGAGCGCGGAACACTCTGGAATGCCACCAGCTCAGAAAGCAAGATCCTGTGAAAAGGGGGAAGTGGGGCATGGATGCCAGAAGGAAGAATGCATGTCAAGGTGCTTGGGGTGGATGAGTGTTTGCTAAGTGGAAAGAACACAGAGTCTGCTGAGGACTGCAACACTGTCTCCCTTAATAAGAAAAGCTTATTGGGGACTTGATACCTTTTTTTCTTGGAATCAAGAAACAGTCTGGGAGCATTCCAACATCTTACACATATGTACATAAGTGTCCATCATTCTTTTTAACCATAATCTCTGAGAGTATGAGCCAAGCATAGCTCGCCACCCCCGAACCATTTAATATCCACTGCCCTACATGGCTCCTCATGGAACCACCAGATCTCTACTTTCGCTTCTGAGCTAGTCATGTGTAAATGACCACCACAGAATCTCATTCATCTTCCAGCCACAGTAAAAATATTCCCATTCGTATCCCAACCACACACAGGACATAAAACAGTTTTGAGTTTATTGAACTGGAGAAGCTTAGCTGCTAATACCCTTTCCCTGTTGATCTCTGCTAAATGTCTGCACCCAAAGGACCACACATGTTCCATATGCAGGCACCAACGATTTAGCTTTGGGATTGGTTCATTTTGTTTGTTTGATTCTATTTTGAAATACGCATGGGAACGGGTTGACCTCATTCTGGCTGAGAACAGCCTTCGTCAGGCTGTTGGGGTGGGAGGATGGGGGAGGCTGGTCACCCAACAGCAGGGTCAAGCCAGATGAACTGAGGCTTGTGACAATGAAGCCTCCAACAGGAGGGACAGAGGCCTTGTCAGTGAGGAACTAACACTGAGTCCAACCGTGATCCCCTAAGTTGGCAATGGCTGAAGAAGAATGCACCCCTACTAGGGGCAACGTGGAGCAGGAAGACTCGCTTTGGGTCACTATTTAAGGGGTGAAGGTCATCATGGTGGGCAAAACACAGCGATAGGAACTTAACTGATAGCCATGCTGCATCCATAATTGGAAGTCACATAGAAGACAGAAGTAAGGTACAGGCTCTAAGACCTGCCCTTAGTGTGTGGACCCACTTTCTTCAGCAAGGCCCCACATCCTAAAAGTACCAAGTGTTCAAACATATGAACCCATTCTTCAGCAAGGCCCCACATCCTAAAAGTACCAAGTGTTCAAACATATGAACCCATGGGTGGGCACCCCACATTCCAACCACACAGAGTTGAACTGCTGTCCATGAGTCCCCTTGGAGAGTGGACCATCACCCTTGGAGCTCTCTCCCACTCTCTGGGGCTCCATGCTCCTAAATTTAGTATATTGGACAGTCTAAAGCACTGTCACACAAGCCGTGTTTGCTGAGTTTGTTCCACTTAGACCTCACTGTCTTCAAAAACAAAATTCTAAAGGTCACTCTCGGAAGCCCAGCATCACCTGTTCCCTGAGTAAGGGCTCCAGTGATCCTAGCACAGGATCCTACAAGATAGCTGATATGGGCGAGCTGTTGGATTCTTTCTTCTGTTTATTTCTAGAAGAGACTTTCCATAGACAGCTGCCGGGCCAAGCCCCTGTCCGAGCACCGTGCCAACCTTCTGCAGACGTTTTTTTTCCACCCAGATCCTGGCTCTGGACTCAGGGTTGTCTCCAGGAGGTCTAGTGGGTCCGAAGCCAGCCCTGGGCTGCTTCTGGACTGAGGTCACTCAGCGATGCTCAGCTCAGCATGGAGAATGTACTTGTCCTGCCATGATCACATGGTAGGCTGACATTCCAGCTCGGCTCTTTGGATTTGTGCAGGATCAGGCAAGTGCCTTAATGTCCCTCAGCCCTGGGTCCTCCGTGCAGTGGATTTTATGAGTGCGTGGCAGTTTTCTGAGCTCATAAAGACCAAATGAGACCTCAGGTAAGAACAGCTGTCACGATGGGAATCAGAATACAACCATCACATGTCAGCAGTATCAGAGACCACAAATGAGCTCTAAATTTCCCCTGCGATGAAACAGAGGGATGAACAAATTCCTCTCCACATGCAGACCTGCCCTCCCTGAGTCTTAGGACTTAGGATCTACAAACGGAAGATGAGGAAGGCCCTGTGTATTTCTCTTAAATGCAATGATTCTCCTTCAAGGCCCCTGAAAGTAGCTTCTCTGACTATGAGGAATAGCAACTAAATCAGGAATCCTTGCCTCCCATGCACGTGGCAAGCGTACAGGTTAGCACATCTGGAAGCAAACCAGAGGTGCAGGGGAACTTCTAAACAAAGACTTACCTCGGTTGAAGTCGCACCGTATCCTGGCACCTGAAGACGCTGTTTTGTGGACTCTCGTGAGCCGGCGTTCCTGCTCTGCTCTGGCACTCGGACTGGCTGGGCACCACATGCTCAGTGTCCTACAAGACAAAAGGGCAAATGAGCTTCCTGCAGCAGCACCTCCCTAGGACTCCCTCCAGACGGAGCTCAGCTCAAGGCAAGAGGCAACTACAGACACCACACCTCCTGACTTCCAGACTGGAAGGAAGACGACTCAATGGCCAAATTTAATAGATGAAGATTATAAGAGCAGGGGTGAGGAATATCAGGAAGAAGAAGCAGAAGCAGAAGCAGAAGAAGCAGAAGAAGCAGAAGAAGCAGAAGCAGAAGCAGAAGCAGAAGCAGAAGCAGAAGCAGAAGCAGAAGCAGAAGAAGAAGAAGAAGAAGAAGAAGAAGAAGAAGAAAAAGAAAAAGAAGAAGAAGAGAAAAAGAAAAAGAAAAAGAAAAAGAAGAAGAAGAATTTTATCGTATTGAAAATGACACTGTAGAGGGCTAGAGAGATGGCTCAACAGTTAAGAGCATTACTATTCTTGCAGAGGACTTGAGCTTGTTCCCAGCACCCACCCTGGCAGCTCAGAACCCTCTGTAATTCCAGGCCCCAAGAGAATCAACACACCTAGGTTCCATAGGTGAATGCACTCGTCTGTGCACATTGAAACAAAGGCATAGACTATTTAAGAGTTAATAAAACGTGCTTTTTAAAGATTCCTGTATTTTTATGTCAATGAGTGTTTTGCCTACATGCTTGTACGGCACCTCCTGCACTCTGGGTGCCCATAGAGAGGCCAAAGAGGAGTTGGATGCCCCAGGACTGGAGTTACAGATGCTCGTGAGCCACCATGTGGGTACTGGGAACCAAACCCAGGTCCTCTGATAAAGCAACAAGTGTTCTTAACTTCTGAACCATGTTTCTAAGCTCAAATAGTTTTAATTACATTATAGAATACATCATAAAGGTGGCTATAAATTTAGTATAATGATACTTACAATATAGTCATTTTTTTATGAAGAAAATGTATGAATGCTTACAGACATAAACAGATTGGGATGGGTTGAACTAAAAATCTTAATAGTAATTATCTGTGAGATGTCATTTTTGCTTTGAGATCCATATGGATTTTCCCATTTTTCTGTAACAGAAAGATGTTCTTTCTGCACGAAGAGGTAACTTTAGCTAGCTTGAACACTAAGGCACACTCATTTTATAAAGCCCAGTACCAAGTGTGCCCAATCTCTCTCCACTGACACCCATGTAACTATCACCATCATATCACCCAGCATTTGACCAGACCCAACTCTGAGTGCCCAAAATGCTGTCATCCAATGATATAAAACCCTTCTGAGTGCTGGGCTGCAGCAGATAACAAGAATGTATCCAGACTACAACACAGATACACAGAGATGGACGATCTAAGACCCACGGCTAAATCCCTGTCATCTCTAAGCTGTAACGAGCCTATGACACATCCCTCTCAGAAGGAAATAGCCCCTCTGCACCCAATGAACGAGATACAAAGATGAACATCCATAAGCAACTCGGTAAATTCCAGATGACCAAAGTGCAGTCGAATAATCTGGGATAAAGAGTGAGGCTGTATTTGTCTCTGCAATATGTCTCAATGACAAGAGAGATCCGACCCCTTCAAGGGCGATGGGTTTAGAGCCATCTAGGTCAAGTGTACTATAAGTCATTTTTTTCCAAAATAAGAGAGGGGCCACACGGTCACCAAAAGCTTCTAACTGAAAAACTGTATGAATATCGTCCTATAAAGGGATAGGACAGAGGGGGGAATGGACAAGGGAAAGGGATGAATGAAGAGAATCAAGATACCTTATTTACTCTTCCAAACCTCTAGAGGGGGAAGCCCCTCCCAGGGAAAAGCTCCCCTTGTGTTCACTGACTCTCCAGATTGGACAGCTACTCACAAAAAGGCCTATGGCTACTCAAATACTGGCAAAGCTTCCCTAGCACAAAGGTTTTCAAGAAAGAGCACTGCTTGCTACCAGCTAAGCGACTGATCGTAGGCTGAGTTACATAACTGTCTAGGCTCTGGGTCCCTTGTCTGCAAAATGGGGATCCCCTCTACAACCTCACTGGGTCGTTAAAATGTGATTAGAATCTTCCCATGCCTTTCGAACAACTAGAGGCCAATAGCAGGAGGAGACGCTCGGCAGAGATACAATTCGTCTGACAAAAAGGCCCTGTGTGACCTGGAACTGGTACCGAGAGACTCCGACAAAAGCAAAGGTATTCTGTGCCACACTTGTTTCAAATGCCTATGCAAAAACTTTTATGCAAGTGCCTGGATATCAAAGACACCTTAAATATCTTTTTGCTTTGCTGTTGCTGTTCTTGTTGTTCTGAGACAGAATTACTGTGTAGGACCGGCTGGGCTCACACAAAGCTCCTATGTCAGCCTTCCAAGAGCTGCAGTGGCATACCTCTACCATGATGGTTGGCTTAAACCACATATTTTGAAGTGCTGATACCTTGTAGGCCTTAAACATGTTCATTCTAATCTCTACAAAAGGTCATCATTTTATTAAAACTTCACCCTTCAGAGAAAGAACACTTTGTTTGTTTGTTTGTTTTTCATCAAAAACAGAATTTCATCTACTTCCTTTAGCCTCCAAGTGGCTGGGAAGGATTCCTTGGATCTACTGATCATTTATCACAGAGGTGATAGGAGGGATGCTGGAGAAAGGGCTCCCTTTATCTCCTC